>NC_073631.1:3348125-3652500 GCF_029407905.1 Bubalus kerabau | reverse complement strand
TGGAGCTGTGACTCTGGTCTGTCTGAGACCTGTAATGCTGGCCATCTAAGGGCGGTAATGCTGGTATGCCACTTCAAATTTTTGTTCGTGATGAGACAGAACCAAGGAAGTTGCACACTCCCCTGAAATGTCTCTGTTACCATCCCACCAAACAGAAAGGAGGATGGGTTGAAGGTTTGACAGGAAAGGTTAAGGGACATGTGAAAAGGAAATATTTTAAATCAGTTCAGTTCAGTTCAGTTGCTCAGTCCTGTCCAACTCTTTGCGAACCCATGGATCGCAGCATGCCAGGCCTCCCTGTCCATCACCAACTTCCGGAGTTCACTCAGACTCACGTCCATCGAGTCAGTGATGCCATCCAGCCATTTCATCCTCTGTATTCCCCTTCTCCTCCTGCCCCAAATCCCTCCCAGCATCAGAGTCTTTTCCAATGAGTCAACCCTTCGCATGAGGTGGCCAAAGTACTGGAGTTTCAGCTTTAGCATCATTCCTTCCAAAGAACACCCAGGACTGATCTCCTTTAGGATGGACTGGTTGGATCTCCTTGCAGTCCAAGGGACTCTCAAGAGTCTTCTCCAACACCACAGTTCAAAAGTATCACTGCTTCAGCGCTCAGCTTTCTTCACAGTCCAACTCTCACATCCATACATGACCACTGGAAAAACCATGGCCTTGACTAGATGGGCCTTTGTTGGCAAAGTAATGTTTCTACTTTTCAATATGCTATCTATGTTGGTCATAATTTTCCTGCCAAGGAGTAAGTGCCTTTTAATTTCGTGGCTGCAATCACCATCTGCAGTGATTTTGGAGTCCAAAAAAATAAAGTCCGACACTGTTTCCACAGTTTCCCCATCTATTTCCCATGAAGTGATGGGACTGGATGCCATAATCTTCGTTTTTTGAATGTTGAGCTTTAAGCCAACTTTTTCACTCTCCACTTTCACTTTCGTCAAGAGGCTTTTGAGTTCCTCTTCACTTTCTGCCATAAGGGTGGTGTCATCTGCATATCTGAGGCTATTGATATTTCTCCCGGCAATCTTGATTCCAGCTTGTACTTCTCCCAGGCCAGCATTTCCCATAATGTACTCTGCATAAAAGTTAAATAAGCAGGGTGACAATATACAGCCTTGACTTACTCCTTTTCTTATTTGGAACCAGTCTGTTGTTCCATGTCCAGTTCTAACTGTTGCTTTCTGACCTGCACATAGGTTTCTCAAGAGGCAGGTCAGGTGGTCTGGCATTCCCATCTCTTTCAAAATTTTCCACAGTTTATTTTGATCCACACAGTCAAAGGCTTTGGCATAGTCAATAAAGCAGAAATATATGTTCTTCTGGAGCTCTCTTGCTTTTCCCATGATCCAGTGGATGTTGGCAATTTGAGCTCTGGTTCCTCTCCCTTTTCTAAAACCAGCTTGAACATCTGGAAATTCACAATTCACGTATTGCTAAAGCCTGGCTTAGAGAATTTTGAGCATGACTTTACTAGCATGTGAGATGAGTGCAATTGTGCGGTAGTGTGAGCATTCTTTGGCATTACCTTTCTTTGGGGTTGGAATGAAAACTGATCTTTTCCAGTCCTGTGGCCACTGCTGAGTTTTCTATATTTGCTGGCATATTGAGTGCAGCACTTTCACAGCATCATCTTTCAAAATTTGAAATAGCTCAACTGGAATTTCATCACCTCCACTAGCTTTGTTCGTAGTAATGCTTTCTAAGGCCCACTTGACTTCACGTTCCAGAATGTCTGGCTCTAGGTGAGTGATCACACCATCATGATTATCTGGGTCATGAAGATCTTTTTTGTACAGTTCTTTGGTATATTCTTTCCACCTCTTAATATCTTCTTCTTCTGTTAGGTCCATACCATTCTGTCCTTTATTGAGCCCATCTTTGCATGAAATATTCCCTTGGTATCTCTAATATTCTTGAAGATATCTCTAGTCTTTCCCATTCTGTTGCTTTCTTCTATTTCTTTGCATAGATCGCTGAGGAAGGCTTTCTTATCTCTTCTTGCTATTCTTTGGAACTCTGCATGCAGATGTTTATATCTTTCCTTTTCTCCTTTGCTTTTCACTTCTCTTGTTTTTACAGCTCTTTGTAAGCCCTCCTCAGATAGCTGTTTTGGTTTTTTGTGTATCTTTTCCATGGGGATGGTCTTGATCCCTGTTTCCTTTACAATGTCATGAACCTCCATCCATAGTTCATCAGGCAGTCTATCAGATCTAGTCCCTTAAATCTATTTCTCACTTCCACTGTATAATAATTAGGGGTTCGATTTAGGTCATACCTGAATGGTCTAGTGGTTTTCCCTACTTTCTTCAATTTAAGTCTGAATTTGGCAATAAGGAGTTCATGATCTGAGCCACAGTCAGCTCCCGGTCTTGTTTTTGCTGACTGTATAGAGTGTCTCCATCTTTGGCTGCAAATATATAATCAATCTGATTTCAGTGTTGACCATCTGGTGATATCCATGTGTTGAGTCTTCTCTTGTGTTGTTGGAAAAGGGCAATTGCTATGACCAGTGCATCTGCTTCGCAAAACACTCTTAGCCTTTGCCCTGCTTCATTCCATATTCCATGGCCAAATTTGCCTGTTACTCCAGGTGTTTCTTGACTTCCTACTTTTGCATTCCAGTCCCCTATAATGAAAAGGACATCTTTTGAGGGTGTTAGTTCTTAAAGGTCTTGTAGGTATTCATAGAACCATTCAACTTCAGCTTCTTCAGCGTTACTAGTCGGGACATAGACTTGGATTACTGTGATATTAAATGGTTTGCTTTGGAAATGAACAGAGATCATTCTGTCATTTTGAGATTATATCCAATACTGCATTTCAGACACTTTTGTTGACCATGATGGCTGCTCCATTTCTTCTAAGAGATCCCTGCCCACAGTAGTAGATATAATGGTCATCTGAGTTAAATTCACCCATTCCAGTCTATTTTAGTTAATTGATTCCTAGAATGTCAATGTTCCCTCTTTCCATCTCCAGTTTGACCACTTCCAATTTGCTTTGATTCATGGACCTGACATTCCAGGTTCCCATGCAATATTGCTCTTTACAGCATTGGACCTTGCTTCTGTCACCAGTCACATTCACAGCTGGGTATTGTTTTTGCTTTGGCTCCATCCCTTCATTCTTTCTGGAGTTATTTCTCCACTGATCTCCAGCAGCATATGGGGCCCCTACTGACCTGGGGAGTTCCTCTTTCAGTATCCTATCATTTTGCCTTTTCATACTGTTCATGGGGTTCTGAAGGCAAGAATACTGAAGTGGTTTGCCATTCCCTTCTACAGTGGACCACATTATGTCAGACCTCTCCACCATGCCCGCCCATCTCGGGTGGCCCCACAGGGCATGGCTTAGTTTCATTGAGTTAGACCAGGTTTGGTCATAGTATGATTAGGCTGACTAGTTTTTTGTGATTATGGTTTCAGTGTGTCTGCCTTCTGATGCCCTCTGGCAACACCTACCATCTTACTTGGGTTTCTCTTACCTAGGACGTGGGGTATCTCTTCACAGCTGCTCCAGCAAAAAGCAGCTGCTGCTCCTCACCTTGGATGAGGGGTATCTCCTCACCGCCGCCCCTCCCAACCTTGAACGTGAAATAGCTCCTCTAGGCACTCCAGGGCCCATGCAGCCACCGCTCCTTGAACGTGGAGTTGCTCCTGCTGGCCTCCTCCCCTTGCCTTGGGCGTGGGGCAGCTCCTCCTGTCTGCCTTCCCTGGCCTCTGATGTCGGGTAGCTCCTCTCGTCCGCACTCTGTGCACCGTTGCCACCACCCACACTTATATATTAAATAAATATCATTAAAACAAATATCTAAGTAAAACACTTTCTCCTAAATTAAATTTCATTAAAAATTTTAATTCTAATTTGGAAATTTAAAGAGATAGTACACAAATCACTAAACTTTAACACAAGTTAAATATGTCTTTAGAAATGTTTTTTTTTTGTTTGTTTGTTTTTTTTTTTTTTTTTTTTTTTTCTGGAACAGAAGTAGCCAGCCTTCCTTCTGAGGCTATGGTAGCCACCTATGTGAAGGTATTGGTCTCTCAGAGGTCAGAGCAAAGTTTCATAAACCACCCTCTCCTTGTTGGCAAATGAGAGATCAGGGTCCTTCTCCAGCAGAGGTAGTCTGGAGTGCAATTCATCTGATTCATGCTGCTGTCTGAGTCATCTGGTAATTTAGTAAGAAATAGAGGGACAGTGCTCTACTGGGAAGTCTGCTTGGTATGTAACAGCCTAACCTCAAAGCACCTGGACAGTTCCTAGCTAATATATACTAATATATACTTTCAAGCTAATCTCTTGATGTGAATATTCAGTGATGTGGATGTATTTCAAAGGCATCCCTGGGGCAGAAGACACAACAACTCCCTGGTAAATCACAGGAATAGGGCACATTGAATGTGGAAACTATTACATGATTTTACATTTATTAACCCTAAAATGCAACCTTGAAGATTTCATGTAAATTACCAAAAAAAAAAAAAAAGTAAAAATAAAACATTATAGATATATTGAAACAGAGAAGGACCCTGTGGGGTTCCTGGTCATGAAGCCTTTATGTCCCTTGTTTCTTATAAGCAAGACTGCTGCCTCCAGGACCTTCCCTAAGTTCCAAAGGGTGGATTTGAACAATTGCTAGTTAAGGGAAGAGCAGCCAAGAATTCACCTGAGGAAATATTAAAGGGACAAGAGAAACTCATCAAGATTAGGAGAAAAACCACCTGCACACATCATCTGTCCGTAACCCCACCCTTGAACTATTGCTAAAAAAATCCTCATCAAATTCATTAAATCCTCCCGGTAGAGACAAAGTTTTTTGAGGACAGGAGCCCACTGTATCCCACTTTGCCTGGGAAAGCAATAAAGTTATTCTTTTCTACTTCACCCAAAACTCTGTCTCTGAGATTTGATTCAGCACTGGTGTACAGAAAAGCTGAGCTTTAGATGGCAGAGGAATAGAATGGGGAGATCACTTTCTCCCCCACAAATTCATCAAAAGAACATTTAAATGCTGAGTAAAATCCACAAAACAACTTCTGAAAGCCGGCAGAGGACATCAGGCATCCAGAAAAACAGCCCATTGTATTTGAAAGGAGGTAGGGAAAATATAAAAAACAAAAAAGAGACAAAAGAGGTAGGGATGGAGCTTTGTCCCAGGAAGGGAGTCTTAAAAAGAGAGAAGTTTCCAAACACCAGGAAACACTCACTGCTGAGTCTGTGCCGAGCCTTGGAAGCACAGATGGCAACATAATAGGAAGGAAAAATAAGTAAATAATTAAAACCCACAGACTACGAGCCCAATGGTAACTCTCCCAGTGGAAAAGCAGCACAGACGCCTATGCCTGCCACTATCAAGCAGGGGCTGGGCAGGGAGGCACGGGCTGCATTGCTTAGACTAAGGATCGGGCCTGAATGCCCCCGAGGCTAATCAGAGCAAACTAATTTGGGCTAGCAAACCAGACTGTGAGATAGCTACCACACGAAAAGCCCTAAGACAGTGCCAGGCCCGCGCACAGAACAAAGGGTGGAATAAAACTAGCTGGCTGCAGACCTTCCCCCTCTGGTGACAGGCAGCCAGAGCCTGAAGGGGGCAATCACAGCCCAAGAGAGACATTATCTACCAAACTGCAAACAGTCTTCTTTGCTTACTAAGACTTCTTGGGGTTCTGGACAGTCATCTGCCTGAGAAGGTGCGCTGGTTGTACACCCAGCAAACAGAGCAGCAGGGACGGGAGAGGTGATAAGTCGCAGTGACCATGCTCACCAAACATCTCATCACCCGAGCTGCTCGAAGCTGGGAAGGGCACAAAACGCAGGCCCAACGGAGTCTACACCTCTGAGGACTACCCGAATGCCTGAACCTGAGCAGCTTAGACCTGGGAGGTGCATGCAGCCCAAGGCCGACCTTGGATGGTTCCCAGAAGAGCAACCTAGAGCCTGAGCTGTGTGGGCAGGGAGGGTGCATGTGCCGTGAGCAGGGGCAGGCCCAGTGTGGCTGAGACACTACGAGGACACGCCAGTGTTATTTGTTTGCAGCGTCCCTCGCTCCTCACAGGGCGACTGAACAAGTGAGGCTAAAAAAGTGTCCACCACTGCCCCCTTGTGTCAGGGCGGAAATCAGACCCTAAAGAGACCAGCAAACAGAAGCTAATACCGGGGGAACCACCTTGGAAGTGACAGGTGCAATAGATTAAAACCCTGTAGTTAGTACGGACTACATAGGAAGGGGCCTATAGATCTTGAGAAATATAAGCTGGACCAAGAAACTATCCGAAAATGAACTGACCTCACACTGCCTACAACACCACCAGAGAAAGTCCTAGATATATTTTTACAATTATTCTTTTCTTTTTTTTCCCCTTTTTTTTCTTTTCTTTTTTTTAACTTTTTTTTTTTAATTTTTAAGTCCTCTATTACTCCTTTAATTTTCATTTTTATAACCTACTATTACTTTTAAAAAAAGACTATTTTTTAAAGCAAACTTCGTATATATATTTTTTAATAACTTCTGTGACTTTTTTTTCTTCTTCTTTTCTTTAATATTTTATTTTTGAAAATCTAACCTCTAGAATTTTAATCTTTGCTTTTTTGGTATTTGTTATCAATTTTGTACCTTTAAGAACCCAATCTTCAGTACCTATTTTAACTTGGAAGTGAGATTACTGGCTTGACTGCTCTCTCCGCCTTTGGACTCTCTTTCTCTCCACTAGGTTGCCTCTGTCTCCTCCCTCCCTCTTCTCTTCTCTGCCCAACTCTCTGAATCTCTGTGTATTCCAGACGGTGGAGGACACTTAGGGAACTGATTACTGGCTGGATCTGTCTCTCTCCTTTTCATTCCCCCCTTTTATCCTCCTGGCCACCTCTGTCTCCTTCTGCCCTCTTCTCTGTATAACTCCATGAACATCTCTGAGCAGTCCAGACTGTGGGGAGCACATAAGGAAGTGATTACTGGGTAGCTTGCTCTCTCCTCTTTTGATTCAACCTCATCTCATTTGGGTCACCTCTAAATCCCTCCTCCCTCTTTTCTTCTCCATGTAACTCTGTGAACCTCTCTGGGTGTCCCTCACTGTGGAGAAACTTTTCATCTTTAACCTAGATGTTTTATCAATGGTGCTGTATAGAAGGGGAAGTCTTGAGACTACTGTAAAAATAAGACTGAAAAGCAGAAGCAGGAGGCTTAAGTCCAAATCCTGAGAACATCATAGAACACCTGACTCCAGGGAACATTAAGTGATAGGAGCTCATCAAATGCCTTCATACCTACACTGAAACCAAGCACCACCCAAGGGCCAACAAGTTCCAGAGCAAGACATGCCACACAAATTCTCCAGCAACACAGGAACACAGACCTGAGCTTCAATATACAGGCTGCCCAAAGTTACTCCAAATCCATTGACATCTCATAACTCATTACTAGACGCTTCGTTGCACTCCAGAGAGAAGAAATACAGCTCCACCCGCCAGAACACCAACACAAGCTTCCCTAACCAAGAAACCTTGACAAGCCACCGATACAACCCCACCCACAGTGAGGAAAATCCACAATAAAGACAACTCCACAAACTGCCAGAATACAGAAAGGTCACCCCAAACTCAGCAATATAAACAAGATGAAGAGACAGAGGAATACCCAGCAGGTAAAGGAACAGGCTAAATGCCCACCAAACCAAACAAAAGAGGAAGAGATAGGGATTCTACCTGATAAAGAATTCTGAATAATGATAGTGAAAATGATTCAAAATCTTGAAATAAAAATAGAATCACAGATAAATAGCCTGCAGGCAAGGATTGAGAAAATGCAAGAAAGGTTTAACAAGGACCTAGAAGAAATAAAAAGGAGTCAATATATAATGAATAATGCAATAAATGAGATCAAAAACTCTCAGGAGGCAACAAATAGTAGACTAACAGAGGCAGAAGATAGGATTAGTGAAATACAAGATAGAATGGTAGAAATAAATGAATCAGAGAGGAAAAACAAATTAAAAGAAATGAGTACAATCTCAGAGACCTCCAGGACAATATTAAACGCTACAACATTCGAATCATAGGAGTCCCAGAAGAAGACAAAAAGAAAGACCATGAGAAAATACTTGAGGAGATAATAGTTGAAAACTTCCCTAAAATGAGGAAGGAAATAATCACCCAAGTCCAAGAAACCCAGAGAGTCCCAAACAGGATAAACCCAAGGTGAAACACCCCTAGACACATATTAATCAAATTAACAAAGATCAAACACAAAGAACAAATATTAAAAGCAGCAAGGGGAAAACAACAAATAAAACACAAGGGGATTCCCATAAGGATAACAGCTGATCTTTCCATAAAACTCTTCAGGCCAGGAAGGAATGGCAAGACATACTTAAAATGATGAAAGAAAATAACCTACAGCCAAGATTATTGTACCAGCAAGGATCTAATTCAAATATGAAGAAGAAATCAAAAGCTTTACAGACAAGCAAAAGCTAAGAGAAGTCAGCACCACCAAACCAGCTTTTCAACAAATGCTAAAGGATATTCTCTAGACAGGAGACAGAAAAACGGTGTATAAACTCAAACCCAAAACAATAAAGTAAATGGCAATGGGCTCATACTTATCAATAATTACCTTAAACATAAATGGGTTGAATGCCCCAACCAAAAGACAAAGACTGGCTGAATGGATACAAAAACAAGACCCCTATATATGTTGTCTACAAGAGACCCACCTCAAAACGGGGGACACATACAGACTGAAACTGAAGGGCTGGAAAAATATATTCCATGCAAATAGAGATCAAAAGAAAGCAGGAGTAGCAATACTCATATCAGATAAAATAGACTTTAAAACAAAGGCTGTAAAAAGAGACAAAGAAGGATATTACATAATGATCAAAGGATCAATCCAAGAAGACGATATAACAATTATAAATATATATGCACCCAACATAGGAACACCACAATATGTAAGACAAATGCTAACAAGTATGAAAGGGGAAATTAACAATAACACAATAATAGTGGGAGACTTCAATACCCCACTTACACCTATGGATAGATCAACTAAACAGAAAATTAACAAAGAAACACAAACTTCAAATGATACAAGAGACCAGTTAGACCTAATTGATATCTATAGGACATTTCACCCCAAAACAATGAATTTCATCTTTTTATCAAGCTCACATGGAACCTTCTCCAGGATAGATCACATCCTGGGCCATAAATCTAGCCTTGGTTATTAAAAAAAAAAAATAAAAAAAAATAAAATCATTCCAAGCATCTTTTCTGACCACAATGCAGTAAGATTAGATCTCAATTACAGGAGAAAAACTATTAAAAATTCCAACATATGGAGGCTGAACAACACGTTGCTGAATAACCAACAAATCACAGAAGAAATCAAAAAAGAAATCAAAATATGCATAGAAACGAATGAAATGAAAATGAAAACACAGCAACCCAAAACCTATGGGACACTGTAAAAGCAGTGCTGAGCGGAAAGTACATAGCAAAACAGGCATACCTCAAGAAACAAGAACAAAGTCAAATAAATAGCCTAACTCTACACCTAAAGCAACTAGAAAAGGAAGAAATGAAGAACCCCAGTGTTAGTAGAAGGAAATAAATCTTAAAAATTAGGGCATAAATAAATGCAAAAGAAACAAAAGAGACCATAGCAAAAATCAACAAAGCCAAAAGCTGGTTCTTTGAAAGGATAAATAAAATTGACAAACCATTAGCCAGACTCATGAAGAAACAAAGGGAGAAAAATCAAATCAATAAAATTAGAAATGAAAATGAAGAGATCACAACAGACAACACACAAATACAAAGGATCATAAGAGACTACTATCAGCAATTATATGCCAATAAAATGGACAACATGGAAGAAATGGACAAATTCTTAGAAAAGTAAAACTTTCTAAAACTGAACCAGGAAGAAATAGAAAATCTTAACAGACCCATCACAAGCACGGAAATTGAAACTCTAATCAGAAATCTTCCAGCAAACAAAAGCCCAGGTCCAGACGGCTTCACAGCTGGATTCTACCAAAAATTTAGAGAAGAGCTGACACCTATCCTACTCAAACTCTTCCAGAAAATTGCAGGGGAAGGTAAACTTCCAAACTCATTCTATGAGGCCACCATCACCCTAATACCAAAACCTGAGAAAGATGCCACAAAAAAAGAAAACTACAGGCCAATATTACTGATGAACATAGATGCAAAAGTCCTTAATAAAATTCTAGCAATCAGAATCCAACAAAACATTAAAAAATCATACACCATGACCAGGTGGGCTTTATCCCAGGGGTGCAAGGATTCTTCAATATCCGCAAATCAATCAATGTAATACACCACATTAACAAATTGAAAAAATAAAAACCATATGATTATCTCAATAGATTCAGAGGAAGCCTTTGACAAAATTCAACATCCATTTATGGTAAAAACTCTCCAGAAAGCAGGAATAGAAGGAACATACCTCAACATAATAAAAACTATATATGACAAACCCACAGCAAACATTATCCTCAGTGGTGAAAAACTGAAAGCATTTCTTGTAAAGTCAGGAACAAGACAAGGGTGCGTATTCTCACCACTACTATTCAACATAGTTTTGGAAGTTTTGGCCACAGCAATCAGAGCAGAAAAAGAAATAAAAGGAATCCAAATTGGAAAAGAAGAAGTAAAACTCTCACTCTTTGCAGATGACATGATCCTCTACATAGAAAACCCTAAAGACTCCACCAGAAAATTACTAGAGCTAATCAATGAATATAGTAAAGTTGTAGGATATAAAATCAGCACATAGAAATCCTTTGCATTCCTATACACTAATAATGAGAAAATAGAAAGAGAAATTAAGGACACAATTCCATTCACCATTGCAACGGAAAGAATAAAATACTTTAGGAATATATCTACCTAAAGGAACTAAAGACCTATACATAGAAAACTATAAAACACTGATGAAAGAAATCAAAGAGGACAATAATGGATGGAGAAATATACCATGTTCATGGATTGGAAGAATCAATATAGTGAAAATGAGTATACTACCCAAAGCAATCTATAGATTCAATGCAATCCCTATCAAGCTACCAACAGTATTTTTCACAGAGCTAGAACAAATAATTTCACAATTTGTATGGAAATACAAAAAAACCTCGAATAGCCAAAGCAATCTTGAGAAAGAAGAATGGAACTGGAGGAATCAACCTGCCTGACTTCAGGCTCTACTACAAAGCCACAGTCATCAAGACAGTATGGTACTGGCACAAAGACAGAAATATAGATCAATGGAACAAAATAGAAAGCCCAGAGATAAACCCACACACCTATGGACACCTTATCTTTGACAAAGGAGGCAAGAATATACAGACAATCTCTTTAACAAGTGGTGCTGGGAAAACTGGTCAACCACTTGTAAAAGCATGAAACTAGAACACTTTCTAACACCATACACAAAAATAAACTCAAAATGGATTAAAGATCTAAACATAAGACCAGAAACTATAAAACTCTTAGAGGAGAACATAGGCAAAATACTCTCTGACATACATCACAGCAGTATCCTCTATGACCCCCCCTCCAAAAATATTGGAAATAAAAGCAAAATAAAAGCAAAAATAAACAAATGGGATCTAATTAAAATTAAAAGCTTCTGCACAACAAAAGAAACCATAAGCAAGGTGAAAAGACAGCCTTCAGAATGAGAGAAAATAATAGCAAATGAAGCAACTGACAAACAACTAATCTCAAAAATATACAAGCAACTCCTACAGCTCAATTCCAGAAAAATAAATGACCCAATCAAAAAATGGGCCAAAGAACTAAACAGACATTTCTCCAAAGAAGACATGCAGCTGGCTAACAGACACATGAAAAGATGTTCAACATCACTCATTATCAGAGAAATGCAAATCAAAACCACAATGAGGTACCATTTCATGCCAGTCACAATGGCTGCTATCCAAAAGCCTACAAGCAATAAATGCTGGAGAGGGTGTGGAGAAAAGGGAACCCTCTTACACTGTTGGTGGGAATGCAAACTAGTGCAGCCACTGTGGAGAACAGTGTGGAGATTCCTTTAAAAAATAGAATGAAAATAGGACTGCCATATGACCCAGCAATCCCACTGCTGGGCATACACACCGAGGAAACCAGAATTGAAAGAGACATGTGTACCCCAATGTTCATTGCAGCACCGTTTATAATAGCCAGGACATGGAAGCAACCTAGATGTCCATCAGCAGATGAATGGGTAAGAAAGCTGTGGTACATATACACAATGGAGTATTACTCAGCCATTAAAAAGAATGCATTTGAATCAGTTCTAATGAGGTGGATAAAACTGGAGCCTATTATACAGAGTGAAGTAAGCCAGAAAGAAAAACAGCAATACAGTATACTAACACATATATATGGAATTTAGAAAGATGGTAACGACAACCCTGTATGTGAGACAGCAAAAGAGACACAGATGTACAGAACAGTCTTTTGGACTTTGTGGGTGGGTGGGGGGGATGATTTGGGAGAATGGCATTAAAACATGTTATAATATCATATAAGAAATGAATCGCCAGTCCAGGTTTGATGCAGGATACAGGAAGCTCGAGGCTGGTGTACTGGGATGACCCAATGGGATGGTATGGAGAGGGAGGTGGGAGGGGGGTTCAGGATGGGGAACAGGTGTACACCCGTGGGTGGATGCATGTTGATGTATGGCAAAACCAATACAGTATTGTAAAATTTAAAAAACAATAAATAAAAAAAATAAAAGTGAAGCCAAAAAAAAAAAAAAAAGAAAAGCTGAGCTTTCAGCATAAACATAGAGAAAGTATATATACTTCAAAATATAAGTAACATAATATTAGAGAAATATGGCTAAGAAACTAAAATATGTGATGGTAAAGTATACCAGAAATAAATATTCTGCATATGTTATTTTGAATGTTCAGCTAACAAATATATAGACATAATTTTGCTGAAACATACAGAGAGATATGCTATTTTTATGGTATTATAAAAAGCATTTTACAAATTCAGCCATATAATAAAACTATTCATTACTCAATAAATAAATATAAAATTTTATGATTTTAATTATTTTTAGTATCATTTCTTTCTCAAAAGGATTCTATTTTAGGCAGTAAATTATAGTCATCTTATACATAAATAACCTTATAATAAATATTTAACAAGTATAATAATAAAGGGAAAGGGAAAAGGAAGTCGCTCAGTTATGTCCGACTCTTTGCGACCCCATAGACTATAGCCTACCAGTCTCCTCTGTCCATGGGATTTTCCAGGCAATACTACTGGAGTGGATTGCCATTTCCTTCTCCAGGAATCTTCCCAACCCAGGTCTTGAACCCAGGTCTCCCGCATTGTAGACAGACGCTTTACTGTCTGAGCCACCAGGGAAGTACACTAAGTATAATAATAGAAAATACAAATAAGTTAATAGATCAGTAATATGTCCCTCTAATATCAACTCTATTAAATTTGCATTTTCTTCCTATTCTCTCCTTCTTTTTAGCAAATGGCTTTGGTCCTTTCTAGGAGTAAGCTTGGGCAGAAGGATGCATTTCTAGACAGATAAATTATTCACTTCCTGCCGGGGTCCAGCCCCGGTTGATCCAGGGTATTCGAAGCGGGGACAGCGTCGGTGAGGATCAGGATACAATAACTTCAATTAGATATGAATTAAAGATATAAAGAGTAATAGAATAAGGATAGCTCAGTAGGAAAATTCAGTGGAGAAAAGAGGCTGAGTAGCTTGGTTTACGTGGGGGACCAATAAAACTTCAAGACAAGAAGCTTGCACCACTTACATAGGCCGCAGGCATCCTTCCATTCTCCCGAAGGAGAGGAGACACTGAGTCCTCCCCGGTCGGATCTTAGAAGCCCAGGCATAATTAGTAAGCATGGTGGGTTCCGCGCTCCAGATGGAGACTCAGCCAGAGTGAGAGAGAGAGAGACATGGGGAGACCAGTCTTTCGAGGAACTGATCCCAATTCTTTATTTTCCATGGTCTACTTTTATACACTGAGATGTTATGCAAAAGTCATGCGGGGTCAGCAGTCCTGACTTTTATCAAAGTCAGGTGCTTCATACAAATGTATACAGAGGTCTTAGGGGTGTTACATCATCTTCTAGCCAGGGGGCCTGCTGACAATTTATGACCCTCTCCTTGTGACAGCGGTCAGTCAACCAGGACACTTATTTCTCCAGGGGTGATTATTCTTAAAACAGATGCCACCCAAATAAAGTTACATTCCTATAGGATGAGGGTGTAGTGGGTTTTAGTTAAGGAAAGAATTTACTTAGCCTAAGGTCTAACGTGATTAATATCAAAGGTTAATACTTATTTCTTCTATATATTCATTAATGTGTGTAAGGGCAGGGGATATGGAGACTTAGCAACAAACATTGGCTCAAAAAATGAAAAACCCTTCACCAATACAATTTCTAATCAGCCCATTATACTTATACTAATGGTTTTCTAACTTTTCTAAGGAACCTGTTTTTAGAAGGTTTAAAGCATCTCGTGCCTCTCACGGTTGGGAGGCTGTGAGCAATCACATGTGGCCGGACAAGCCTGTCAGGCAGGCTAGAAAACCTTCAGAGGAGTTTGTAGGTTAAAACACTCTTGTCACGCCCAGGAGTTTTTATTAACTGGAGCTCTAGGTTAACTCCTTCTCCAAAAGAGGTGGTGGGGGACAGCCCCCCATAAAGTCAGAGGTGTAGGTGAGAGCACAAAGTAGTAAAGTAGGCAGGCTCTGGTTATGGGGGTAGATGCTCGAGGATTTCCAGGGGGACTCCTGAGACTTGATCTCGCCTTTGCGTATGTTGAGCCTCCTTCCTCATGACCTTTGCCATGGGTGGAGTGCCTCACGCCGGCCCCCAACAACTTCCTTGTGGAATAGAGTTGTTGTGTTTAAAATAAGACTGACATTTCTCCAAGTTGTGTCAAAGCTGCAAGAACTTCTCCAGAGACCTGCTTCCCAAGTAGAACATATGATTCATCTGAATAAAGGTAATGAAAAACATGGGGAAATTTCTAGGTATATCTCTGTTTATTTGTTAACTAATTAGATTTAGTATATAATTTAAATCCCTAAACATGAGTTTATTCTTCTCTAGCCTCAAATAGTTGTTGAAGAATTAAATGAGATATCTGAGATTTTGCAGCCACAATGTCTTGAAGATAAAAAGAATTTGATAACTATAGGTGAATAATATTACATATTTGCAAAAATACAATCTACCTACCAAAAGAGAACATTCTAATCCACAATTAAAGAAAAAAGAATAAAAGCCTAAGGAGACATCCATGAAAAAGGTAATAAATTTGTTTAAATTCAACTCAAAGCCATGGATAGTCTATTTTTTAATTAAGCAAAGGCAATGTTTTATTCAGACATTTTAGTTTTATATATTTTTTCTTTTTCTAAATTGATGTATAGTTAATTTGCACAATCTTGTTAGTTCAGAAGTACAGTGATCCAGTTATATATATGCTTTGTCTTCAGGGCTCTTTCCTTATTTGTTGTTGTATAGTTGCTAAGACATGTTTGACTCTGCGACCCCATGGATTGCAACCTACCAGGCTCCTTTGTCCATGGGATTTCCCAGGCAAGAATATCGGAGAAGATTGCCATTTCCTTCTCCAGAGGATTAAACCTAATCTAGTGATCAAAACCACATCCCCTGTACTGGCAGGTGGGCTCTTTACCACTGAGCCACCAGGGAAGCCCTCTCTTCACTTATAGGCTTTTACAAAATATTCAGTTTAGTTCCTTTATATTATGGGTCTTTGTTGGTTTTCTATTTTATATATAGTTATGTGCATATGCTAATCTCAAACTCATAATTTATACCTCCACCCCCCTATACATAATTTATTTACAGAAGGTTTTAGTAGGGTAAAAAGGACATTAGAAGTGTAGCTTTAGGGGGATCACCAAGGGAGTCTCTGCCTTTTTCTGCTCGTGCTGCCATGAGAAATATCACAGACCAAGAGAAATTTATGCTCTCACAGTTCTGGAGACAGGAAGCCATAGGTCAGGATGCAGCATGCTGAGGTACTAGTGAGGGCTATCTTCCTGGCTTATAGGACAGCAGCCATTTCCTGTGTGCCCTCTGGGTTCCATCCTTGGGGCTAGAGAGCAGAGAGAGAGCGCTTTGGTGCTTTTCCTTTTCCTAAAAGGACACTTATGCTGTTGGATCAAGGTCCTTATGACCTCATTTATCCAGTATTTCCTCCCAAAGGCTGTATCTCCAAATAAAATCACATTTGGAGCTAGAGCCTTTATTTATGTATTTTGGAGGACACAAAGGTTCAGTCCATAACAGTTAACATTGGCAAATTTTCAAAATGCAAGGTAAAATCCATTTTACGTATTTAGTACTTGTCTACATCTGACTAGACAGGGATTGAGCTTGAAACAGATATAATTGGGCTTCTTTATTATGCTTTTAGAAAAATTAAATATTTTATAGCCAAATTTGGAACGCCAAGGTATAGATCTTTATGATATGCAGAAAAGAAAGTTAACGAACATGGGAGTCACAAAGGCCCCAGAGGATATGATGATGGTATGTGAGGACAGACACTTCAAAGGTCTTCATCCTAAGGCCTGGGCCATGAGCCAGCAGCCTGACAGCAGACTAGTAGCTAATCAGAAATGCAGAGTCAGAGGAATGTCATATGGCATAGAAATCATGAGTATCACTGAGAGAAAACTTGGTCAAAGATATTAGACAAAGCTCTTGGCATTAATTGGCCTGTGGGACTGGAATTCAGAATGTGTTACTTATAATAGTTAAGTGCACTTTATATTTTACTATTATTTTGTGCTACTAATCTTGAAAAATTAGAAAAGCACAAGTCATTGGGCAAAAGTCGTAAACATCTATATTCCAAAATAGAATTCTACATTAAAGTATTAATGATTCCAAACTCACTTTAAGAAATTCTTTTCCTCCTCTTTATCTTTTTAGATATAGAGTGCTCTAGAAAAAGAAACATTCCTTTAAGTTTTGGCAATTTCTTGGTTTCCTTTAGTTTGTTTTTATTCTTAACTTTATTGAAGAATAATTAATACATATAGTTGTATTTATTTAAATTTTATAATGTAATGAATTAACATATGCATACATGGTAGGGTAATTAACCATGATCAACATAATCTGTACATTTATCACTTACGTAGTTACATACCTAACTCTTTTTTTTTTTTTTTTTTCTTGTGTGAGAATGCTTAACACCACAAGGCCATGCTATTAACAATACTCATTGGGCTGTACACTAGATCCTCAGAATTTTTTTTTTGATATAATTTTTTAACGTCAAAAACATTTTGTGCAGGGTGCAGTCAATTAACAATATTGTGATAATATCAGGTGAACAGTTAAGGAACTCAGCCACACATATACACGTATACATTCTCCCCCAAATCCCCCTCCCATTTAGGCTGGCATGTAACATTGAGCAGAGTTCTATGTGATATATGATAGGTATTTGTTGGTTATCCATTTTAAATATAGCAATGTGTACATGACTTTCCAAAACGCCTTAACTATCCCTTTTCCCCAGCAACCATCATTTCATTTTCTAAGAATGTGAGTTTCTTTCTGTTTTGAAAGCAAGTTTATTTGTATCATTTCATTTTAGATTCCACAAGTAAGGTATGTCATATGATATTTTTCCTTCTCTGTCTGACTTACTTCACTCAGTATGACATTTTCTAGGTCCATTCATGTTGCTGCAACATGGATCCATGGCCTTATTTCATTCTTTTTGATGATTGATTAATATTGTATTATATACATGTACCATATCTTCTTTATCCATTCCTCTGTCAATGGACATTTAGGTTGTTTCTATAGTTGTTTTGGTTATTGTAAATAGTCCTGCAATGAACTGGGCAAAAGACTTGGGGTGCATATATATGCACCCCTTATATATTGGGGTCCATATATATTTTCAGGCCATGTTTATCTCTATATATATACCCAGGAGTGGGCTTGCAGTCTCATATGATAGCTCTATTTTTAGTTTTTGTAAGGAACCTCCATACTGCTCTCCGTAGTGGATGTACCAATGTACATTCCCACCAACAGTGCAGGAGGGTTCCCTTCTCTCCAGCATTTGTTGTTTGTGGATTTTTTGATGCTAGCCATTCTGTATGAGGTGATATCTCATTGTAATTTTGATTTGCATTTCTCTAATAACTAGCAGATTCCAGTTGAGCTATTTCAAATCCTGAAAGATGATGCTGTGAAAGTGCTGCACTCAATATGCCAGCAAATTTGGAAAACTCAGCAGTGGCAACAGGAATGGAAAAGGTCAGTTTTCATTCCAATTCCAAAGAAAAGCAATGCCAAAGAATGTTCAAACTACCGCACAATTGCACTCATCTCACATGCTAGTAAAGTAATGCTCAAAATTCTCCAAGCCAGGCTTCAGCAATATGTGAACCATGAACTTCCTGATGTTCAAGCTGGTTTTAGAAAAGGCAGAGGAACCAGAGATCAAATTGCCAACATCCGCTGGATCATGGAAAAAGCAAGAGAGTTCCAGAAGAACATCTATTTCTGCTTTATTGACTGTGTGGATCAAAATAAACTGTGGAAAATTCTGAAAGACATGGGAACACCAGACCATCTGACCTGCCTCTTGAGAAATCTGTATGCAGGTCAGGAAGCAACAGTTAGAACTGGACATGGAACAACAGATTGGTTCCAAATAGGAAAAGTAGTACATCAAGGCTGTATATTGTCACCCTGCTTATTTAACTTCTATGCAGAGTACATCATGAGAAACGCTGGACTGGAAGAAACACAAGCTGGAATCAAGATTTCTGGGAGAAATATCAATAACCTCAGATATGCAGATGACACCACCCTTATGGAAGAAAGTGAAGAGGATCTAAAAAGCCTCTTGATGAAAGTGAAAGAGGAGAGTGAAAAAGTTGGCTTAAACCTCAACATTCAGAAAACGAAGATCATGGCATCTGGTCCCATCACCTCATGGGAAATAGATGGGGAAACAGTGTCAGAGTTTATTTTTGGGGGCTCCAAAATCACTGCAGATGGTGGCTGCAGCCAGGAAATTAAAAGATGCTTACTCCTTGGAAGGAAAGTTATGACCAACCTAGATAGCATATTCAAAAGCAGACGCATTACTTTGCCAACAAAGGTTTGTCTAGTCAAGGCTATGGTTTTTCCTGTGGCCATGTATGGATGTGAGTGTTGGACTGTGAAGAAGGCTGAGCGCCAAAGAATTGATGCTTTTGAACTGTGGTGTTGGAGAAGACTCTTGAGAGTCCCTTGGACTGCAAGGAGATCCAACCAGTCCATTCTGAAGGATATCAGCCCTGGGATTTCTTTGGAGGGAATGATGTTAAAGCTGAAACTCCAGTACTTTGGCCACCTCAAGCGAAGAGTTGACTCATTGGAAAAGAGTCTGATGCTGGGAGGGATTGGAGGCAGGAGGAGAAGGGGGCGACAGAAGACGAGATGGCTGGATGGCATCACTGACTCAATGGACGTGAGTCTGAGTGAACTCCGGGAGTTGGTGATGGACAGGGAGGCCTGGCGTGCTACGATTCATGGGGTCGCAAAGAGTGGCACGACTGAGTGACTGAACTGAACTGAACTGAATAACTAACAGTTTTGAACATCTTTTCATGTGCGTTTTGACCATGTGTATGTCCTGTTTAGAAAAATGTCTATTCAGACCTTCTGCCCATTTTTTGAGTAAGTGTCATAAGCTGCTTGCACATTTTGGAGACTAACCCCTTATCAGTCACATCGCTTGCAAATATTTTCTCCCAATCTGTGGTTGTCTTTTTGTTTTGTTTATTGATTTCTTTTCTGTGCCAAAGTTTTGTGTATGTCTGTGTGTTTTAATTTTAAGTAAGTTCCATTTGTTTATTTTTGCTTTTATTTCCATTATTTTGGAAGATGGCTTGAAAACGATGTTGCTGTGATTCATATTGGAGAGTGTTCTGCCTATGTTTTCCTCTAAGAGTTTTATAGTGTCCAGTCTATCATTTAGGTCTTTAATCCATTTTTAGCCAATTTTTGTGTGTGAAATTAAGAAATTACCTAATGTCATTTTTTTACATGTGGCTGTCGAGTTTTTCCAGCCCCAGTTTTTGAAGAGACTGTCTTTCCAACATTGTGCAGTCTTGTCTCCTTTGTTATTAATTGATTAATTGATTATAGGTACATGAGGTTATATCTGGGTTTTCAATCCTGTTCATTGATCTATATTATTATTTTTGTGCCAGGACATACTATTTTGATGATTGTAGCTTTGTAGTATGGAGAAGGCAATGTCACCCCACTCCAGTACTCTTGCTGGAAAAAAAATCCCATGGACAAATAAGCCTGGAAGGCTGCAGTCCATGGGGTCGCTGAGGGTCAGATATGACTGAGCGACTTCACTTTCACTTTTCACTTTCATGCATTGGAGAAGGAAATGGCAACCCACTCCAGTGTTCTTGCCTGGAGAATCCCAGGGACAGGGGAGTCTGGTGGGCTTCCGTCTGTGGGGTCGCACAGAGTCAGACACGACTGAAGTGACTTAGCAGCAGCAGCAGCAGCTTTGTAGTTTAATTTGAAGTCAGGGCACCTGATTCCTTCAGCTGCATTTTTCTTTCAAGATTGCTTTGACTATTCAGGGTCTTTTGTGTCTCCACACAAATTTTCAGGGTTTTATTGTTCTATTTCTGTGGAAAATGCCATTGGTAATTTCATGCATGCTAAGTTGCTTCAGTCATACCTGACTCTTTGCAAGCCTATGGACCGACCAGGCTCTTCTGTCCATGGGGCCTCTCCAGGCAAGAATGCTGGAGTAGGTTGTCATGGCCTCCTTTAGGTAATCTTCCTGAACGAGGGATTGAACCCATGTATCTTACATCTCCTGCATTGGCAGATGGGTTGTTTACCACTAGTACCACCTAGGAAGCCCAGTAATTTGATAGAGATTGCATAGAATATATAAATTGCCTTGGGTAGTATATTTATTTTAACAATATTAATTCTTCCAATCCATCAACATGGTATACATCTTTTCATCTTTTATGTCTTCTATGATTTCTTTCAGAAGCGTCATATAGTTTTTGGAGTACAGGTCTTTTGTCTTCTTTAGTTCAGTTCAGTTCAGTCTCTGAGTCATGTCCAACTCTTTGAGACCCCATGAATCGCATCACGCCAGGCCTCCCTGTCCATCACCAACTCCCGGAGTTCATTCAAGCCCATGTCCATCGAGTCGGTGCTGCCATCCAGTCATCTCATCCTCTGTCATCCCCTTCTCCTCCTGCCCCCAATCCCTCCCAGCATCAGGGTCTTTTCCTATGGGTCAACACTTCACATGAGGTGGCCAAAGTATTGGAGTTTCAGCTTCAGCATCAGTCCTTCCAATGAACACCCAGGACTAATCTCCTTTAGGATGGACTGGTTGGATCTCCTTGTAGTCCAAGGGACTCTGAAGAGTCTTCTCCAACACCACAGTTCAAAAGCATCGATTCTTCAGTGCTCAGCTTTCTTCACAGTCCAACTCTCACATCTATGCATGCTGCCACTGCTGCTGCTCCTGCTAAGCCACTGGAAAAAACATAGCTTTGACTAGGCGGACCTTTGTTGGCAAAGTAATGTCTCTGCTTTTCAATATGCTATTTAGGTTGGTCATAACTTTCCTTCCAAGGAGTAAACATTTTTTAATTTCATGGCTGCAATCACCATCTGCAGTGATTTTGGAGCCCACAAAAATAAAGTTTGACACTGTTTCCACTGTTTCCCCATCTATCTGCCATGAAGTGATGGGACCAGATGCCAAGTTTATTTTTAGGTATTTTATTCTTTTTGATGCAATGATAAATGGAATCACTTCTTGAATTTCTCTTTCTGCTCTTTCATTGTTAGTGTACAGAATTGCAGTGTATTTCGTCCTTGTATTAATTTTGTAACCTGCAACTTTACCAAATTCATTGATAAGTTCTAGTAGTTTTCTGGTAGCATCTATGTATAGTATCATGTCATCTACAAACTGTGACAGTATAAATTCTTTTCCAATTTAGAGTCCTTTTACTTCTCTTTCTTCTCTGACTGTTGAGGCTAGGACTTCCAAAACTATGTTGAATAAAAGTGATGAGGATGGATATCCTTGCTTTGTTCCTGATTTTAGATGGAATGCTTTCAGCTTTTCACCATTGAGTATAATACTAGCTGTATGTTTGTCATATATGGCCTTTACTATGCTGAGGTATGTACCCTCTGTGCCCACTTTCTGGAGAGTTTTTATCACAAATGGGTGCTGAAATTTGTCAAAAGCCTTTTCTGAATCTATTGAGATGATCATATGATTTTTATTATTCAATTTATTGATATACTGTGCCATACTGATTGATTTTCAGATGTTGAAAAATCCTTACATTCCCTGGGATGAATTCCACTTGATCATGGTTATGATCTTTTTAATGTATTGTTGGATACAGATTGCTAGTATTTTGTTGAGGATTTTTACTTCGATGTTCATCAGTGTTATTGGCCTGTAATTATCTTTTTTGTGGTATCTTTGTCTAGTTTTGATACCAGAGTAATGATGGCCTCATAAAATGAGTTTGGACGGTTTTCTTCCTCTGTGGAACAGTTTCATATAGGCAGGTGTTAACTCTTCTCTAAATACATGATAAAATTCGCCTCTGAAGCCATCAGGTCCTGGACTTTAGTTGGTTGGGATGTTTTTAATCATAGTTTCAGTTTCACTGTTTGTGATTGGTCCATTCATATGTTCTATTTCTTCGGGTTCAGTCTACAGAGACTGTATATTTTGAAGAATTTGTCCATTTCTTCCAGGTTGTCCATTTTATTGACATAGAGTTGCTCATAGTAGTCTCATGATTCTTGATATTTCTGTGCAGTCAGTTGTAACTTCTCCTTTTTCATTTCTAATTTTACTGATTTGAGTCCTCTCCCTTTTTTTCTTGATGAAATTGGGTAAACGTTTATCAATCTTATTTATCTTTTCAAAGAACCAGCTTTGTACTTGGATGCAATCTCAAAAATGACAGAACGATCTCTGTTCATTTCCAAGGCAAACCATTCAATATCACGGTAATCCAAGCCTATGCCCCAACCAGAGTAATGCTGAAGAAGCTGAAGTTGAATGCTTCTTTGAAGAACTATAAGACCTTTTAGAACTAAAACCAAAAAAAGATGTCCTTTTCATTATAGGGGACTGGAATGCAAAAGTAGGAAGTCAAGAAACACCTGGCTGCTGCTAAGTCTCTTCAGTCGTGTCCGAATCTATGCAACCCCATAGACGGCAGCCCATCAGGCTCCACCGTCCTTGGGAGTCTCCGGGCAAGAACACTGGAGTGGGTTGCCATTTCCTTCTCCAATGCATGACAGTGAAAAGTGAAAGTGAACTTGCTCAGTCGTGCCCGACTCTTAGTGACCCCATGGACTGCAGCCTACCAGGCTCCTCCATTCATGGGATTTGCCAGGCAAGAGTACTAGAGTGGGGTGCCATTGCCTTAACAGGCAAATTTGGCACTAGAGTATGGAATGAAGCAGGGAAAAGGCTAATAGAGTTTTGCCAAGAGAACACACTGCTCATTGCAAACACTCTTCGAACAACACAAGAGAAGACTCTATACATGGACATCACCAGATGGTCAACACTGAAATCAGATTGATTATATTCTTTGCAGCCAAAGATGGAGAAGCTCTATACAGTCAGCAAAAACAAGACCGGGAGCTGACTGTGGCTCAGATCATGAACTCCTTATTGCCAAATTCAGACTTAAACTGAAGAAAATAGGGAAAAACACTAGACTATTCAGGTATGACCTAAATTAAATCCCTTATGATTATACAGTGGAAGTGAGAAATAGATTTAAGGGACTAGATCTGATAGAATGCCTGATGAACTATGGACAGATGTTCGTGACATTGTAGAGGAGACAGGGATCAAGACCATCCTCATGGAAAAGAAATGCAAAAAACCAAAATGGCTGTCTGAGGAGGCCTTACAAATAGCTGTGAAAAGAAGAGAAGTGAAAAGCAAAGGACAAAAGGAAAGATATTCCCATTTTAATGCGGAATTCAAAAGAATAGCAAGGAGAGATGAGAAAGCCTTCCTCAGAGATCACTGCAAATAATTAGAGGAAAACAAAAGAATGGGAAAGACTAGAGATCTCTTCAAGAAAATTAGAGACACCAAGGGAATATTTAATGCAAAGATGGGCTTGATAAAGGACAAAAATGGTATGGACCTAATGGAAGGAGAAGATATTAAAAAGAGGTGGCAAAAATATACAAAAGAACTGTACAAAAAAGATCTTCACAACCCAGATAATAGCGATGGTGTGATCACTCACCTAGAGCCAGACATCCTGGAATGTGAAGTCAAGCGGGCCTTAAAAAGCATCACTATGAACAAAGCTAGTGGAGGTGATGGAATTCCAGTAGAGCTATTTCAAATCCTGAAAGATGATGCTGTGAAAGTGCTGCACTCAATATGCCAGCACATTTGGAAAACTCAGCAGTGGCCACAGGACTGGAAAAGGTCAGTTTTCATTCCAATCCCAAAGAAAGGCAATGCCAAAGAATGCTCAAACTACCGCACAATTGCACTCATCTCACACACTAGTAAAGTAATGCTCAAAATTCTCCAAGTCAGGCTTCAGCAATACGTGAACCATGAACATCCTGATGTTCAAGCTGGTTTTAGAAAAGGCAGAGGAAAAGGAGATCAAATTAGCAACATCTGCTGGATTATCAAAAAAGCAAGAGAGTTCCAGAAGAACATCTATTTCTGCTTTGTTGACTATGCCAAAGCCTTTGACTGTGTGGATCACAATAAACTTTGGAAAATTCTGAAAGAGATGGGCATACCAGACCACCTGACCTGCCTCTTGAGAAACCTATATGCAGATCAGGAAGCAACAGTTAGAACTGGACATGGAACAACAGACTGGTTCCAAATAGGAAAAGGAGTACGTCAAGGCTGTATATTGTCACCCTGCTTATTTAACTTATATGCAGAGTGCATCATGAGAAATGCTGGGCTGGAAGAAGTACAAGCTGGAATCAAGATTGCCGAGAGAAATATCAATAACCTCAGATATGCAGATGACACCACCCTTATGGCAGAAAGTGAAGAGGATCTAAAGAGCCTCTTGATGAAAATGAAAGTGGAGAGTGAAAAAGTTGGCTTAAAGCTCAAAATTCAGAAAACGAAGATCATGGCATTTGGTCCCATCACTTCATGGGAAATAGATGGGGAAACTGTGGAAACAGTGTCAGACTTTATTTTTTGGACTCCAAAATCACTGCAGATGGTGATTGCAGCCATGAAATTAAAAGATGCTTACTCCTTGGAAGGAAAGTTATGACCAACCTAGATAGCATATTGAAAAGCAGAAACATTACTTTGCCAACAAATGTTCATCTAGTCAAGGCTATGGTTTTTCCAGTAGTCATGTATGGATGTGAGAGTTGGACTGTGAAGAAAGCTGAGCACCGAAGAATCAATGCTTTTGAACTGCGGTTTTGGAGAAGACTCTTGAGAATCCCTTGGACTGCAAGGAAATCCAACCAGTCCATCCTAAAGGAGATCAGTCCTGGGTGTTCATTGGAATGACTGATGCTGAAGCCGAAACTCCAATATTTTGGCTACCTCATGAGAAGAGTTGTCTTATTGGAAAAGACCCTGATGCTAGGAGGGATTGGGGGCAGGAGGAAAAGGGGACGACAGAGGATAAGATGGCTGGATGGCAGCACCGACTCAATGGACATGTGTTTAAGTATACTCCAGGTTGTTGATGGACAGGGAGGCCTGGTGTGCTGCGATTCATGGGGTCGCAAAGAGTTGGACAAGATTGAGCAACTGAACTGAATTGAACTGAACTGATATTTGCGATTGTTTTGTCTCGATTTCATTTATTTCTGCTCTGATCATTATGATTTCATTCCTTCTACTCACTTTAAGTTTTCTTTGTTCTTCTTTCTCTAGTTGTTTTAAGTATAAAGTTAGGTTGTTTATTTGAGATTTTTATTGTTTCTTGAGGTAAGATTGTATTGCTATAAGCTTCCCTCTTTGAATTCTTTCTTCCTTTTGGTTTCTGTCCCCCTAATATTGGTCCAGTGATTTGTGTAATCTTTGTATAGGGTGAGATTTGTGCTGAGTTTTGTTTGCTTGTTTGTTTGTATGTTTTTCCCCTGATGGGCAAGACTGAGTGAGGTAGTAATCCTGTCTGCTGATGATTGGGTTTGTATTTTTCTTTTCTTTGTTATTTAGTTGAGGCATCCTGCACAGGGTACTACTGGTGGTTGGGTGATGCTGGATCCTGTATTCGAATGGTTTCCTTTGTGTGAGTTCTCACTATTTGATACTCCCTAGGGTTAGTTATCTGGTAGTTTATGATCTTGGAGTCAGTGCCCCCACTCCAAAGGCTCAGGGCTTGATCTCTGGTCAAGAAGAAAGATTCAACAAGTGAGTTGTTATGGCATTAAGTGAGATTAAAACAAATACTCCAAAATAAGAAACCAAAGGGGAACCCCAGACAAATGGCAGTTACAAAATCAGGCAAATAATAATTAAAATAATGGAATATACACATATACATATACACCCATAAGCAAAGTCAAAACAGTCCAACAAAAATAAAGTACAGTAGATTGCCCTGGGAAATGAAGGAAATCAAAAATTATATTTACCAGTTAGAACAAGACTAATTAAAACACAAACTGGAAAACAAAACTAAAGCAAGGTGCCAAGCGGGAAATAAAGCAATGAAGACAAAACTAACAAATATGTTAACAGGAAAGGAAATAAAGAAAAGAGAAAAGAATAGATATGAAAAGCTAAATAGAGGTAGATGAAGAAGATGTATATATTTTAAAAATTAGCTGCAAGGGGAAAAGAACAGAGA
The DNA here is from genome assembly GCF_029407905.1 of Bubalus kerabau. Taxonomy (NCBI): domain Eukaryota; kingdom Metazoa; phylum Chordata; class Mammalia; order Artiodactyla; family Bovidae; genus Bubalus; species Bubalus kerabau. The sequence continues at coordinate 3,625,546 of NC_073631.1, read as the reverse complement.
CAAAGGCAAACAAAGAAACAAATATAGAAAAAAATAATAGATTTTAAAAAACTAAAATTATAAAAAAGAGAAAAAAAGAAGAAAGAAAAACAGAGAGAAAAAAAAAAAAAAAGGAAAACTCCACAAAACTGCAAAAGGCCAACAGAAAGGCAGAGGTTTATAACAATAATAAAATATGTGGCTGAATGTACACAAATACATATATACCCATAAACAAAATCAAAACAATCCAACAAAAATAAAATACAATAGACTGACCCAGAGAACAAAGGAAACCAAAAATTGTATCTACCATTTAAGAACAAAATTAACTAAAGCACAAACTGGAAAACAAAACTAAAGCAAGGTGTCAACTGGGGAATAAAGCAATGAAAACAAAGCTAACAAATAAGTTGAGAGGAAAGAAAGAATAGATATGCAAAGTTAAATAGAGGTAGCTAAATAAGATTTATATACATTAAAGATTAACTGCAAGGGGGAAAGAACAGTAGGAAAAGCAAACAGATAATTAAATATAGAAAAAATAACAATAGGCTTAAAAATTTAGAAATTAAAATTTTAAAAAGGGAAAAGAGGGGGAAAAAATAAAGGAAAATGGAAAACACATAATTGCAAAACCAAAATAGAGGCAGAGGTTTATAACAACAATAAACAGTGTGACTGAGGAAAAAAAGAAAAAAAGCTCAAAAGCTTAATTAGATTTCATAGTGCCAATAAAATTGACAACTACAACACGGGGGTGGGGGGAGGTTAAAAAAGGGAAAAAAATAATCCAAAAGAATCTAAAGAACAAGTCAAAACATAAGAATAATAAATGCTTTTCTTGAGTCACTGCTGTCAGAGTCCTTTCCCTTGCTAAGAGTCACAGTCCACCTCACTTCCCTAGGATGACCTCCAACACTGTGTTGATTTCTGGACCTGCTTTAGGGGCAGTTCAGATTCTAATCTGGTCCTACTCCTGTGTGTTCTTGCCTCCAATGTCCACAGCTATCAGCACTAGTGCGTTTTATTTTGTGGGAGCTCTCAGTGTTCTTTTATATATTCCATAGATACAGTCTGCCTAGTTGATCTTGTGGATTTAATTTGCAGCTTGTACACCCTGTGGAAAGGTTTTGGGTCTTCCTCCTTACCCACACTGCCCCTGGGTTTCAACTGTGGTTTTATTTCCACCTCTGCATGTGGGTTGTTCACTGGGCTTTGCTTCTGAGTCTGGCCTAGAGTACTTGGGTTTGCCCCTGTGAGGGCCTGGTGTAGAGGTGGTGCAGCTGCATAGGTCACAGAGATTCTGGTAGCACCAGGCACTCAGGGGAGTTGGCAGCTAGGGCAGCAGGAAATATGGTGCCTTAGAAGGGTATAGCAACTAGTCTTGGCCAATACGTTCCAGTATTCTTGCCTGGAGAACCCCCCTGACAGAGAAGCCTGGCAGGCCACAGTCTACAGAGCTGCAAATAGTTGGACACAACAGAAGCAACCCTCCACACATAGACAAAAGGCTTTTTTTTTTCTTTTTTTTTTGCCTGTGGTAGCTCTGTCCCAGTGAGAGTTGAGAGTGAATGTGGTGCAGCTGCTTGGCTTGCAGGGACCCTGGAGGCACCAAGTGTGCAGGAACATGGACTGCCTCCACCGCATGAGTTATGGCCCTATTAGAGTTTTGTTTTGTTTTGTTTTATTTTTTTCAAGCCTCTTGAAGCTGGCAATCAAAAGGCCTTTTCGCCAGTCTTTCTCTGAAGCTTCACCCATTCAGGCACTTACTTAGAGGGCGCCCTTGCCTGAGGTCCTTCTCTGTTGTTCAGCATTTCAGGCACATAGAGGATCACCCCTGGCTGGGGTCCTACTGTGTAAATAGGGCATCAGGCACTTAAAGAGCACCCTAGGTGGGATCCTACTCTGTAGTTCAGTGCATCAGGCAGTTGATAGGCTAGCCTCTCTATTGTTCAACTGCTGATGTTGGCATGTGGGGAGAGAGAGGCTATGGTGATGGCTCCACCTCCTACAAGTGACTCATCAGTATCACCTTGCTTCCATGGCTGCCTGACTTTCCTCCACAGGCATTTCCCACCACAATCTCCTCCTTCACATACCCTCAATCCGTCTCTCTGCAGTCAACAGCAGCCCTCACCCTGGCATTGCTCCACAATCCCTAAACTCCAGCTCCCAGACGCTGTGCTTTCTGGGCGACCTGCATCCATGTTTGGGGTCTGTATGGCTGTGGCAAGGACTGTCTGATCCGTTCCAATAAGGCTGCCACAGATCAGCTGTTTCACTTTCAGCCTCAAATATTTCTCCTCTGACTCAGACAATTGCTCTGATGTGGAGATTGGACCCTGCTTCAGTTCTCCCACCCGCTGAGGGCAGGTCCATTCCTAGTAACACTCCTGTCTCACCCCCGCCCAGTTCCTTTGTCCTATGGAGCTTTGCGTGGTTCTATACATTCTTTTCAGCTGGTCAGGTACCCCTGTCCATCCTCAGCTGGTGTCCTGCATGCACCCTTGTATCTGAAGGTGTATTCTTGATGTATCCATGGAAAGAGATGTACTCCACATCCATTTACTCCTCTGCCATCTCTTTCCTCTCTACTTTACTCTTGTTAAAATTAAGGTCCAGTAAAATTAAATGCATATAATTATTTTAAAAATAAGATGTAACATTAATTTATGTATAATTCAGAAAGAGAAAACTGCCAGTTAAATAGTGGCATAGTGTTTTCTAATAACTCAGACTTTTTATTTTATATTTATTGAAAACCATTTTTTTCCCAGTCATGTCATGTTGCCAAGAAAAAGAACAAGCTGTGTGCACATGATCTAGGCTTCCTTTGGCAAACAGATATTGTAAAATCTGTCAATAGCAAGACACAAAACTATTTAGATTTGCAAAACTTAAAAACTGAGTACTTATAAAACTTCTTTCTTTCTTTTTTTCTTATAGATTTCTTTTCTTCTCTTGTTCCTCTTCCTCTCCTTCCTCAGTCTCTTCTCCCTTCCTTTTTTTCTTTTTTACTCCATTTCATTCTAAGTCTTATCTCCCTCTTATCTCAACTTTGCAGGAAAACAAGCTCAAAGAGAATAACAAAGAAGTAGTAGCTTGAAAGGAAAGTAGGCATAGACTTTTAAAATTTGCTTTGTATTTTTATGGAATGGTAGTTTTGAGAATTCAATAATGCAGAAAATACAGCAAGCCTTCAGTTTCAGGGGAATGTTGCTGAACTTGTCTTTTAGAACAGTTGTAAGTTATGCTATTCAAAATCTGTAGGAACTCATGAATGCATGAAAGGAGAGAGATGTTAACCAAATTGCCCTTTCCCCAAATAGAGGGCATCTGGGTTTTTCCTAAATTTTATAGTTTTGGGAATTAAACATAGTAGCCATATTATTACACAAAACTTGAGAAATTGTTTACACATATGCTGTTCAACAGAATGAGAGACTAGAAGATTTCAAAATTTGGCAATGCAAAAATAAAACAAACAAAAAAACAGTTTTGCATTTCTTGTGCAGCCTAGCTCCACATCCTCTGGCTACACTAAAAGTCTCTGTCCTCATAAATTTTCTGTATGCATAAATGGAATCCTGACCCAAATACACAAAAGAGAAGGAGCTTAAAACTTGACCTAATATGTAGTTTGACTTCCTTCTATTAAAAATAGTGACATCTTAGGAATTGCAAAACTTATAGTAATTATAAGATGGACAATGAGGACTTCCCTGGTAGTCCAGTGGTTAAGAATCCACCTGCTAATGCAGGGGACACAGGTTCAATCTCTGGTTCGGGAAGATCCCACATGCTATGGAGCAGTAGTTGCTCCACAACTACTGAAGCCCATGAGCCTATGGCCTGTGCTCCATGACAAGAGAAAACACTGCAATGAGAAACCCCGTGCACAGTGGCAAGAGTGTAGCCTCTGTTTCAGCAACTAGAAAAAGACTGCATGCAGCAACGAAGACCCAGTGAAGCCAAAAATAAATACATAAATATAATTTTTTTTTAGTCCCACATTCCGCAACTAAAAGACATTGTACACCGCAGTGAAGATCAAAATCTTGTATGCCAAAACTAAGACTGAGTGCAGCCAATAAATAAATGAATAATAACTTTTAAAAACTGATGGACAATGATTAAGGTAATATTTCTAGATTTTTTAAGCATTTAATGCACAAATTAAAATTTAAATATTGTATATTAAAGTTATTTAAAATAGATTCCATGCTTGTTATTTCACACGTGGGATAAAAGCATGTAAAAATAAAAGTGAATTTCATTTGTTATTTATGTGTATATGTTTATATATGTGTATATTTTATTTATGTGTATATGTTTGTATGTATGCATTTCAATAGCTGAATATGCACTCTTTCTTGTGGTCATGAAATTGACACTGGCTCCATATTCTGTCCTGTGACATTGTTGTCTCTTTAATCAATGAAATTTGGGCTTCAGTGGTTATATTAACTGTCTTCTTTTAATAAAGAAATGTCTTACAAATTAAATAATGAGAATGATTTCATTCTCATGCACACAATGTTCTCAGTTACAGGAAAAAACTCATTGGAAAAGTGTCATACCACATAAATAAGTCCACACATAATGAAACTGGAAATCCAGTGAAGCAGTGACTTTCAGTCTACATGTGCTGCTGATATCTATCACCACAGGAGATGCACACCTTAAGCTATGATTTTTTTTTTTTTTTTTAACGACCCAGATGTTAGCTCAAGGAGGAAAAAAGATTAGGTATAAAAATTAAATGATGTAATAAGGGTAGACCACAAGTTATAATATTTTCTAGAATTATTATGCAGACTGTTCTATACCTTGAAGCCTGAGTTAGGTGCAATTGTGTGTAAGAGCAGGGACATATCTAGGTTCAAAGCCTGGTTGTAGAACTAATACACTTATTGCTTAATCTCTTTCAACTTCAGTTTCTTTGTCTATAAAATCAAAATGATCATGCTTATTATTAGAAGGTTGTGAAGCTTGAGTGAATCAATGTATGTAAATCCACAGTGCCTGGTATGTTAAAAAATAGCAACTATTACTAGTAGGGATAAAACTAGTATTTTTATTGAAATAAACATAATCTTACTTCAGGAAGTGTGTAAGCAATATTTTTATGGGTCTAGCATACTCGGCTTCCCTGATAGCTCAGATAAGAATTGGGTTCAATCCCTGGGTCAGGAAGATCACCTGGAGAAGGGAATGGCAACCGACTCCAGTGTTCTTGCCTGGAGAATTCCATAGACAGAAGACCCTGGCGGGCTACAGTCCACAGGGTCACAAAGAGTTGAACCCGACTGAGCAACTTTCACTCATTCAGTGTTCTCTTATTATTAAAGCTACAATTCCTTCTTTAGGGGATCCAAGTTAAGCCTTAGAGATCACATCATAGCAGAAGGGACCAGTCTAATTTGACACTTCACAGAGTTTTATGACAATTTTTTTCTTCTAGTTTGAAAACATTAAAATATGGTCTTCAATGTTTTTACCACCACCAAAGCCCATATTGCATAATGAAGGAAGAAGGGAGAGATTGTGGTTGTGTTGTTTCCATAATGTACATGGCCTACAGCACTGATAATTTATCATCATGTCATTACTACTAATATCTTGCATTGTTTTATACTCAAAAGTATGCTCTCAAAATTATAGTGAATCAGAAACATCCAGATCCCTAAGAAGAGGACCATAATGATATAGAATATAAGGAAAAAAAATTCTAAAGTAATTAGATGGAAATTCAAAGGGAAATTCAATAGGAAAAGTAATTATACTAACAGATAGTTATTCAAAATTAGTCTTCTAGAAAAAGAAAAGAAGTGCAAGATCTTTGGTTTGCATTCCAAAGAGGACACTCTTAAAAATCATCTACCTTCCAAACTAACTATGCCCTTTAAGATGCCACAAAAAAAAAAAAAAAAAAAAAAAAAAAAAGATGTCTAGGAGCAAAAAACATACCTGTGCTCCTAAGGGCCATATAGTCCCTGAATAAGTCAATTTTTGCTTCAGTAACATACAATCCCCAAATTCCAGTCCTTAGCACAAGTATTAACTTCTTGCTCATGTTAAATGAAGGCTGTGGCTTGTTCTGAGAAGTAAATTACATTTATTCTTCTAGCACCACATGGAACATCCAAGCCCTGCTTGGAATGTGGTGATTCCCTAGCAGAGAGCAAGGGTACAGGATAAATGAAACCATACAAACAAAATAGCCAAAATTAGTTTAATTTTTTTTAAAAAAAGAAAGAAAGAAAAATAAAAACAAGTAACTAGACTTTCAAAATAAGAAACTAACAATGTAGGCTAAGATTATCTAGGAAGATTCATTAAAAAAAAAAATATTTTAGAAATAAAAGAATCATCTCTTAGCCTCCAATTATGTGTGTGTGTGTGTGTGTGTGTGTGTTTAGTTGCTCAGTTTTCTATTCTTTGAGACCCCATGAACTGTAGCCCACCAGGCTCCTCTGTTCATGGGATTCTCCAGACAAGAATACCAGGATGGGTTGCCACTCCCTTCTCCAGGGGATCTTTCTGACCCAGGGATCAAACCCAGACAGATTATTTACATTCTGAGTCACCAGGGAAGCCCATCTTCCTATTTTATCAGTCCCTAAATTATCAATTCAATGTATACAACATCTTGCAAATCTGCCATTTCTTTGTCTTTATTATCACTCTTGTGGCTCATCTCTTGGCTGGTCTATTACAATAGTTTTCCTAATGTCTCTGTTCAGGCCTCTCTTTGATTAATCATCTTATTGTTGCCTTGTCTCCATTTAAAACTTTGAAAATGTCACTCACCTACCCAGGATTCTTCAATATTTCTCCAAATGTTTACTGGAAACATCTAAAATATCTTGCAGCAAAGTGCCTGATGCATTGACCCCTGCCCACCTATAATGCTTTATTTGCTTCTTTCCTGGGCTTCCACACATATTTTTCATCTCAGCCCTTCTGAACTGTTTGCACTTTCTGACTTCATGCTACTTGCCTCTTTAACCCACACAAAAATTATCCATTTTGTTTGATTGAAATGACCTGCTTCTATTTTTGCATGAATGAACTCTTGTATATTTCTCAAGTCTAAATTCTGATAACACCTACCCTCTGGAGCTTGACCTGATTCTCTGAGAAAAATTAAGAGCCTTTTTCCCCCCTTTTCCCCACTGAATTCTGTACATACCATTTCAACAAATGTTTCTCTTCTCTTTTCTTACTCAGAAAATTAATTTTATCAGCATCCTAGACAGATTGTCAAAACCAATCTGCAATGTAAAATTCAAATTTGAATTGTTAGGCCAAGTAGACATTTGTGTCAGTTTAACTAGTATCAGTTCAGTCGCTCAGTTGTGTCTGACTCTTTGTGACCCCATGAACTGCAGCACGCCAGACCTCCCTGTCCATCACCAACTCTCAGAGTCCACCCAAGCCCATGCCCATTGAATCAGTGATGCCATCCAACCATCTCATCCTCTGTTGTCCTCTTCTTCTCCTACCCTCAATCTTTCCCAGCATCAGGGTCTTTTCCAATATGTCAGCTCTTCACATCAGATGGCCAAAGTACTGGAGTTTCAGCTTCACACTCTAAAAACTAAAAGTAAATTTTTATGAGATTGTTCCATAAGCAGCCTCAAAACAGAGTGCTAAATTATGTGATTGAAGTTGTATTATCAGGCCCTGATAATTCTGTACACCTCTCTAAACATAACTCTTACTGCAAGGCTGGCTGAGGATTTAACCTCAGAGGGTAGTTCATCCTTCTGGGAAAAAGTACAGGGCTTTTACTTTTCTGGGCTCCAAAATCACTACAGATGGTGACTGCAGCCATGAAATTAAAAGACTCTTACTCATTGGAAGGAAAGTTATGACCAACCTAGATAGCATATTCAAAAGCAGAGATATTACTTTGCCAACCAAGGTTCGTCTAGTCAAGACTATGGTTTTTCCTGTGGTCATGTATGGATGTGAGAGTTGGACTGTGAAGAAGGCTGAGCACCGAAGAACTGATGCTTTTGAACTGTGGTGTTGGAGAAGACTCTTGATAGTCCCTTGGACTGGAAGGAGATCCAACCAGTCCATTCTGAAGGAGATCAGCCTGGGATTTCTTTGGAAGGAATGATGTTAAAGCTGAAACTCCAGTACTTTGGCCACTTCATGTGAAAAGTTGACTCATTGGAAAAGACTCTGATGCTGGGAGGGATTGGGGGCAAGAGGAGATGGGGACGACAGAGGATGAGATGGTTGGATGGCATCACTGACTCGATGGACGTGAGTCTCAGTGAACTCCAGGAGTTGGTGATGGACAGGGAGGCCTGGTGTGCTGTGATTCATGGGGTCGCAAAGAGTTGGACATGACTGAGTGACTGATGTGATCTGATCTGATCTGATCTAGATGGCCATGATCAACTTTTGTCTTTGCAATCCTCTTTTCAGTCTTCCATGATTTAATGACTTTCATTTTTGACATTTTTTCTTTAGCTATCACATATGCTCTACTGGCATTATATATATATATATATATATATATATATATATAACATATGTAAGGTCATTTTCTAAATTCTCCACTCAGTGGCTAAGACTATTTCCAAGTAAAGTACATGCAGAAGAAAATGAGTAACATACCTCTCTCTGTGTCTTTAGCCCATTAGTTCTCTTCTAATTCATGAAGCTACATATAATATCTTTTTTTTTTTTTTCCAGTTGACACCCTTGTCAAACATTTACATCCTCTGCTTACTTTCTTGGGCCAGTTTCAGCATCCCTCTTCAGCTTTTGTTTAATTGCAAGATTTCAAGTCTCTCTTTCATCCTTATATGTTCTCCAGTTCTCTGCATCCTTCTTAGAGAATAGTAGTAACGGTGAGCAACATCATCACAGTGTGATAAAAGAGCAGGATTACCTAAGTTCATTTCCTTCTCCATTTATTCACATAATTAACCACTTGGCGAGCCAGTTGGTATTTGTGGATCTTCTGCTGTACATGGTGGTGGCTCAGACTGTAAAAAATCTGCCTGTAATTCAGGAGATCTTAGTTCAATCCCTGGGTAAGGAAGATCCCTGGAGAAGGGAATGACAACCTACTCCAGTATTCTTACTTGGAGAATCCCATCGACAGAGAAGCCTAGCAGGCTACAGTCCATGGAGTCACCAAGAGTCAGACACAACTGGGCAACTAAACATGAAGCATGAAGCTGTATTATGACAAATAGGACTAAATGAGAAGTAGGGATTTAGGTGATTTAGACATGCAAATACGTTATGTAAACTTGCTCTAAGAGACAGGCTCTGCTGGCTCTACCCAGGGTGAGAAATATGAACTTCTAAGAGGAGGTTATACTGATTTGTTTTCTGAAAGATGACAAAGAGTTTACAAGTAGAAGAACATCATTAGAAATGAAAAGCACATGCAAAGGATTGTGGTGCCAGGAACAATTAGGAAAGGCAGAGAATCCACAGGACCAGAATGCGGGACAAGACACCAGGGCAGAAAGGTAATCCTTACAATAGGAGCTAATGGTAAAGAAGGCTTTTGCACACTGAAGAATGTGGTTTATACCACTGGAGGAAGAGGGTGGCCTTCCTGGGATGTCTGCAAGGATGCTGTGTCCTTTCCACACATAAACCACTGAGTGAGTAAATTCAGTATGTGTGTAGAGACAACAGTGAAAACTCAGAAACTACAAGCAGAGACACATCAGAGGGATCTTGGAACAACTACAATTAGACATGATGAGGGCACAGATTCAGGCAGGATTTGCAGTAAGTTGGAAGAATTTATTGAACTTAGGGATTGAATTATTTTGAGAGTGAAAGGAAGGGTTCAGTGAAAAATTTGTTTCTGCGTTAAGTAACTGAAGGGCTTCCCTGATAACTCAATTGGTAAAGAATCCACCTGCAATGCAGGAGACCCCGGTTTGATGCCTGGGTAGGGAAGATCCCCTGGAGAAGGGAAAGGCTACCTACTCCAGTATTCTGGCCTGGAGAATTCCATGGACTGTATAGTCCATGGGGTTGCAAAATGTCATATATGACTGAGTGACTTTCACTTTAAGTAACTGAAAGACTGGAAAGGCCATGAGTGGAGACAGGAAATTCAGGCGGAGAAGCAGCCAGGATGAATGAAGTTCAGTTTTAGGCAAAAAGACAGAAACTCATCTGTAAAAACTCAAATATATATTTTATAAAATGCATTACTAGAATAAAATGTGGGAAGTATATAGTGACTACAATGAGATATCTTATGAAAACATAGGCCTTGTTGTTTAGACCTTATATATGGCATATAATGAGTATCAAGCACTTTAAATATATAAATTTAATTTCTATTCCTACAAGTTAAGAGTCTTCTTGTAAATGTTTAAGTTTTAATATTTTATACAGATTTTACTCTAAGTAGATTTCCTCTCAATCATGACTAATTTTGGGAAAAATAATATTTGAATACATTCATAATTGAGAGCCCTGTAGGTTTTTATTTATTTTTTTTTATATGAAGGAACTGAATTAATGAGGTTCTAACATATTCGATAAGCATCCTTGAGAGTCCTGGATTCAATTACCTCTTCTTTAATAAGTGTTGCTTCATTTAGAGCCTCCAGTTGTCTGTAATTTCAATTACTTACCTCTGTGAAAGAATAGTTTTATCTTGTCATTTCCAACTCAAGTTACAGTGGAGACTGTTAATAATGCTTCTTTAGGAAAATGATGCTGTCAGCTTTTGTTCTCAGATAACAATGTAAACAAAATAATTATTTTATAATTGATTTATTTTATATTTATAATCTTAATATGAATGAGAAGGGAAATTGCCTCTAGGAATGAGGGGGAATTGCAAAATAGAAGGTGGCAGATATGATGGAAGGAGAACACTGCTGCTGTGGAGGATACAGCTGCAGCCAGGCTCCTGGATGCATGTCTGTGAGCTGACCCTCAGCACTGGACAGACCCCCAGCCCACACTCTCAGCTCCAGGTCCTAAGCAACAGGACAGTGGGCACCAGGAGAGTTCTTTTTTTTTTTTTTTTTTTTTTTTTTAATTTTTACTCTTAAAATTGAAGTACAGTTGATTTACAATGTTGTGTTAGTGTCAGGTGTATAACAAAATGATTCAGTTGTACATATACATGTATCTATTCTTTTTTAGATTCTTTTTCCTTATAAATTATTACAAAATATTGTGTTGTTCCCTGTGCTATAGAGCAGGTCCATTATTGGTTATTTATTTTACACATAGTAGTGTAAAATATGTTCATCCCAAACTCCTAATTCTTTTTACAAAAGGCCAGCATGTGTGGTATATGAGGAGGGATGGTTACAGAGGAGCCATGGCTCTTACTGTTATTTTTTATTTCCTATCCATATGGGGACATATGGACACACTCTGAGTAGTGGGTGAGTAGAAGGCCACACACAATTTCTAAGACATTTCCAAAGCTTCCCAGGACAGTTCCCAAGAGTAGAGGCCTCCTCACACCCGTCAGAACCAAGCTATATGCTGAGCACTCCCCTGGTGCAACATTAAGTTCGGCCTCCCTCTGCAGATAGAGTTCTCACCTTCCCCACTCAGGAGTCATTTCTTCAGTGTAAATATTTATCCACCAAGAAAATTCTGTTCTTTCCATTGATATGTGGTTCTTTGTGAGCCATACCAGACTTGGCCCCTCAGACCGGGGAGCTGGCATACAGCCCTACTCCTCCGACTCACTGCTCATTCCTCATACATGACTTGCATGGTTGTAACCAGCACCTCTCCTTTCAGTCCTATCAAATTTCTGTATTGTTCTGTTCTATGCGCTAAATATGGGGGAGTCTCAGCATGTCCTCAAGAACAGGGCAGCACACAGGAGGTGCCCTGCATTTATACACCTCCTTCCTCAGACAACCTGGCTTTGGCCTCAAGGGAGTGAGAATCTCAGCACTGAAAAGTCCTGTTACTTCTATTCCTCTGTACCCCAGGCATCCCTCAGGGGCACTACCCTGTCAGAGGTGTTCAATTCCTTTCCATACTAGGGTGGCTGCTGGCTAACTGTGGTCTGTGATCCCCATTCATCAGCATCAATTCACCTGGGCATCTGGGAAAGTCTCAGACCCTACTCCACACACTACCCTGTGTTTAAAGCCCTGCATGCAATTATGGGAATCAGGGCATGAGAGTGCAGGTTCATAGCTTCTTTAGAAATGCAAATAATTCTAGGACCTCAGCCTCATCCACTGAACTAGAATCTTGAGATGAAGACCAGGAAACAGGCACAGTAAGCTCTCCAGGTGGTTCTATGTCCACAAATGTATAGGAAGCACAGCTCTTTGCTGCTGGGTCCTGGTAGCAACTCTCCTCACAGCACCATGCAGAGAATATTTCAACTGGGGACTGTAATTCTGTGGGTGGGACCTACTATGATGTATAAAGAGAGGGACCTCTGTCATGCCTGGGCTCCAAAGCTATCTGAAAGGCCAGATAGACAAAAGTGGACACTTGTATCCCAACCGACTCTGAGTTAGTGGTGGCACGCCCAGTGCCCATCTCGATGTTCTGTGTTATTATCATGAAAAAAGGATACTGTAGACAACCTCTAGAAATGTCAGTCACCTACATAGGCAGAGTGTTTTTGCTTGTATTTTTGTTTGGAGGATAAAGACCCATTCCTAATACCTGTTGTTACAAATCAGCCCAGCCCCATCTCTCACTTTGAGAGCACACTGTGGTATTCTCCCTCTACACATTCTCAGAATCCAGTTTTCTTTTCTGTTTTTTGCCTAGCCAACAATTCTTTAATGAGTGCCAGTTGTCCCCACATTACCAACTGCGAGGGCATTGACCACAGGCCTGGGAGTGCCAGGCACCTCTACCTCTGTGCTTCCCTGCAAAGCCCCTGGTCTGCAACTATGAACATCACACCGACATCTTCCACCAGTATCTCACGCTTCTCTCACTCTGGTCCCAGATGCTTCAGTTCTGAAAGGAACCCCAAGTTCACCTGTGAGTGGATGTGGACAAACGCTCAGTATCTGTGGATGAGGCATAAAAGAAACTTTTGACTAATCCAGGATTATTTATCTTGACCTTTGTTCTCCTTGGAGAAAAAAGGAATTTTTTGTTGTTGTCATTGCTGTTCATTTTGATTTTTTTTCAGATATCAGTTGAGGCAGGCATGTACACCAATCTCCAGTTTCCACATTGTTCCTTAAGAGCATTTCAACATCCTTTGCTTTATAGAACAATAGAGACCCTTCAGTTCACTTCAGTTTAGTCTCTCAGTTGTGTCCAACTCTTTGCGACCCCATGGACTGCAGGACACCAGGCTTCCCTGTCCATCACCAACTCCTGGATCTTGCTTAAACTCATGTCCATCAAATCAGTGATGCCATCCAACCATCTCACCCTCTGTCATCCCCTTCTCCTCTCACCTTCAATATTTCCCAGCATCAAGGTCTTTTCCAATGAGTCAGTTCTTTGCATCAGGTGGCCAAAGTATTTTCACCTTCAGCATCAGTCCTTCCAATAAATATTCAGGACTGATTTCATCTAGGATGGACTGGGTGGATCTCCTTGCTGTCCAGGGACTCTCAAGAGTCTACTCCAACACCACAGTTTAAAAGCATCAATTATTTGGCTCTCAGCTTTCTTTATAGTCCAACTCTAACATCCATACATAATTGCTAGGAAAACCATAGCTCTGACTAGACAGACCTTTGTTGGCAAAGTAATGACCATGCCTTTTAATATGCTGTCTAGGTTTGTCATATACTTTCCTCCAAGGAGCAAGCGTCTTTTAATTTCATGGCTGCAGTCACCATCTGCAGTGATTTTGGAGCCCAATAAAAGAAAGTTTTTCACTGCTTCCAATGCTTCCCAGTCTGTTTTTCATGAAGTGATGGAACCAGATATCGTGATCTTAGTTTTCTGAATGTTGAGTTTTAAACCAGCTTTTCCACTCTCCTCTTTCGAGTCTCTTCAGTTTTTCTTCGCATTCTGCCATAACATCATCTGCATATGTGAGATAATTGATATTTCTCCCTGAAATCTTGATTCCAGCCTGTGCTTTATCCAGCCCAGCATTTCGTATGAGGTGCTCTGCATATGTTAAATAAGCAGGGTGACAATATACAGCCTTGACGCCCTTTCCCAATTCTGAACCAATCTGTTGTTTCATGCCTGATTCTAACTGTTGCTTCTTGAGCTGCATATATATTTCTCAGAAGGCAGGTAAGGTGGTCTGGTGTTCCCATCTCTTGAAGAAGTTTCCAAAGTTTGTTGTGATACCCACAGTAAAAGGCTTTGGTGTAATCAATAAAGCAGAAGTAGATTTTTTTTTTTCCTGGAATTCTCTTGCTTTTTCTATTATCCAATGGAGTTGGCAATTTGATCTCTGGTTCTTCTGCCTTTTCTAAATCTACCTTGAACATCTGGATGTTTATGGTTCACATACTGTTGAAGCCTGGCTTGGAGAATTTTGAGCATTCCTTTGCTAGTGTGTGAGATGAGTCCAATTGTTCAGTAGTTTGACATTCTTTGGCCTTGCCCTTCATTGGAATTAGAATTAAAACTGACCTTTTCCAGTCTTGCAGCCACTGTTGACTTTTCCAAATTTGCTGGTCTATTGAGTGCAGCACTTTCACAGCATCATCTTTTAGGATTTGAAAGACCTCAACTGGAATTCTGTCACCGGCACTAGCTTTGTTCATTGTGATGCTTCCTAAGGCCCACTTGACTTCTCAATCCAGGATGTCTGGCTCTAGGTGAGTGATCACACCATCATGATTATCTAGGTCATGAAGATCTTTTGTGTATAGTTCTTCTGTGTATTCTTGCCACCTCTTCTTGATAACTTCTGCTTCTGTTAGGTCTATACCATTTCTGTCCTTTACTGTGCCCATCTTTGCATGAAATGTTCCCTTGGTATCTCTAAGTTTCTTGAAGAGATCTCTAGTCTTTACCATTCTATTGGTTTCCTCTATTTCTTTGCATTCATTGATCACCGAAGAAGACTTTTTTTATCTCTCCTTGCTATTCTTTAGAATTCTGAATTGAAATGGCTATATCTTTCTTTTTCTCCTTTGCCTTTCACGTCTCTTCTTTTCTCAGCTATTTGTAAGGCTTCCTCAGGCAACCATTTTGCCTTTTTGCATTTCTTTTTCTTGGAGATGGTGTTGATCACTGCCTCCTGTATAATGTCGAGAACCTTTGTTCATAGTTCTTTAGGTACTCTGGTTATCAGATCTAATACCTTGAATGTATTTGTCACTTCCTATGTATAATTGTAAGGAATTTGATTTAGGCCATATCTGAATGGTCTGGTGGTTTCCTACTGTCTTCAATATAAGTCTGAATTTGGCAATAAGGAGTTCATGATGTGAGCCACAGTCAGTTCCCAGTCTTGTTTTTGCTGACTGTATAGAGCTTTTCCATCTTTGGTAGCAAAGAATATAATCAATCTGATTTTGGTATTGACCATACAATGTATAGAGTCTTCTCTCATGTTGTTGGAAGAGGGTATTTGCTATGACCAGGGCATTATCTTGGAAAAACTCTGTTAGCCTTTGCCCTGCTTCATTTTGTTCTCCAAGGCAAAATTTGTCTGTTATTCCAGGTATCTCTTGACTTCCTACTTTTGCATTTCAGTCCCCTATGATGAAAAATACATTATTTTGGGGTGTTATGGAAGATCTTGTAGCTCTTCATAGAACCATTCAATTTTAGCTTCATAAGCATTACTAGTTGGGGCATCAGATCAGATCAGTCACTCAGTCATGTCTGATTCTTTGTGACCCCATGAATCGCAGCATGCCAGGCCTCCCTGTCCATCACCAAATCCTGGAGTTCACTCAGACTCATGGCCATCGAGTCAGTGATGCCATCCAGCCATCTCATCCTCTGTCGTCCCCTTCTCCTCCTGCCCCCAATCCCTCCCAGCATCAGAGTCTTTTCCAATGAGTCAACACTTTGCATGAGGTGGCCAAAGTACTGGAGTTTCAGCTTTAACATTATTCCTTCTAAAGAAATCCCAGGGCTGATCTCCTTTAGAATGGACTGGTTGGATCTCGCTGCAGTCCAAGGGACTCTCAAGAGTCTTCTCCAACACCACAGTTCAAAAGCATCAATTATTTGGCGCTCAGCCTTCTTCACAGTCCAACTCTCACATCCATACATGACCACTGGAAAAACCATAGCCTTGACTAGATGAACCTTTATTGGCAAAGTAATGTCTCTGCTTTTCAATATGCTATCTAGATTGGTCATAACTTTCCTTCCAAGGAGTAAGCATCTTTTAATTTCATGGCTGCAGTCACCATCTGCAGTGACCATGGAGCCCAAAAAAATAAAGTCTGACACTGTTTCCACCGTTTCCCCATCTATTTCCCATGAAGTGATGGGACCGGATGCCATGATCTTCGTTTTCTGAATGTTGAGCTTTAAGCCAACTTTTTCACTCTCCCCTTTCACTTTCATCAAGAGGCTTTTTAGTTCCTCTTCACTTTCTGCCATAAGGGTGGTGTCATCTGCATATCTGAAGTTATTGATATTTCTCCCGGCAATCTTGATTCCAGCTTGTGTTTCTTCCAGTCCAGTGTTTCTCATGATGTACTCTGCATATAAGTTAAATAAGCAGGGTGACAATATACAGCCTTGACTTACTCCTTTTCCTATTTGGAACCAGTCTGCTGTTCCATATCCTGTTCTAACTGTTGCTTCCTGATCTGCATATAGATTTCTCAAGAGGCAGGTCAGGTCGTCTGTTATTCCCATCTCTTTCAGAATTTTCCATAGTTTATTGTGATCCACACAGTCAAAGGCTTTGGCATAGTCAATAAAGCATAAATAGATGTTTTTTGGAACTCTCTTGCTTTTTCCATGATCCAGTGGATGTTGGCAATTTGAGCTCTGGTTCCTCTGCCTCTTCTAAAACCAGCTTGAACATCAGGAAGTTCACGGTTCACATATTGCTGAAGCCTGGCTTGGAGAATTTAAGCATTACTTTACTAGGGTGTGAGATGAGTGTAATTGTGTGGTAGTTTGAGCATTCTTTGGCATTGCCTTTCTTTGGGATTGGAATGAAAACTGATCTTTTCCAGTCCTGTGGCCACTGCTGAGTTTTCCAAATTTGCTGGCATATTGAGTGCCGCACTTTCACAGCATCATCTTTCAGGATTTGGAATAACTCAACTGGAATTCTATCACCTCCACTAGCTTTGTTCGTAGTGATGCTTTCTAAGGTCCACTTGACTTCACATTCCAGGATGTCTGGCTCTAGGTCAGTGATCAAACCATTGTGATTCTCTGGGTCGTGAAGATCTTTTTTATACAGTTCTTCTTTGTATTCTTGCCATCTGTTCTTAAATATCTTCTGCTTCTGTTAGGTCCATACCATTTCTGTCCTTTATTGAGCCCATCTTTGCATGAAATGTTCCCTTGGTATCTCTGATTTTCTTGAAGAGATCTCTAGTCTTTCCCATTCTGTTGTTTTCCTCTATTTCTTTGCATTGATCGCTGAAGAAGGCTTTCTTATCTCTTCTTGCTATTCTTTGGAACTCTGCATTCAGATTTTTATATCTTTCCTTTTCTCCTTTGCTTTTCACTTCTCTTCCTTCCACAGCTATTTGTAAGGCCTCCCCAGACAGCCATTTTGTTTTTTTGCATTTCTTTTCCATGGGGATGATCTTGATCTCTGTCTCCTGTACAATATCACAAACCTCATTCCATAGCTCATCAGGCACTCTATCTATCAGATCTAGGCCCTTAAATCTATTTCTCACTTCCACTGTATAATCATAAGGGATTTTATTTATGTCACACCTGAATGGTCTAGTGGTTTTCCCTTCTTTCTTCAATTTAAGTCTGAATTTGGCAATAAGAAGTTCATGGTCTGAGCCACAGTCAGCTCCTTGTCTTGTTTTTGCTGACTGTATAAAGCTTCTCCATCTTTGGCTGCAAAGAATATAATCAATCTGATTTCGGTGTTGACCATCTGGTGATGTCCATGTGTCGAGTCTTCTCTTGTGTTGTTGGAAGAGGGTGTTTGTTATGACCAGTGCATTTTCTTGGTAAAACTCTGTTAGTCTTTGCCCTGCTTCATTCCATATTCCAAGGCCAAACTTGCCTGTTACTCCAGGTGTTTCTTGACTTCCTACTTTTACATTCCAGTCCCCTATAATGAAAAGGACATCTTTTTTTTCCAAGGCAAACCATTCAATATCACAGTAATCCAAGTCTATGCCCCAACCAGTAACGCTGAAGAAGCTGAAGTTGAACGGTTCTATGAAGACCTACAAGACCTTTTAGAACTAACACCAAAAAAGATTTCCTTTTCGTTATAGGGGACTGGAATTATAGTTGGGGCATAGACGTAGATAACTATGATATTGAATGGCTTGCCTTGGAAACCAACAGAGATCATTACGTAATTTTTTGAGTTTGCACCCAAGCACTGATTTTCAGACTCTTTTGTTGACTATGAGGGCTATTCCATTTCTTCTAAGGGATTCTTGCCCATAGTAGTAGATAAAATGATCATCTAAATTAAATTACCCCATTCCAGTCCATTTTAGTTCACTGATTCTTAAAATGTCAGTGTTCACTCTTGCCATCCCCTGCTTTACCACTTCTAATTTACCTCGATTAATGAATGGTCCTAGCTTTCCAGGTTCCTATGCAATATTGCTCTTGAGCATCGGACTTTACTTCCATCACCAGTCACATCCACAGATGGGCATTGTTTTCGCTTTGGTTCTGTCTCTTCATTATTTCTGGAGTTATTTGTCAACTGTTCTTCAGTAGCATATTGGGCACCTACTGACCTGTGGAGTTCATCTTTAAGTGTCATATCTTTTTGCCTTTTCATACTGTTTATGGGGTTCTCAAGGTAAGAATACTGAAGTGGTTTGCCATTCTCTTCTCCAGTGGACCATATTTTGTCAGAACTCTCCACTCTGACCCATCCATCTTGAGTGGTCCTACATGGCATGGCTCATAGTTTCATTGAGTTAGACAAGGCTGTGGTCCATGAGATCAGTTTGATTACTTTTCTATTATTGTGGTTTTCTGAAGGATAAGGATAAAAGGCTTATGGAAGCTTTCTGATGGGAGAGACTGACTGTGAGGGAAACTAGGTCTTGTTCTGATGGGCGGGGCCATGCTCAGTAAATCTTTAATCCAATTTCCCTTGATGGTTAGGCTGTGTTCCCTTCCTGTTGTTTCACCTGAGACCAAACTATGGTGCAGGTAATGAAGATAATGGCAATCTACTTCAAAAGGTTCCATGGACACACTACCGCCCTCAGTGCCCCAACTCTGCAGCAGGCCACCACCAACTCATGCCTCCACCAGAGATTCCTGGACACTCACAGGCAAATCTGGATCAGTCTCTTATGGGGTCACTGCTCTGTTCTCCTGGGTCCTAGTGTGCGCAAGATTTTGTTCGTGTCCTCCAAAAGTCTGTTTTCCAGTCCTGTGTAAATTCTATAACCAAAATCCCACTGACCTCCAAAGTCAAATTTTCTGGGGGTTCTCAGTCCCCAGATCCCCAGGTTGGGAAATCTGTTGTGAGTCCTAGAACTTTCTTAACAGTTTGAGAATTTTTTTGGTATAATTGTTCTGCAGTTTGTGGGTCATCTCCTCAGTGGCTCTGTGGTGGGGTTAGAAACATTTAGTGGCAGTGAAATCCAACTCACCAAACACTGAACATGTTTATTCAATGAACATTTTTTCTTTAACACCAACAAATATTTTCTGAGCCACAAAAGTGTTCCCTGGCAACAGATCTCATTCTGTTTTTGGAAAATCCTTGTAATAAAAACACACTCTGTCTGAAATCATCCTGCTTTTCAGGACTAAGTCAAGGATATACACAAGGAATTACACTTTGGCCAATGTGTCTAGAAGCCAGAAGAAAGAATTAGGCTGTTTCTTCCTTAAAAAATAATTTTTTAACCATTTCCAATCAATAAAATTTGTGATTTCACCCATAGGTGACTCAGTCTCCCTCTAGATATTACCCCACTGTGATCACTCATATTTTCAAGTTTGAAGTTTTTAATTGGACTACACAATGAGGAAGAAGTTTTAAAATAACCAAGAAGAAATATGGCTATTTAATGAAATAAAGATGGTGAAAATATTCACCACCTTACATTTTACAACTGTTGAGGTTTACCCCTTTGAGAGAAATGGAGAAGATATTTATTGTTCAGTATGCACAGTTGTAACATTTTTATTATTCTAACTATAACCTGCTCATTTATCTGTCTTACAAAAATGCTAATTTCCCCTTTTGCAGATGGTATATTATGATTATATTTATCTAAATATAGATGGAACTTCCCAAGAAGAAGAGCTAAAGAAGTGTAAAGAATAATTCAATGGTTCGTCAGGGGAACAATATAAGTAGCATACTTCTTTAGGGTAGATGCAAGCTTATGTCAAAGTGTTCTTCCATACTGGCAGGTTAAAATTATCCTCAAAATAAAAATATCCTGATTGGTTCTAATATACAATATTGCCAAAATAGTTTGAAAGTAATAAAAATTGATTTAGCTTTAGCACTGCAACTCATATATTGTAAATATTCAATGAACATTTGAATAAATAAGTGATTGTATCAAGTAGAGTGTTTAATCAACAGTTTCTCTTTAGTATTTAAAATGGGAGGTGGTTCAACAATATTAAGATACTAATTTAATTTGACTGTTTCATACCCTTGTTTGAGATGTGTTTTCTGATCCCGTGGATACTGAACTAATTATCAGTCCTGATAAACTGGCAATCAAAGAACAGCCTGTTTGTAGAGAAGATTGAAAGTGTCATAAAATGTGTACTTGGGCCACACTCTGTCCATGTTTGGAGGCGTTATATGTCTGAGCTATTGGTTAGCTGAGAATCCAGGAAGGCCAGTCATGAACAAAATATGAGTAAAATAATGCTTTCATAAGAAAATCTTTGTTTTCACGTTCTTTTTAATTTTAATATGGAAAGCAATTGTTGTCTAATTAAAACCAAGAGTATTTTATAATTAATATTACCACAAATTGATTAAATTTGGGGGACCAAAAAATATTACCACTAAATGATATATTAAAGAAGTACCAATAGGCATGATAGGAGATGACAGATAAATCATTCCATGATGAAAACATCTATAATCTAAGAATATATTGAGAAAGTAAGTATACAAATAAATAAGATTATTTGACTTTGCATAAAATAGGAATTAAATTTTACTTCATATTAACTAAAAACTTTAAAACATTGAATTAAGAGAGTAGTTATAAACACTTAATAAGTTATTACTAATTACATAAATAATTCAGTTCAGTTCAGTCGCTCAGTCGCTCACTCTTTGCAACACCATGAATTGCAGCATGCCAGGCCTCCCTGTCCATCACCAACTCCTGGAGTTCACTCAAATTCAAGTCCATCAAGACGGTGATGCCATCCAGACATCTCATTCTCTGCTGTCGCCTTCTCAACCTGCCCCCAATCCCTCCCAGCATCAGAGTCTTTTTCAGTGTGTCACTCATTGCATGAGGTGGCCAAAATACTGGTGTTTCAGGTTCAGCATCATTCCTTCCAAAGAACGCCCAGGACTGATGTCCCCTAGAATGGACTGCTTGGATCCCCTTGAAGTCCAACAGACTCTCAAGAGTCTTCACCAACATGACAGTTCAAAAGCATCAATTCTTCAGCTCTTAGCTTTCTTCACAGTCCAACTCTCACATCAGTACATGACCCCTGGAAAAACCATAGCCTTGACTAGACGGACCTTTGTTGGCAAAGTAATGTCTCTGCTTTTCAATATGCTATCTAGATTGGTCATAACTTTCCTTCCAAGGAGTAAGCGTCTTTTAATTTCATGGCTGCAGTCACCATCTGCAGTGACCATGGAGCCCAAAAAAATAAAGTCTAACACTGTTTCCACTGTTTCCCCATCTATTTCCCATGAAGTGATGGGACCAGATGCCATGATCTTCGTTTTCTGAATGTTGAGGTTTAAGCCAACTTTTTCACTCTCCTCTTTCACTTTCATCAAGAGGCTTTTTAGATCCTCTTCACTTTCTGCCATAAGGGTGGTGTCATCTGCATATCTGAGGTTATTGATTTTTCTCCCAGAAATCTTGATTCCAGCTTGTGCTTCTTCCAGCCCAGCATTTCTCATGATGTACTCTGCATATAAGTTAAATAAGCAGGGTGACAATATACAGCCTTGACGTACTCCTTTTCCTATTTGGAACCAGTCTGTTGTTCCATGTCCAGTTCTAACTGTTGCTTCCTGAACTGCATATAGGTTTCTCAAGAGGCAGATCAGGTGGTCTGGTATTCCCATCTCTTTCAGAATTTTCCACAGTTTATTGTGATGCACAGAGTCAAAGGCTTTGGCAGTGTCAATAAAGCATAAATAGATGTTTTTCTGGAACTCTCTTGCTTTTTCCATCATCCAGTGGATGTTGGCAATTTGAGCTCTGGTTCCTCTGCCTCTTCTAAAACCAGCTTGAACATCTGGCAGTTCACAGTTCACGTATTGCTGAAGCCTGACTTGAAGAATTTTAAGCATTACTTTCCTAGCGTGTGAGATGAGTGCAATTGTGCGGTAGTTTAAGCATTCTTTGGGATTGCCTTTCTTTGCAATTGGAATGAAAACTGACCTTTTCCAGTCCTGTGGCCATGGTTGAGTTTTCCAAATTTTCTTGCATATTGAATGCAGCACTTTCACAGCATCATCTTTCAGGATTTGAAATAGCTCAATTGGAATTCCATCACCTCCACTAGCTTTGTTCGTAGTGATGCTTTCTAAGGTCCACTTGACTTCACATTCCAGGATGTCTGGCTCTAGGTCAGTGATCACACCATCGTGATTATCTGGGTCGTGAAGATCTTTTTTGTACAGTTCTTCTGTATATTCTTGCCACCTCTTCTTAATATCTTATACTTCTGTTAGGTCCATACAATTTCTGTCCTTTATGAAGCCCATCTTTGCATGAAATATTCCACTGGTATCTCTAATTTTCTTAAAGAGATCTCTAGTCTTTCCCATTCTGTTTTTTTCCTCTATTTCTTTGCACTGATAGCTGAGGAAGACCTTCTTATCTCTTCTTGCTATTCTTTGGACCTCTGCATTCAGATGCTTATATCTTTCCTTTTCGCCTTTGCTTTTCACTTCTCTTCTTTTCACAGCTATTTGTAAGGCCTCCCCAGACAGCCATTTTGCTTTTTTGCATTTCTTTTCCGTGGGGATGGTCTTGATCCCTGTCTCCTGTACAATGTCATGAACCTCTGTCCATAGATCATTAGGCACTCTGTCTATCAGATCTAGTCCCTTAAATCTATTTCTCACTTCCTCTGTATAATCATAAGGGGTTTGATTTAGGTCATACCTGAATGGTCTAGTGGTTTTCCCTACTTTCTTCAATTTAAGTCTGAATTTGACAATAAGGAGTTCATGATCTGAGCCACAGTCAGCTACCGGTCTTGTTTTTGCTGATGGTATAGAGCTTCTCCATCTTTGGTTGCAAAGAATATAATCAATCTGATTTCAGTGTTGACCATCTGGTGATGTCCATGTGTCGAGTCTCCTCTTGTGTTGTTGGAGGAGGGTGTTTGCTATGACCAGTGTGTTCTCTTGGTAAAACTCTATTAGCCTTTGCCCTCTTTGATTCAGTATTCCAAGGCCAAATTTGCCTGTTACTCCAGATGTTTCTTGACTTCCTACTTTTGCATTCCAGTCCTCTATAATGAAAAGGACATCTTTTTGGGGTGTTAGTTCTAAAAGATCTTGTAGGTCTTCATAGAACCATTCAACTTCAGCTTCTTCAGCATTACTGGTTGGGGCATAGACTTGGATTACTGTGGTATTGAATGGTTTGCCTTGGAAACATACAGAGATCATTCTGTCTTTTTTGAGATTGCATCCAAGTACTGCATTTCGGACTATTTTGTTGACCACAATGGCTACTCCATTTTTCCTAAGGGATTCCTGCCCACAGTAGTAGATATAATGGTCATCTGAATTAAATTCACCCATTCCAGTCCATTTTAAGTTCACTGATTTCTAAAATGTCAACGTTCACTCTTGTCATCTCCTGTTTGACCACTTCCAATTTGCTTTGCTTCATGGACCTAACATTCCAGGTTCCAATGCAATATTGCTCTTTACAGCATCGGACCTTGCTTCTATCACCAGTCACATCCAAAACTGGGTACTGTTTTTGCTTTGGCTCCATCCCTTCATTCTTTCTGGAGTTTTTTCTCCACTGATCTCCAGCAGCATATTGGGCACCTACTGACCTGGGGAGTTCCTCTTTCAGTATCCTATCATTTTGCCTTTTCATACTGTTTATGGAGTTCTCAAGACAATACTGAAGTGGTTTGCCATTCCATCTTCCAGTGGACCACATTCTGTCAGACCTCTCCACCATGACCCACCTGTCTTGAGTGGCACCACACGGCATGGCTTAGTTTCACTGAGTTAGACAAGGCTGTGGTACTAGTGTGATTAGATTGACTAGTTTTCTGTGATTATGGTTTCAGTGTGTCTGCCCTCTGATGCCCTCTCGCAACACCTACCATCTTACTTGGGTTTCTCTTACCTTGGACATAGGGTATCTCTTCACAGTTGCTCCAGCAAAGCACATCCACTGCTCCTTACCTTGGACGAGGTGTATCTCATCACCACTGCCCCTCCTGACCTTGAACATGGAATAACTCCTTTTGTTGACACTCATAATGTCAACAAATTTGGAAAATCAGCAGTGACCATACTTGGAAAAGGTAAGTTTTGATTCCAATCCCAAGGAAGGGCAATGCCAAAGAATGTTCAAACTACGTCACAATTGCGCTCATTTCACATGCTATTGAGGTAAGTTTCAAAATCTTTCAAGCTAGGCTTCAACAGTAGATGAACAGAGAAGTTCCAGATGTACAAGCTGGATTTAGAAAAGGCAAAGGAACCAGAGATCAAATTGCCCACATTCGTCAGATCACAGAAAAAGCAAGAGAATTCAGAAAAACATCTACTTCTGCTTCATTGACTATGCTAAAGCCTTTGACTGTGTGGCTCACAACAAACTGGAACATTCTTATAGAGGTGGGAACACTATACCACCTTACCTGTCTTCTGAGAAACCTGTATGCAGGCCAAGAAACAACAGTTCGAACTGGATAAGGAACAAGGACTGATTCAAATTGGGAAAGGAGTACAACAGGCTATATATTCTCACCCTGCTTATTTAACTTAAATGCAGAATATATCATGTGAAATGTTGGGCTGGATGAAACACAAACTGGAATCAAGATTGCAGGGAGAAATATCAACAACCTTTGATATGCAGATGAAACCACTGTAATGGCAGAAAGTAAAGAGGAACTAAAAAACCTGTTGATGAGGGTGAAAGAGGAGAGTGAAAAGCTGGCTTAAAACTCAACATTCAAAGAACTAAGATCATGGCATCCAGTCCCATCACTTCATGGGAAATAGATGGGGAAACAGTGGCTGACTTTATTTGGGGGGGGCTTCAAAATTACTTTGGATGGTAACTGCAGCCATGAAGTTAAAAGATGCTTTCTCCTTGGAAGGAAAGTTATGACCAACCTCAGTCAGTCAGTCAGTTCAGTCACTCAGTCATGTCCGACTCTGTGACCCCATGAATTGCAGCATGTCAGGCCTCCCTGTCCATCACCAACTCCCGGAGTTCACTCAAACTCATGTCCATTGAGTCCGTGATGCTATCCAGCCATCTCATCCTCTGTCATTGCCTTCTCCTCCTGCCCCCAACCCCTCCCAACATCAGAGTCTTTTCCAATGAGTCAACTCTTCACATGAGGTAGCCAAAGTACTGGAGTTTCAGCTTTAGCATTACTAGACAGCATATTAAAAAGTAGAGACATTACTTTGCCAACAAAGTTCCATCTAGTCAACGCTATGGTTTTTTTCCAGTAGTCATGTATGGATGTGAGAGGTTGGACTATAAAGAAAGCTGAGTACCAAAGAATTGATGCTTTTGAACTACGATATTGGAGAGGACTATTAAGAGTCCATTGGACTGCAAGAAGATCAAACCAGTCCATCTTAAAGGAGGTCAGTCTTGAATATTCATTGGTAAGACTTATGTTGAAGCTGAAACTCCAATACTTAGGCCACCTGATGCAAAGAGCTGACTCATTTGAAAAGACCCTGATGGTGGGAAATATTGAGGGCAGGAGGAGAAGGGGACGACAGAGGAAGAGATGGTAGAATGGCATCACCTACTCAATGGACATGAGTTTGGGTGGACTCCGGGAGATGGTGATGGACAGGGAGGCCTGGCCTGCTGCAGTCTGTGGTGTCACAAACAGTCGGACATGACTGAGTGACTGAACTGAACTGAACTGGAGAAAGGTTTTTGGAAAAATTTTCAGATGGAGTGTTCTATCATCTAATAGGTCTCTTTAATTGTGGGGACTAGAAAATCATATAGAATACATTCTGATGCCAAACATCAGGGGCCATACCCACCTGTTTAAGGCCAATCTGACTAATCTTAGTGTACCTTTTGGAGAAATTTCTCAATAGTCTGGAAATTATATAAAATAAATAAAATTATTCTTTATACTGTTTAGCCTAAGCATTTGAATTGTTTGGACTTATATGAAAACATTATATCTACTAATGTGTGGAATCCCTTAGAAGAAATGTAGTAGACATCATAGTCAACAAAAGAGTCTGAAATGCAGTACTTGGATACAATCTCAAAAACGACCGAATGATCTCTGTTAGTTTCCCAGGCAAGCCATTTAGTATCAGTATAATCCAAGTCTATGCCCTGACCAGTAATGCTGAAGAAGTTGAACAGTTCTATGAAGACCTACAAGATCTTCTAGAACAAACACCCCCCCCCAAAAAAAAAATGTCCTTTTCAGTATAGGGGGCTGGAACGCAAAAGTGGGAAGTCAAGAAATACCTGGACTAACAGGCAATTCTGCCTTGGAGTACAAAATGAAGCAGGGCAAAGGCTAACAGAGTTTTGCCAAGAGAATGCTCTGGTCATAGCAAACACCCTCTCCCAAAAACACAAGAGAATACTCTACACATGGACACCACCAGATGGTAAATACCAGAATCAGACTGACTATATTATTTGCAGCCAAAGATGGAAAAGGTCTATGCAGTCAGTGAAAACAAGACTGGGAACTGATTGTGGCTCAGATCATGAACACCCTATTGCCAAATTCAGACTTATATTGAATAAAGTAGGGAAAACCACTAGATCATTCAGATATGACCTAAATCAAATCCCTTACAATTATACAGTGGAAGTGACAATAGATTCAATGGATTAGATCTGATAGACAAAGTATCTGAAGAACTATAAATGGAGGTTCATGACATTGCACAGGAGGCAGTGATTAAGACCATCCCAAAGAAAAAGAAATGCAAAAAGACAAAATGATTGCCTGAGGAGGCCTTACAAATAGCTGTGAAAAGAAGAGACGTGAAAGGCAGAGAAAAAAGGAAAGATATACCCATTTGAATGCAGACTTCCAAAGAATAGCTAGGAGAGGTAAGAAAGCCTTTCTCAAAGAAATAGAAGAAAACAGTCTAATGGGAAAGACTAGAGATCTCTTCAAGAAAATTGGAGATACCAAGGGAACATTTCATACAAAGATGGGCACAGTAAAGGACAGAAATGGTATGGACCTAACAGAAGCAGAAGATATCAAGAAGAGGTGGCAAGAATACACAGAAGAACTGTACAAAAAAGTTCTTCATGACCCAGATAATCACGATAGTGTGATCACTCACTTAGAGCTAGACATCCTGGAAAGTGAAGTCAAGTGGGCCTTCCATAGGAAACATCACTACAAACAAACCTAGTGGAGGTGATGGAATTCCAGTTGAGCTCTTTCAAATCCTAAAAAGATGATGCTATGAAACTGCTGCATTCAATATGCTAGCAAATTTGGAAAACTCAACAGTGGCCACTGGACTGGAAAAGGTCAATTTTCATCCCAATCCCAATGAAAGTCAATGCCAAAGAATGCTCAGACTACTGCACAATTGCACTCATCTTACACTCTAGCAAAGTAATGCTCAAAATTCTCCAAGCCAAGCTTCAACAGTACATGAACCGTGAACTTCCAGATGTTCAAGGTGAATTTAGAAAAGGCAGAGAAACAGAGATCAAATTTCCAATATTCATTGGATCATCAAAAAACAAGAAAGTCCCAGAAAAACATCTACTTCTGCTTTGCTGACTATGCCAAAGCCTTTGACTATGTGGATCACAATAAACTGTGGAAAATTCTTCAAGAGATGGGAACACCAAACCACCATACCTTCCTTCTGAGATATTTTTATGCAAGTCAAATATCAACAGTTAGAACTGGATATGGAACAACAGACTGGTTCCAAATCGAGAAAAGAGTATGTCAAGGCCGTATAATGTCACCCTGCTTATTGAACTTATATGCAGAGTACATCATGAGATACGCTGGACTGGATGAAGCATGAGCTGGAATCAAGATTTCTGGGAGAAATACCAATAACCTCAAATATGCAGATGACATCACACTTATGGCAGAAAGTGAAGAAGAACTAAAGAACCTCTTGATGAAAGTGAAAGAAGAGAGTGAAAAAGTTGGCTTAAAAGTCAACATTCAGAAAACTAAGATCTTGGCATCTGATCCCATCACTTCATGGAAGATAGATGGGGAAACAATGACAGACTACTTTGGGGGGTTCCAAAATCACTGAAGATGGTGACTGCAGCCATGAAATTAAAAGGCACTTGCTCTTTGGGGGAAAATATATGACAAACCTAGACAGCATGTTAAAAAGCAGAGACATTACTTTGCAAACAAAGGTCTATCTAGTCAAAGCTTTGTTTTTCCCAGTAGTTATGTATTGATGTGAAGGTTCAGCCATAAAGAAAGCTGAGCACTGAAGACTGATGCTTTTGAACTGTGGTGTTGAATAAGACTCTTGAGAGTCCTTTGGACTGCAAGGAGATCAAACCAGTCAATCCTAGAGGAAATCTGTCCTGAATATTCATTGGAAGGACTGATGCTGAAGCTGAAGCTCCAATACTTTGGCCACTTGATGCAAAGAACTGACTCATTGGAAAAGACCCTGATGCTGGGAAAGATTGAAGCCTAGAGGAGAAGGGGACGGCAGAGAATGAGATGGTTGGATGCCTTCACCAACTCGATAGACATGAGTTTGGGCAGGCTTTGGGAGTTGGTGATGGACAGATAAGCCTGGCATACTGCAGCCCATGGGGTCACAAAGAAATGAACATGACTCAGCAACTGAACTGAACTGATATGAAAAAACAGTAAAGAAACAAATTCGGCCATAGTAAGAAATAAAAACCTTGACTGAATCAATAGCTACCAATATGTTTTTTAAAGTTGTAATTTTTAATAACTTTGTTGCCATTTTTCACTAAAAAATAATTAGCATACATAATAAAACTGTCAGAGATAGTTCACAGAAATAAACACTTATGACATATATCCTAAGGAAAATACTAGTAAATTGCCTACCATATTAAGGTAAAAAAGAAAAATAAAGAGTATTATGAAAAGAAGACTGCAATGACCAAAAAATATTTTAAGAATGGATTAAAATTAGGAAATCTATTAGTAATTTATATTGTCAAATAAGCATGCACTAAATTAAGAGATGCAATGAAATTCAAATGTAACATGGAGAAAGGTAAATTTTTGCCATCTCAGACATTAGCACAAAAACTTTTACCCACAGTATAGTGAAATGAAATCTATAAAATCAATGATAGAGACACAGTTTTTGCAAAAGACTTTTGCCAACTTCGTGCTCACTTCTACCCTTCCTGGCCTGATGCTCTCTGGCCAGTCCAGTGTGATCTGCACTGTCTCTTCAATGATTTATGACCAGTTTCACACTGCCCATCTCCTGTAGCAAGACCACTTTTTTCTGGACAGGGGAGCAGTAGGGAATGGGTTGCTCGAAACTGTGTGCTCAGCACCTGGACTTGCGTTCATGCTCAATCACAGCTGTCATTCTGAGGGTTTCCAAGCCCCTGGCTGAGAAGGCCCTAGCACCCGGTTGTAACAAATGAGTAGGCACTGGAAGTCAGTGCATCAGGCGGTGAAAGGCAAAAGAAACTAGAGAAGGTAGTATCATGTCCAAACAAATCATATCAGTTTCGTGGCTCCACAGTGAGTAACATTTCTGAGAGCAGAGAGTCTTTCCACACACTACTCATTCCAAGGGGCATCTCTACCAAGTCCTCCAACAAGTGAGTTGCTATCTACTGGAGTGGGCAGCAGCCACAGTGTGGAGAAGCCTTTCAAAAGACATTGGAGATATTCCATCAGCTTAATTCTGTATTAAAATTAGATCCTACTTTGAAATATGAAAGAGCTGAAGTAACTAATTTTCAATGCTTCAGTGCAAAGTTTGCCAACTCTAATTAATTCCTCCAGTCTCACAAGATTTTTTCAGTTGGCCTAGAAATATGTCTATAAGAATTGTGGAGAGAAATAAGCCTTATTAGTGCCACAGTTTGTAACAAAGAGACAAGTATGAAAAAATCAAATATTTACCAAGAGGCTCAAATGAAGACTGTGTGCCCAGAATTTCACCATCATTTGCAGTTTTTCAGCTCAGATGTGTACATATTACACTTCTTTTACATCATATTTCTGAGTCTTCCAAAATGTCTAAGACTAGAGATAACTTAATAAAATACCAAGCCTGTTTAAGATATCCTTCCAATCAAATACTGAAGTGGCATGGGATAGGGACTTGTTGTGCCTTCTTCTCAATGGGTGCTCTGAAAACTAAAAACAGAAAGAAGAAGAAAGATTTAAGTAACAAACCTAAAGTAAAATTTTCCATTTTGTCTCAAAGTACATAATACTTCTCCATTATCCAGTTATATGCACTCCCCTAAATCAGCACATGCTCCATGCATGTTTCCTCCACCAAGAATCAAAATTAGTATATTTGATGTAACTCAAAGATGCAGAGATGTATTATTCTTTAGAAGTCATTTCACCCTATGTTCTTAAAGTCACTCATATTTCATTGTTAACCTCTTTTTATTTCTTACATCATTTCATGTTCCATAAACGTTGCAATAATAATGCTACTTGCAATTTTATTTTTTTAATAAATGTGTCTTTACAAAATAACTGAAATGATAGAAAAGGCTTAGCAGAATTCAAACTGTCAGTGTTGGATCTGGAAGGGGAAGAAATTATCTTTCATCTGAGACACAAGTGACCATAACTCAGAGTGGTGCCCCCAGTTACTTGCCAAGGTCAAGCATAGTCTAAGGGCTCTGCTCTCAGATGTTTGGAATATTCTCCTTGTGCTGACACAGAGAAATCCCCAACTTATAGAGGCATTTGACTGTCTTATCCAAGATGCACAGAAATCATCTTCTGTTTAAGGATTACTTCCTCATACTTTCTGTGTTTATGCCTATATCACTTTATATTTTGCTATATATGTAGTGTTTTATTTGTTTGTTTAGAATCTGACATGATTAGAAAGACACAGCTCTTATTTTAATTGTACAAGTTATTCCCAAGTATATTTCTCATGTGTTTAATATCAAAGATAAGAATAGTATTTCTTGGTTCCCTTCTATAAAATACATGGACTTCTTGCCTTCCCACCCACATACCTCAACCTTGATTTTGTTTACAATAACTTAATATTCCTTACTCACTCTTCAAAAAACTATTCACAGAAGGACTGTATATCTCAGAGACCACAACTTTTTGTTTCTGCTTTGTTACCTTGGTCTTTCTCCCAGTTGATTCTATGTTGTATTTCTCCAAAAAAGTATGGCAGCACTTTCCAGAGGGCAACTCTCACTTTTTCCAAGTTTCCAGTAATACACTAGAAATGTGCAAAAAATAGCAGAAAATATATCAACACTGGAAACCATTTAATTAGAACTTTCGTGTTGTGTTTGTACTGGTGTGGGCAGCCTCATTGGTCCTTCCTCCTAACTTCCAAAAACGTGAAATAGTTTCCTCAGAGACAGCAAAGTCCATGCAGAATAGGCAGCATTAGTCATCCCTGCGAAGGCATCCAGATTCTGTTAGCATGAAACACCTAAACCCCATTGACAAGACCCAAGCCTAAGCTCAGAAAACTCGACTGGGATGGGAGTGTAAGGAATAAGCACAGTCAGCTGACTAAAGCAACAATTTGGTATAATACAGGGAGCCCACAGATCAGGGAGCTGAGCAAGAAAGGGAGCAGAGGAAGCTGATACACTCAGGATGCTCTACACTGTCCCAAGAAAGGGAAGGTGTCTTCACAGGGCCTGGGCCTGTGGTCCTGTATCTGGTGCATGTCTCTGATGGATCATAAATGTGTGGCCCTCTCCTCATTTCATGTCACAGGCAAACATTCCAGTTTCAGAGAGTAGGTCAGGTAACCTTGGCCCTCTGTTTCCCTCAGCCTGCTGCAGTTCTCATCATGAGTTCACATCACACCCTAGCATCTGGTTTAATGTGAGCCTGCAGGTGAAAAATGAGTCTTTCCTTACCTGATTGAAAAAAACAGGATTCCAAGGGCAGAAGGCAAAGGTAGATTTGAAGTGGTGACCACCCCCCTCTCAAAATTCAACAACCTGAGAGGAAACTTCTTTGCTTTTATCGCTAACCTGTTGCTCTTTGCCACCAAATAATGCCATTTGGACTATAATGTATATCAGAAACCTGAAGGAATGTCTACTGTATATATAGTGGCAATTTCATAAGATTAAGAATATATTTAAGAATTTAATGATACTAACAGAAGTCTGAGTCAAGTATTATGCAAGAATCTTTTCACTGAGCTGTGATAACCAAACTGGGCTGCCCTTTTTGGGAAAACACTGTTTTTTATTGGAAAGTGGGGAGGGGTCTGTTTGTTTTGCAGTGTTTTGTTTGTTTGAAATGTTTGTTTTCATTTCCCTTATTGAGGTATGATTGACATATAACATTGTAATATTAGTGTCAGGAGTACAGCATTATGACTTGATGCATGCATACATGATCACCCCAATAGGTCTAGTTAGTATGCATCTATACATAGTTACAAAGTTTTTTTTCTTGTAATGAGAACTTTTAAAATATGCTCTCTTAGCAACTTCCAGTTATACAATAGAGTATTATTAACTATAGCCACTGTGCTATACATTTAGATCCCCATGACTTACTTTCTTGACAAACACTTTATTTGAGAGACATTCTTGTACTTCCCTCTCACATAGTCTTTTCCACTCTACTGCTCTGCTGTATGTTTCTCTAAATTCAGACCTCTGACCACAATCTTGATCATTTCTCTCAGTGGCCCCTGATGCAAATATCCTTTTAAAAAGTAAGTAATGGCTTTTTGTGACACACAAATGTTTATTTGTTTGGTAATTTTAGCTATAATGAATTTTCCAAAATCATCTTTTCCATTACTTGTGACATTTCACTTTTTAATAAAACTGAAACTTCAAAAATTCCGAGCAATTCAAAATGTTCTCAGTACTGTTTCTTCATTCACTCCCTGCCACATAAATATCTTCCCCTTGTTCCTTGTTCTCTTCCAGAAAAATGCTCACCTGACTTCTAATACTCAGCTCAAGTCAGCTTTCTTCTGCTTCCTTTAAAACATCACTTTTTTTTTTTTTTTTTCACTATCTGTACTATATCCAGACTATGAAGTCCTTGGACAAAAATACCAGTTCTTATTTCTTATGCTTATTTCTCTAGCACTTGTTATATGTCTGTACGAGACCTCACTTTTAGTAAGTATTTGTAGAAATGAATTGGAAACCTGAAGTGTCATCTTTATTATATTCCCACTGGCACCTCATCCAGGATGTGATCCTAAGAGCTCTCAAATTATTCCTGTTCACATAATTTATGGAAATGAAGATCATGGCATCTGGTCCAATCAGTTCATTTCAGTCACTCAGTCATGTCTGATTCTTTGCAACCCCATGAATCGCAGCACACAAGGCCTCCCTGTCCATCACCAACTCCTGCACACTGCTCAAACAAACTCATGTCCATCGAGTTGGTGATGCCATCCAACCATCTCATTCTTTGCCATCCCCTTCTCCTGCCTTCAATCTTTCCCAGCATCAGGGTATTTTCCAGTGAGTCTGTTCTTCTCATCAGGTGGCCAAAGTATTGGAGTTTCAGCTTCAGCATCAGCCCTTCCGATGAATATTCAGGACTGATTTCCTTTAGGAATGACTGGTTTGATCTCCTTGCAGTCCAGCGGACTATCAAGAGTCTTCTCCAACACCACAGTTCAAAAGGCATCAATTCTTCAATGCTCAGTTTTCTTTATGGTCCAATTCTTAAATCCATACATGACTACTGGAAAAACCATAGCTTTGACTAGATAGACCTTTGTTGGCAAAGTAATGTCTCTGCTTTTTAATATGCTATGTAGGTTGGTCATAGCTTTTCTTCCAAGGAGCAAGTATCTTTTAATTTCATGGCTGCAGTCACCATCTTCAGTGATTTTGGAACCCCCCCAAAATAAAGTGTGTGATTGTTTCCATTGTTTCCCCATCTATTTGCCGTGAAGTGATGGGACCAGATGCCATGATCTCAGTTTTCTGAATGTTGAGCTTTAAGCCAACTTTTTCAGTCTCCTCTTTCACTTTCATCAAAGGGCTCTTTAGAAGTTCTTCACTTTCTGCCATAAGTGTAGTGTCATCTGCATATCTGAGGTTATTGATATTTCTCCCAGAAATCTTGATTCAAGCTTGTGCTTCATGTAGCCCAGAATTTCACATGATGTACTCTGCATATAAGTTAAATAAGCAGGTTGACAGTATACAGTCCTGATGTACCCTTTCCCAATTTGGAACCAATCCATTGTTCCATGTCCAGTTCTAGCCGTTCTTTCTTGACCTGCATATAGATTTCTCAGGGGGCAGGTATTTCCATCTCCCTCAGAATTTTCTACAGTTTGTTGTGATCCACACAGTCAAAGCCTTTGGCTTAGCCAATAAAGCAGAAGTAGATGTTTTTCTGGAAGTCTCTTGCTTTTTCTATGATCCAACAGATGTTGGAAATTTTCTATGATCCAACAGATGTTGGTCCCATCACTTCATGGCAAATAGATGGGGAAACAATGCAAACAGTGACATATTTGATTTTCTTGGGCTCCAAAATCACTGCAGATGGTGACTTTACAGACTCAAAGCAATCCAAGATTCAATGCAACACTTAGCAGTATACAAAGGGCAATTTTCACAGAACTAGAGAAAATAATTTAAAAGATTGTGTGGAAGCACAAAAGACCCCAAATAACCAAAGCAATCTTGAGGGGAAAAAAAGAGTTGAGCTGGAGGAATCATGTTCCCTACCGTTTAACTTAATACAAAGCCACAGTAATCAAAACAGCATGGTACTGGCACAAAAACAAAGACATAGATCAATGGAACAGAATGGATGCCCAGAAATAAACCTACACACTTATCATCAATTAATCTATTAATACAATAAAAGGCAAGAATATACAAAGGAGAAAAGACAGTCTCTTCAACAAGTGGTTCTGGGAAACCTGTACAGCTACATGTAATAGAGTGAAATTAGAAATTAGTGCTGTATTAATACCTCATACATCAATAAACTCAAAATGGATTAAAAGCCTAAATCTAAGACCAGAAACCATAAAACTCACAGAAGAAAACATAACCAACACACACTCACATAAGTCATAAAAGTATTTTTTATCTGCCCCCAAAGCAAAGGAAATAAAAGCAAATATAAACATATGTCACCGAATTAAACATAAAAACTTCTGCACAGCAAAGGAAGCAATCAATAAAAGTAAAAAGACAACCTACTGAATGGGAGAGAAGATATGCAAATGATTATATGAAACATAAAAACAGCTTGTACAATTTTTCATCCAAAAGACAAATGCTCAGATTTTAAAATGGGCAAAAGACTTGAAGACACAGTTTTCCAAAGAAGATATACAGATGGACAACAGGCACATGAAAAGATACTCAACATTGTTAATCATCAGAGAAATGCTGATTAAAACCACCATGATACATATCTCCTCACACCTATCAGAATGGCTATCATCAAAAAGAACAGGAATAACAAATTTTGGCTAGGATGTGGAAAAAAAAGTTGGGGGGAATATAAATTGGTGTAGCCACTGTGGAAAACAGTATGGAAAACACTAGCTGAAAAATATACATGCAACTCAATGTTCATGGCAGCATGATTTATGATTGCATTCCTTTTACAAGAGCACTTACTTTTACAATTGCATTTGCAACAGCATTATTACAATACAAGATATGGAAACAATCTAAATGTCTATCAGCTGTTGAATGGATTAAAAAGATGTGACATATATATATATTTATCCAACCTAAGACTACTCAGCCACAAAATAAATGAAATTTTGCCATTTACAACAAATGGATAGACTTGAAGGATATTATATGAAGCAAAATAAGTCAAACAAAAAGACAAATACAGTATGATGTCATTTATGTTGTTGTTTAGTCGCTGTCATGTTTAACTCTTTGTAAGTCCATGGACTATAGCCTGCCTGGCTTCTCTGTCCATGGGATTTCCCAGGCAAGAATACTGGAGTGGGAAGCCATTTCCTTCTCCAGACCTAGGGATCGAACCTGCATCTCCTGCAATGGCAGATGAGTTCTTTACCATTAAGCCACCAGGGAAGCCCTGATGTCATTTATTTGTGGATTCTAAAAAATACATCAAACTAATGAATATAACAAGACAGAAACAGACTCACAGATATAGACAGCAAACCAGTGGAGAGAGGAAAGAGAGGGTAAGAGGGCTATGGGATTAAGAGGCACAAATATGAAAATAAAAAAGCTACAGATATATTGCACAGCACAGTGAATATAGCCATTATTTTTAATAACTGTAAATGGAGTATAATTTTTAATATTTTGAATCACTATGTGGTACATTTGAAACATGTAATATTGTACATCATCTATACTTCAATAAAACAAAAACAGGGGAAAGGCATGAGACAGTTGATCTCTTTCTTCACAATGTAAGAGGGCAGTCAGGAGATGTGTGCTTACCAGACACTGGTGGGAAAAAAAAGAAAACAAAACCTAAGCTTAAAGGACTAGCAAAATTGAAAGGTGAGTTCCAGGCTCTTATCTGTCATGTTGGAGGTTTATGACCTAAACACTTGCTAATTTTTATGCGTTTTTGAACTTGTAAAATATAAGGGGGCAGGGAGATAAAATAAGTTATATTTCATTTCCCTTCTACTTGGACAATTGCATGATTCATCAATAATTAACATAAATATGTCACACAAGTTTCTCTTCTGTGAACTGGTGAAAGTGTCACAAGTGCATTAATGGCTTGAATGCAAATTATCACTACAGCTTTCTTAAGTAAAAAGTCGACCATCTGCCAATAAACTTGAACAGAATTGAAGCAGTTTGAAAGTGAAGCTTACTTAAATCGTCTGTAGACAATTTTCTTTCTTACAAATTTTAGGGAAAGCTTTTTGAAGTTTAAATAGAAAACAGTCATGAGAAAGAAGCTTCTGAATGGGTTATCTTCTTAACTACCACAAGAATTATGACAAAATTTGACAGATGCCTTTCTGTTAAATTTATGTCTTAGTGAAATATATGTATCATTAAATATAAATAATTTTCAACCAAAAAGGAGTCTTAGAAAAGTGGGGATTTTGGTCTTATTTAAGCAAGTGCTAACATAACGTGCAATTTCATTAACTATAATCAAATTGGAGCAGTTGGCAAGAAAATAAACTATTTTACTTCTCACACACAGAGAAAGCAATGGCACTTCACTCCAGTACTCTTGCCTGGAAAATCCCATGGAGGGAAGAGCCTGGTAGGCTGCAGTCCATGGGGTCGCTAAGAGTCGGACATGACTGAGAGATTTCACTTTCACTTTTCACTTTCATGCATTGGAGAAGCAAATGGTAACCCACTCCAGTGTTCTTGCCTGGAGAATCTCAGGGACGGGGCAGCCTGGTGGGCTGCCGTCTATGGGGTCGCACAGAGTCAGACATGACTGACACAACTTAGTAGCAGCAGCAGCACTTCTCACACAAGTTAAATAAGCAAGATTTTTTTTTTTTTTTCATTTGGAAGTAATCATAGAAAGAAAGAAAAAGGAAAAGAAACCCCATAACTCTAGGAGAAATTGACTGGTATAAGTACCAAAGTAATTTAAGCCAAAACTTAGTTTTACAAAGGATTTACAAGAGGAAAGGAAAAAAAAAAAAAAAAAAAAAGCCCTAAGTAATATCTGAAGTAACTAGTAACTCACATAGTATTGAAATGATTTAAAATATGAGTCTTTAAAAAAATCTAGAGGCTTTTAAGTAGTAACTAGTCATTTAAATATAAAATATTTTGCATCAAATTATATCCTGATTTGTACTTTAAGATTTTAGTAAAAACTTATGAAAATAATGGTGTCCACATGCAAATCCCCAGTCTTGCAATCTCCAGTAACAAGACTCTCTTATTTGAGAAGACCCTTCATAGGTATAATGTATGTTTGGCCATGGACTATGCCCCCATTATGTTTGACAAAAATTACATTTGATCCTTCTTTCTCTCTAAGAGAACGTGAAATCCAAAAGCTAGCACTTGTCTATAGCATCTATAGCACACTGTATCACCCATCAGGGTAAATATTGGTACGTAGCAAGAGGAAGCATTATGGACAAAGCTGGGTGTAGGGCTGAGCAGGTCTTCCCAGGAAAACATCTCTTCAGGTAAGGTCTGAGAACCAGTATCATAATTCCTTGGGGACTTGTTTAAAAATGTGCTTTTTAATTGAGATTGTACTAAATATAACTATTAAGATAAAGAGAATTGGTATCTGTATAATATTGAATTGTTTCATCCATTAACATAGAATAACATAATATATCTAAATAATAGAATATTCATATATGCTTTAATCCTTGAAGAATCTTGTTGTATAACTATTGTTCTGTTTCTATTGTATATATTTCTTTGTTTTCCTATAATTTCTAGGTTTTTACTCAGGTCTAGAGAAATGCAGGGCTTCCTTGGTAGCTTGGCTGGTGAAGAATCCACCTGAAATGCAGGAGACCCTGGTTTGATTTCTGGGTAGGGAAGTTTCTCTGGAGAAGGTAAGGCTACCCACTCTACTTGGGCTTCCTTGGTAGCTCAGATGGCAAAGAATCCACCTGCAATGTGGGAGACCTGGGTTCAATCCCTGGGTTGGGAAGATCCACTAGAGGAGGGCAAACCACTCTAGTATTCTTGCCTGGAGAATCACCATGGGCAGAGGAGCCTGGCAGGCTACTCCATGGGTCCACAAAGAGTCAGACACAACTGAGCAACTAAGCACAGCACAGAGAAATGTAACTGGTTTACAAAATTAATCAATTATCTACAGTAACATTTCCAGAAACTTATTAATTTTGTGTACAGATGCTAACCTTTTTGATTTAAATCTTACTCTTCTTTTTTGTTTTGCAGAATAGGCTTGGACATCTGGTACTAAATAATAGAAATAGGGAATTGTTAGAATAAAATAAATGACTAAATTTTTCTGTTAGATATGATTCCTTTAGATTTCATTATATAATCTTTATTGACGATGGTAGGCAGAATTCTAAAATGACCCCCCATGTTCCTGCCCCCTTATTGTATATGTCTGGTATATTGCTCTCCCCTTATGTGTAAGCAAGACTTACAAATATGATGGAATTTCATTACCAGAATTAGTCGAGATTATATACCAAATAAGCTTCCCTGATAGCTCAGATGGTAAAGCATTTGACCACAATGTGGGAGACACAGGTTCAATCCCTGGGTCAGGAAGATCCCCTGAAGAAGGAAATGGCAACCCACTTCAGTACTCTTACCTGGAAAATCCTGTGGACAGAGGAGCCTGTCAGGCTACAGTCCATGGGGTCACCAAGAGTCGGACATGACTGAGTGACTTTTACTTTTCACTTTCTTTTCATATGGCAAATATAATCTGATAAATTATATTTCTCAGGAGAAATATTATATAAAAATTATATTTCCTGAGAAATCTGCACGCAGGTCAAGAAGCAACAGTTAGAACCAGACATGGAGCAACAGACTGGTTCCAAATTGGGAAAGGGGTACATCTGGCTGTATATTGTCGCCCTGCTTATTTAACTTATATGTTGAGTGCATCATGCAAAATGCCGATGAATTGGATGAAGCACAAGTTGGAATCAAGATTGGCAGAAGAAATATCAATAACCTCAGATACGCAGATGACACCACCCTTATGGCAGAAAGTGACTAAGAACTGAAGAACCTCTTGATTAAAGTGAAAGAGGAGAGTGAAAAAGTTGGGTTAAAACTCAACATTCAGAAAACTAAGATCATGGCATCCGGTCCCATCACTTCATGTCAAATAGATGGGGAAGCAGTGGAAGCAGTGAGAGACTTTCTTTTCTTGGGCTTCAAAATCACTGAGGATGGTGATTGCAGCCATGAAATTAAAAGACGCTTGCTCCTTGGAAGAAAAACTATGACCAACCTACATGGCATATTAAAAAGCACAGACATTACTTTGCCAACAAAGGTCTATCTAGTCAAACCTATGGTTTTTCCAGTAGTCATGTATGGATGTAAGAACTGGACCATAAAGAAAGCTGAACATCGAAGCATTGATGCTTTTGAACTGTAGTGTTGGAGAAGACTCTTGAGAGTCCCTTGCTTGGACTGCAAGGAGATCCAATCAGTCCATCCTAAAATAAATCAGTCCTGAATATTCTTTGGAAAGACTGATGCTGAAGCTGAAACTCCAATACTCTGGCCACCTGGTGTGAAGAACTGAATCATTGGAAAAGACCTTGAAGCTGGGAAAGATTGAAGGCAGGAGGAGAAGGGGACAACAAAGGATGAAATGGTTGGATAGCCTTACTGACTCAATGGACATGAGTTTGAGTAAGCTCTGGGAGTTGGTGATGGACAGGGAAGCCTGGCCTGGTGCAGTCCATGGAGTCTCAAAGAGTTGGACACAACTGAGTGACTAAACTGTACTAATATGACTAAAGCAAAGGTGTTCTGCAGGATGTTATTATAGTTCCTAATCAGTTCCTAATCAAAAGGGAAGTTATTCTCAGTGAGTCTGACCCAATCAAGTGAGCCATCAACAAGAGGGCCCAGGACTTTTCTGAAGTGAGAGATTTGTAACAAGAAAGATGATGTGGCACACTTGAAGAATGAAATAGCCACACTGTGAACTGCTTATGCTGCTGCTGCTGCTGCTAAGTCACTTCAGTCGTGTCTGACTCTGTGTGACCCCATAGACGGCAGCCCACCAGGCTCCCCTGTCACTGGGATTCTCCAGGCAAGAACAATGGAATGGGTTGCCATTTCCTGTTTATAAAGAGAGCCAAATGGAAAGACCTCTAGAAGCTGAGAGCAATTCCTGGTGGTCAGACTGCAAGGAACAGAAACTTCACTCCTATACCCCTAGGAACTGAATTCTGCTAACAAACTAAAATCTCTTGGAAACAGACTCTTTTCCAGCCAAGCCACCAGGTGGAAGGCAGCTTGGCTAATACATTGATTTGAGCTGGGGAATCCTGTTCCAATGAAGCGACATCATAATAAATGTGTGTTTAAGGCACTAAGTTTGTGGTGATGTATTATTCAACAATATGAAACTAATACATTGCATTACCAAAATGCCTTTATCAAAATTATTAAGAATTGTATTACAAAATCATAGATAACCATTGAAAACTAACACTTTTCTTAATATACATTGGCAGATCTCAAGTTTACTAGATTAGTGAATTATCCCTAAAAAGTTTATTTTTAAAGGTTCTGTTGAACTCAGTTAATTTATTATTTTTGAATTTGTGGCCTATGCTCACTTGATAAATGTGCCTAGTTTTTAACTTTATGTTTTCTTATCAGATTTGAAAATATAAATTTGGACCAGCCACAAAAAATGAATAGAGAATGCTTTCTTTTTTTCAACCTTACTGTATTTACTTGTATAAGATAGAAATCATCTGTTTTATGAAAGTTTGGTGAGTTTATAAAAAGTTCATTAAAAAGTTTTATAAAAGTTTATAAAAGTATGTCCTTTCATAATGTGCATGCATATCAAATGATCATGTTGTACACTTTAAATGCATTACAATTTTGGTTGTTAATTATGCCTCAGAAATGTTATAAAAAGTGATACAATAAACACTCCTCAAATTTGGGAAACATGGATAAGCAAAAATAAGAAAATAAAGTCGCTGGTCATGCCAACACTGAATTTAGCCATGATAGCACTTTAGTATATTTCCTTCAGGTCTCTTATGTAATTTACCATTCACTTATCCATGCACATTCAAGTGATGCTGAGCACAGTGTGAGGAGCAGGGTCATCCTGGAACAAGACAAGTATGGTCTCCTTCTGGCAGAGGTCACAGTTTGATGATAGAGGCAGACTCTGAACAGGGTCCACAGGTGCAGCCGT
Source organism: Bubalus kerabau (assembly GCF_029407905.1). Lineage (NCBI taxonomy): Eukaryota > Metazoa > Chordata > Mammalia > Artiodactyla > Bovidae > Bubalus > Bubalus kerabau. The sequence continues at coordinate 3,583,087 of NC_073631.1, read as the reverse complement.
GCTGGGACTGCAGGTCCAGGAAGCATGGAGTGTAGGGATATGATGTGACTGAAAGTCCAGGGAAAAGTTGGAATTAGATTTGAGACTGAAGAGGAGATGTTGGCTGGGGGAGAGGGAAAGAACACTGCACACGGAAGTGAGTGTGTGAAGGCACTAGAGTGGGGAAAAGGATACACTTGTGAAGACAGAACAATATTCAGATATAGCAGACCACATAAAGTAAGGAGGAGGGGGCATGAGATGAGTTTGGAGACCTTGGTAGGACTTTGGTGGCTCTTTAAGCTCGTGCAGTTCCTTCTGCAGCAGTTATCTGGAGACATGGGAATGTTTACTACATCCCTCTGGATCACACAGATTGAGGGGATGTGATGCATCTGATAAGAGGTGATGGTGTTCCAGTGAGTGACCATGAGACTGGATTAAATTGGTGTCCATGCTGGGGGTTAGGGGGATGTTTCTTAGAGGGTGAAAGAAATTTTAATTACATGTTCAATTTCTTCAGGATAATTTTATCTAATCAACTTTCCCTTTTTATTTGTGCTAGTTTGTTGTTCTTGTTCAGTTGCCAATTATGTCTGACTCTTTGTGACTCCATGGACTGCAGCGCACCAGGCCTCCCTCTTCCCCACCATCTCCAGGAGTTTGCCCAGGTTCATATGCGGTGGCACATCTAACCATCTCATCCTCTGTCACCCTCTTCTCCTTCTGCTTTCCATCTTTCCCAGCATCAGTGTCTTTTCCAATACGTCCGTTCTTTGCCTCAAGTTCCCAAAGTATTGGAGCTTCAGCATCAATCCTTCCAAAGAGTATTCAGGGTTGATTTCCTTTAAGATAAATTGGCTTGATCTTCTTGCTGTCCAAAGGACTCTAAAGAGGGTTCTCCAGCACCACAGTTCAAAAGCATTACTTCTTCCACAACTCTGCCTTCTTTATTGTCCAGTGTCCAGCTCTCACATTTGTACATGACTACTGGGAAGATTAAAGCTTTGACTATACAACCTTTGTTGGCAAAGCGATGTCTATGCTTTTTAACACACTGTCTAAGCTTGTCATGGCTTTCCTGCCAAGAAGCAATCATCTTTTAATTTCATGGCTGCAGTCACCATCCACAGTGATTTTAGAGCCCAAGAAGAGGAAATTTGTCACTGCTTCCACATTTTCTCTTCTATTTGCCATGAAGTGATGGAACCAGATGCCATGATCTTGGGTGTTTTTTTTTTTAAATACTGAGTTTTAACCCAGCCTTTTCACTCTCCTCCTTCACCCTATCAACAGGCTCTTTAATTCCTTTCCACTCTCTACCATTCAGTTCAGATCAGTTGCTGTATCATACACATATCTGAGGTTGTTGCTATTTCTCCAGGCAATCTTGATTCCAGCTTGTACTTCTAGCTCAGCATTTCTCATGATGTGCTCTGTGTATAAGTTAAATAAATAGAGTGACAATAAACCACCTTGTCATACTCCTTTCTTAATCCTGAACCAGTCAGTTGCTCCATACAGTGTTTTAACTGTAGCTTCTTGGTCAGCATACAAGTTTCTCAGGAAACAGGTAAGATGGTCTAGTCCCATCTGTGTAAGAGTTTTCCACAGTTTGCTAGGATCCACACAGTCAAAGATTTTAGCATATTCAATGAAATAGAGGGAGATGTTTTTCTGGAATTCCCTTGATTTCTCTATGATCCAGCAAATGTTGGCAATTTGATCTCTGGTTCTTATGCCTTTTGTAAACCTATCTTGGACTGAAGTTCTTGGTTCTCATAACATGTAAACCTAGTATGTAGGATTTTGAGCATAACCTTACTAGCATGGAAGATGAGTTTTTTACTTTATTGCTGTATTTTTCATAATATTCTAATTACTTTCAAAGCAATATATCCTTTTTTTAAATTCTGTATTTATTTCTTGTCTCTCCTTTTTCTTGTCAATATTTCTAGAAACTTTCTTATATATATAGTTTTATAATTAAATTTATTTATCTTTAATTGAAGGATAATTGCTTTACAATATTGTGTTGGCTTCTGCCAAACATCAATATGAATCAGCCGTAGGACTTACGTCCCTTTCCTTTTGAACCTCCTCCCACCTCCCTCCCCATCCCATCCCTCTAGGTTGTTACAGAGCACAGATTTGAGTTTCCTAAGTCCTACAACAAATTCCCATTAGCTATTTATTTTACATACAGTAATGTATATGTTTCCATGTTACTCTCTCCATACATCCCACTCTCAGTTTTCATTTCTTGTGTAGCCTTATGAGATTTTGAAAGTTTATGAAAACCATTGAGAAGTTTGCCAGTGTTTTTTGGTTTCTGAAATAATTTAATAATTGTGTTTAGCATTCTAATGCTTAAAATAATTCATTTGTGAAGCTAAGTGGACTATCCCTTTATTTTATGAAGGTTTGTTTATTAAGATTCAATTTCTTTACCAGGTAATAGAACTAGATTGTCTCCTCCACTGCGTCCACTTTGACAAGCTCTATTTTTCTAATAATTGGTCCATTTTGTCTAAATTTAAAATTTACTAGCAGAGTGTTGACATTCTCTGATGACCTTTCTTTTTTTTTTTTAATTTTATTTTATTTTTAAACTTTACAACATTGTATTAGTTTCGCCAAACATCAAAATGAATCCATCACAGGTATACATGTGTTCCCCATCCTGAACCCTCCTCCCTCCTCCCTCCCCATACCCTCTCTCTGGGTCGTCCCAGTGCACCAGCCCCAAGCAACCAGTATCGTGCATCGAACCTGGACTGGCGACTCGTTTCATACATGATATTATACGTGTTTCAATGCCATTCTCCCAAATCTCCCCACCCTCTCCCTCTCCCACAGAGTCCATAAGACTGATCTATACATCAGTGTCTCTTTTGCTGTCTCGTACATAGGGTTATTGTTGCCATCTTTCTAAATACCATATATATGTGTTAGTATACTGTATTGGTGTTTTTCTTTCTGGCTTACTTCACTCTGTATAATAGGCTCCAGTTTCATCCACCTCATTAGAACTGATTCAAATGTATTCTTTTTAATGGCTGAGTAATACTCCATTGTGTATATGTACCACAGTTTTCTTATCCATTCATCTGCTGATGGGCATCTAGGTTGCTTCCATGTCCTGGCTTAATGTCTCTTTGATCTGGAGATATTCCCAACCTGATATTTAGTTCACTAAATTTTTCTTTAATCATGTTCGTTATTTTTCGCAACCTACGTTCTTTCTCTGAATTATTAGATCATAATAATCAGTGTTTCTACATGGCTTCTTTTTATGACTTGTTACTTCAACATACAAAAATCTTCCCTTGTTTTGCTGGGGATACATATTGTATTTTTTTTTAATTTGTAATCTATTTCTTCTTTCATTTATTCTTCATCATGTGACTTTTAGTATTCGATTTATTTATTTTGCTTTTATCATAGTTTTATTCCTTGGATAGGAATATTCCTCCCTGGCAGATTTAGTAAAACTGCATGAGGAAGAACAAGTTTTAAGAAGGGAAAACTGATGTGCACTGAAACCTAAATAAAACCAGAGACACATCTGTGCTGTGATTGTGACTCCCCTTCCCCTCATATCAGCAAGAATATGTGATATTCACTTTAAGCTCTAAAGAAAGCAGCTCTGGGAAGTGACAGTTTCTTTTCTTATAATCTGCCTGTCCTGGAAGTGTGAAGCAGGTGAGTAAATATAGGTGAAGGGGATCCTTGAAGCTGGTTGTTTTTGCTTATTCCTTACCCCAACAGGTCATTAGCACTGCTCAGAACATCTTTCTAGGTAACTTGCCTCACATGTGTGAGCAACAGCAACAATAACAAAGGAGCCCCTAAGGCGTTCCTGGTGGCTCAGAAGTAAAGAACCTGCCTGTTATGCAGAAGATCGCTTGCTATGCAGGAGACACAGGTTTAACCCCTGGGTTAAGAAGATCCCCTGGAGAAGGAAATGGCAACCCACTCCAATATTCTTGCCTGGGAAATCCCATGGACAGAGGAGCCTGGTGGGCTACAGTCCATGGGGTAACAAAGAGTCAGACATGACTCAGCGACTAAACCACCACCAGGACTACATGGGGCAGAAAGAAATATTACTCCAGCAAAATTCCTGAACGTGGGTATTTGTCCATACTTCACCCAAAAGATCTAATCAGAACTGCCTTCTGGATCCCAGACAGTCCCCACAACTCCTAGTTTAGTTCTCACATTCATACTGTTCATCTATCCAGAGTTTTAAGTCATTTCTGATCTTTCTCTTCCTCCCTTCCTTCCTTTTTTCTTTTTCTAATCCAAGAATAGAGTATAAATTTAAGAAACATTCAGAAGAAAAAAAGTTTATATACAAAAGAAATGAGGTTTTGCATTGCAAAACAATAGAGAAATATTGGCTACCTATTGAATGTAATGTAAACAGTCTACTCAAAGCTACGATAGTCTTCATAAGTAAGTACCACAAAAGGACATTTTTACAGTGAAAGAATTCTGCTATCCATATATTTTAGAATATCTGAAATTTTAGAATATCAGAAATTACTGAAAAATTATATATTTAACATTTTGCTTTATATAACTCTTGGTTCAAAGGGAAAAAAAAAAAAAAAAAAAAAACAACTATAACCCTAAGAAAAGCAGAAGGAAATGAACACACAAATATAAGTTAAAAAAATGATACATTCAAAAACATAAGTACAGGACAATAGATAAACTAACCCAATAACAAGTTGTTGTTGTTGTTGTTTTTAATCTATAAATTAGGTGATCATCTGGCAGTGATCATTAGAAATTAGGAAAAATAAACACAAATCAATTTTTGAGTCTTAAAAAGAGAACAACAACAACAAAAAAAGAAATTGGCAGCAAGCTATACAGGGTGTCCTGCTTAAAGTCTAGGAATATGTGTGCATATCTTCCAAATTACCTGGTTAGTGTCTGGCTCCCTCTTTTTTCCAGGTTGAACATTTTTACATTCTGATTTTTCCACATCCATTAAACGGAGATTCTAGCTGGATATCTTTGTATTTTAAAATTCTTTGCTGTTACTCTTATACAGAAAGTGTTGAATTACTCTATTTTTAATTCTGGGAATAAACCATTTTGGTAATGGTTTATTTGGTAAATTATCAATTGGTTTATTTGGTAATATAACAATCTTTTTTAAATTTCATTTGTTATTGTATTTATGTCTTTCATTTGTGTCATAATCTACAATTTTAAAATCTATATTCTCTCTCTTTTTTTTTTTTCTACTTCTTGTTTGGCTAGTTGGTTTTGGAGCTGAGCAATAATAGTTAGGGTTTTAGGTATATTTTTTACATTTTGTGCTCTATAAATTTGAAGTAGCACAAGAATTATTGACTATCCTAGGCTTTAGAAATATGAAATTGGATCTCAGATCTGTGGATTGAATTCTTAGGTGATTTTTCAAAATCTACTATGTTTCTTAAATATCTAGTGTCTCAGTTCTTGCTTTGAACAATTCCAGCTCTTATCCTCAAATACTTGAGCAGAATTGCATTTGATAATTTTGGCTATTTTTTTTCCTAAAGTATTAAAAAAATATTTTTGTAATTTGTTTCTAAAATTGTATGAAGTTTATTGAGATATAATTTATGTAAAATAAAATGTGCAAGTACGCAGATCAAATTCTGACAGGTATATATGTCTGTGTAACCAGTACTCAAGTCATTTCATCACCCCCAAGACTTTCCTTATAACATTTGCAGTTAGTCCCCACTGCTGCCAGGTTACCACTGTCCTGGTTTATATCACTGTAAATCAGATTCACATGGAATATGTGTGCATGTTCTCAGTATAATAGTTTTGTGCTTTATTCATGTTATTGCATGTAATGATAAAATTAATTGCTTTAATTGCTGAGTACAATGCCAGCAATTGGAATTGCTGAGTTCCAATGTAATGTTGGAAACACATCATGATTTGTTCATCTGTGCTCCTGTTAAAAGATAATTGAATTGTTTCTGGGTTTTAGATACTATGAATAAATCTGCCATGAATATTAATGTGCATGTCCTTTGGTGGACATGTGTGTTTATTTTTCTTGATAAATACATAGGAGTAGAATTGTTGGATCATAGAGTAGATGCATTAAAAAAAAAAAAAAAAACCTACCCACAAAGGGACACAAAAAAACTTTTCGAGGTGATAGATGTGTGCTACATATCACATGATTGTGATAGTAATCTCACAGATGTTTGCATATGCCCAAACTCATCAGATTGTGTGTATAAAACATGTGCAGAGTTTTGAATATAAACTGTAACTCAATAAAGTTATTATTTTTAAAAAAGAAAGCGCCAACCAATTTATTAGAGTGATTTTACCTTTTTACATCTGATCAGCCAATCTTGCCCCAGGAGCCTGGCAGGGAGGCTGGCAGGCTACAGACCATGGGATCACAAAGAGTCAGACATGATTGAGTGACTAAGCAGCAGCAGCAGTCCAATGTAGGAGTTCCAGTTGTCCCACATCTTTTCCAACACGTAGTATTGAGTTGTCAATCTTATCAATTTTAGCCATTTGAATCTTTATACAGTAGCATTGAATTGTGAGTTAACTTACATTTCTTAATGTCTAATTACAATAAGTACCATTTAATGTGCCTACAGGATTTTTTTTTCTTCTTTTTTGAAATGCCTGTTCAAGAGATATGCCCACATATTTTTTAATTGGTTTGTTTGTTTTTATCAGCATATATTTTCCAAAACTTCTCCTTAGTGCTTGGAGTTAAAAGTTTATTCTTTCATGCTAATAAGTGTGAATTCTAAAAAACAATTCATCATGGTGATTAATAACAACCATATCTCATTTAGTAGATGTCACAAATAGTTGTTAAATTTCAAAACTTCATTTTTTGTGCAAATAAAACATAATTATAAGAAGAGTATAGAACAGTCTTATGGACTCTGTGAGAGAGAGAGAGGGTGGGAAGATTTGGGAGAATGGCATTGAAACATGTAAAATATCATGTATGAAACGAGTTGCCAGTCCAGGTTCGATGCACGATACTGGATGCTTGGGGCTGGTGCACTGGGACGACCCAGAGGGATGGAATGGGGAGGGAGGAGGGAGGAGGGTTCAGGATGGGGAACACATGTATACCTGTGGCGGATTCATTTTTATATTTGGCAAAACTAATACAGTTATGTAAAGTTTAAAAATAAAATAAAATTAAAAAAAAAGAAGTAAAGGAATAAAAAATCAAGAATATTAGCCTCATCATGCTTAAATGTGAAACTCTTGAAAATACATTTCACAAATCCTGCTATATAATGCACTGCTAATGATTGTGAATGGACAAACTTTTAGAAAAATTTGACCTTTTTTCTCGCCTATGATCCTTAAAATGATCATACCATTGCTAACAAAATTTCACTTACCGAAATGTTTAGATATTCATGCAGAGCTCTAAAAATAATTTTATTATAATATCATTTATGACTGAATAAATTAAAGCAACTTAAATGTCCAGTATAGGATAGAAGTTAAATGTAACAAACTAAAGCAAAGTGATATTAGGCAAGCTTTCCACATCATATTTTAATAACATGAGAGAATGTATAAATTCTGTATATAATAAGACTCATTTTTGAAGTGTGAGAAATAAAAAAAAACATTCAAAGAATAAAGAAATTATATCTTATAGTTTTAACCAGAGATTAGATCATAACAAGAATTCTTTCCAACTGCATGGGAAAATAGATTTGTGATATTTGGACAGAGGAGCCTGGTAGGCTACAGTCCATGGGGTTTCAAAGAGTCAAACAAGACTGAACGACTTTCACTTTCATAGGCTGCCAAATGTTATCCAGATTCTCACACCTCCAGTCCTGGAAGCTGTACTTTCATAATACCTTAACATACTATTACTCAGTCCTCAATATTTAATTAAAATAATTTATATTAAACTTTGTCTGTTGACATAACTAGCATGGTTTCTTTATCTTGACTAGATCCTACATGGTGGAGTGAGTAAAAATGTGAGTCCCTTCAGATGCAATCCATGATTGCCTACCAGCTTTGGAACTGTCCTGCAGCCAGTCAGCTGTCGCCAGCAGTAAGCTCCCCTTTCTCTCTCCTCTCCACCAAACTGGACACATTTGACATATTAACCATGCATTTCTTTGGTTTCTAGCTGGAAGAGTACATCCTAAAATTATTGGCCATTTATTTGTTGTCTTAATGTATAATATTTTCATGTCCTTTAACTCATTTTTTCTCATATTTTCTTTATTTTATTCTGGTTCTCTTCTATTTCTCAGGTTGAATCCTTGTATTTTAAAGTATATTTTAACAGCCTGATTTTAATTTTTCATTAAATCAACTTCTGATTTTTTTTTTTTTAATTTTCTAAGGCAAATTGACCACTGTCTGATAAAGTCCTAATTGTTGAAACACTGTCTTCTTTGGTTCCATGTTTCTAGTTTTGTTTCTCAGGTAATATCCTTTGCCAGGCTTACCTCTTTCCTCTTTTGCTCAGTTCCTTCAATTCTCCTATGAACTTGATTTTGCCCCCATGTGGCTTGCCCTTTCTCTTCAGCACTTGGAGACGTGCTGTCCCACCGCAGCACTTGGCATACCCAGGCTGCATGCTCACCTGGGGGCAGGTGAAGATGAGGGGTGAGCGAGGGTCTGTTCTGATATCTTCCCTTTGATCACATATTGCAAAACAGTTCCTCATTTAAAAAATATTTATTAAGTAGCAGATATGGTTTTTATACTGGAGACAATAGAGTGAAGAGAGAAACAATAAACAAATACACGTGTGTGTATCTCATTTTGTCACAGAGTATTTTATATGTATTTATGTGAGGTAGAAGTGCTGTGATCAAGAATGCATGTAACTGATTACAGAGTAATGAGCATAAAATTTCAATAGAAACACGTAGAAAAATCCCAATTCCCACTGAAAGGAAAATGGAGAAAAGTACAGTATTTTCAATGAAACATCAGCAACAGTAAATGTAAATGAACTGCAGCTGGGCACAGTAAAGGAAAGTTTCACAATATATAAGTGAGTGGGAGAGTTAAGTTCCAAATGATTACATAGTGCATAATACCATTTTTATGAAGCTAATATATATATATATGTGTGTATATATATATATATATATATATATATATATATATATATTGTTGTTGTTGTTGTTGTTACAGACTAAACACAAGATTCAGTATGCTTGTTACCTCTGGTGGGAGTTGCAGAACAGAGGAGAACTGCATATTCAGATATAAGTTGTTGTCAGTAGTCTCAATCTATGTTGGGTGGTAACTTCAAGACGCTAAGTAAGGGACAGAAAAAGTGAGAAAGAGAAGAAGGAAACGTTCTAAAAATTATTTCACAAGGAAAAAGTTCTTTTCTTCCTGAAAAAAAAAAAAAAATCAGTTCAAAACCCTACAGGCGGGGCTGGTGGAGGTAGGTTTCCCTAGAGGGCTGGAGAGACAGGGCACAATAATGGACCAGGAGGAGACTCAGAGTGTCCTGAAGGGGGCAGATCCATGTGTGGGCATTACAGATGAAATGTTTATGTCCCCAAGCCCTAATTCATACAATGAAGCCTAACTTCCAGTGTGCCTGCATCTTAAGCTGGGACCACTTTGAAGGCCATAAGAGTAGGGCCCCCTGATTCAATAGGATGAGGGTCCTTCCAAGAAGACTTGTGAATGTGTGAAGATCATAAAGTCAAGACAAGAGAGAAGAGCTGCTCCGGATCAAAGTGGACTAACAAGTCAGTTATTTGCATCAGGTGGCCAAAGTATTGGAGTTTCAGATTCAGCATCAGTCTTTCCAGTGAATATTCAGGAATGATTTCCTTTAGGATTGACTGGTTTGATCTCCTTGCAGTCCAAAGACTCTTAAGAGTCTTCTCCAACATCACAGTTCAAAAGTGTCAATTCTTCGGTGCTCAGCCTATTTTGCGGTCCAACTCTCACATCCACATATGACTTCTGGAAAAACCATAGCTTTGACTATATGTGCCTTTATCAGCAAATTAATGTCACTGCTTTTTAATATTCTGTCTAGGTTGGTAACAGCTTTTCTTCCAAGGAGCAAGTGTCTTTTAATTTTATGGCTGCAGTCACAATCTGCAGTGATTTTGGAGCCCAAGATAATAAAATCACACACTGTTTCCATTGCTTCCCCATCTATTTGCCACGAAGTGATAGGACTGGATGCTATCATCTTCGTTTTGGAATGTTAAGTTTTAAGCCAACGGTTTCACTCTCCTCTTTCACCTTCATCAAGAGGCTCTTTAGTTCCTCTCCACTTTCTGCCATAAGGTAGTGTCATCTGCCTATATGAGGTTATTGATATTTCTCCCTGCAATCTTGATTCCAGCTTGTGCTTCAGCCAGTCCAGCATTTCATATGATGTACTCTGCAGAGAGGTTAAATAAGCAGGGTGACAATATACTGACTTGAAGTACTCCTTTCCCAATTTGGAACCAGTCCATTGTTCCATGTCCAGTTCTAACTGTTGCTGTTTGAGCTGCATAAAAGTTTCTCAGGTAGTCTGGTATTCTCATCTCTTTAAGAATTTTCCACAGTTTGTTGTGATCCACACAGCCAAAGGCTTTAGTGTAGTCAATGAAGCAGAAGTAGATATTTTTCTGGAATTCTCTTGCTTTTTTCTATGATCCAATGGATGTTTGCAATTTGGTCTCTGGTTCCTCTGATTTTTCTAAATCCAACTTGAACATCTGGAATTTCTTGACTCATGGAATGTTGAAGCCTAGCTTGGAGAATTTTGAGCATGTCTTTGCTAGCATTTGAAATGAGTGCAATTGTGCAGTAGTTTGAACATTCTTTTGGAATTCCATCTGAGCTATTTCAAATCCTAAAAGATGATGCTCTTAAAGTGCTGCACTCAGTATTCCAGATTTGTAAACTCAGGAGTGGCCACAGGGCTAAAAAAGGTCAGTTTTCACCTCAGTCCCAAAGAAAGGTGCCAAAGAATGTTCAAATGGACATAGTGTACCATTACTTTAGATGGGTGTTTGTGGTCATTCAGGAGAATAATCTTTGCTTGTAGCAAACATACAGCACAGTGTTCAGGAGTCATAGGCTTCAGGTCAGCAGTGTATTCTCTTATATTTCAGGAAAAATATTATGCGTCCTGTTCCTGAAAATTTTTGGCAAATTTCAAGTTCTTTCAAAGTAAACAAATTTTTCAAAAGAAAGGAAAAATAGAATTTTCCTGTGGTTAAGACTCTGCACTTCCACTGCAGGGGCACTGGTTTGATCTCAGTCAAAGAAATAAATAAATTTCAGTGGGAATATATTTTAAAAAGAGAGAGAGAGAAACGGGAAATAATGATGGCTAGGATAGACCAAGATATACTTCCATAAAACTATAACAAAACAAATAACAAAAAATAGCTGAGGGAATGTGGTATCAGAGGAAGATTATCTTAAGATGGGTATCAGGTATATCTAATGTGTTTGTAATCTACTCCCTGATACTGCAGACGATGCAAATGTACCATTGAGCAAAGAAGAGTAGACTGGCTTTTGAATAGATTAGAAGAATGGGATTCAAGCATGAGAGCTGGAGCTACTAATACCTAAAATTAATCTACTGAAAGAAAGACAAGACAAAATTTATCAGTCTAGAGGAAGATAAGTATGTAGATTTAATCGCATTTCTTCTACTTTGTCAGTGACATATAAACTTGTTATGGAAGTGAGAAAGGATAAAGTAAGTTGATTATGACATGGATAATAGAATATAACCTGGACACAAGGAGAAATAAAGAGGTAATTAGGAAGATGGGCCAATAAAAGGTAATGAGGTTAACAGATTGGAGGCTTTGATGGGGGTAAGTATTAGAGAGGCTGTGTTGGAAAACAGATGCAGGAAATTTAGGGATGAATATTCAAAGAGTGGGAAATCTGAAAATGAGATTCCCATCCTACTAAGTTATCTTTCATAATAATATCAGAAATAACAGAGTTCAATTATCTTAGAGCTGGAGATGTATCAGAGATGCTGTGGATGAATAAGAGTGAAAACATTTCAGGGACAATATTAGGTACAGGATTATGGAGATGATGAATCTTAGGAACATCATTCAGGAAGACACTAGGATACAGGAAAATCAAGTCATTCACATTTTTTGGTATTCATGTTTTAGTTAAATATATAAGTATGGGATTTATAAATCATAAAATGAGTATTTTTAAAATCACAGCCAGTAAATTTTAAAAACTACATTTGAATCAGTTCTAATGAGGTGGATGAAACTGGAGCCTATTATACAGAGTGAAGTAAGACAGAAAGAAAAACACCAGTACAGTATACTAATGCATATATATGGAATTTAGAAAGATGGTAACAATAACCCTGTTTACGAGACAGCAAAAGAGACACTGATGTACAGAACAGTCTTTTGGACTCTGTGGGAGAGGGAGAGGGTGGGAAGATTTGGGAGAATGGCACTGAAACATGTATAATATCATATATGAAACGAGTCGCCAGTCCAGGTTCGATGCACGATACTGGATGCTTGGGGCTGGTGCACTGGGACGACCCAGAGGGATGGTATGGGGAGGGAGGAGGGAGGAGGGTTCAGGATGGGGAACACATGTATATCTGTGGTGAATTCATTTTGATATATGGCAAAACCAATACAATACTGTAAATTTAAAAGATAAAATAAAATTAAATTAAATTAAAAAATAAATCAGAAAAAAAAAAACCTATACAATGATAGAAATATATTCTGCCATCTGTCTTCCTTTAATTATTTGTCCTTATTAGGAATATCTTACTAAGAAAAATCTATATGTTGCATAATGATTGCTGAAGACAGGTAAATAAAGATGAAGACAAATATTCATTCTGATAATGCTTATTCTGAACCATTTAAAAATATATTTGTTAGTCAAAGTGAAAAGTGAAAGTCGCTCAGTCGTATCCGACTCTTTGCGACCCCATGGACTATAGCGTCCATGGAATTCTCCAGGCCAGACTACTGGAGTGGGTAGCCTTTCCCTTCTCCAGGGGATCTTCCCAACCCAGAGTCTCCTGAATTGCAGGTGGACTCTTTATCAGCTGAGATATCCAGGAAGCCACTTGTTATTCAAAATTTAGGGCTATTTTATCATTTCTGAAATAGGTGGAAATCTTTATAACAATGTGAGATCTCAAAGTCTGCATTCAATGATAAATAGTAACGAGAGAGCATGTTTGATGAAATAGCTTGGGTCTCTTTCTGTCACTGTTTTGCTTTTATTAGAGAATACACATCATCAACTGGGGACCTTTCTGGCCTGTGAAGTAAGTGCAAAGGGAAGGAGAGATAATTATTTTTTCAAAGAGCTGTGACTATATGTAAGTGGCTTAAAACATGAGTATTTCATCTATTGTTTCAAAATAATTAAATCACAAAACATTAATGATGAAATATGTACATTTTAATGAGTTTCAGAGTGCTTGTTTACTCCAGACTAATCTTTAATATATTCTAAAACTTTCTTTCTTCTTTTCTCTTAGTCATGGTTCATTAAATGTTGTTCACAGTTTCCATAGAACCTTGCATATCTCTCTTTATTTTATTTTAGAGCTGAAATAGATTTTTTTTAATTTCCATTTGTTATATTATGCTTTAGAATGTCAGCAAAATGAGGTGTAAAGGATACTTTTATATGTCATTATTTTTCTAAATTAAATGCATAACTTTTAAGTCCTAAGTTCACAGATTTATAGGGTATATTCAACAGTTAGAAAGATGAATGAAGTTCTGTGCATTTGTGTGGTGGTTTTCATGTTTAGGACCCATCAAAATCACTCTGGAGACAAAGATTGAAAATAAAAGCCTGGAAATCAAAGCAATATTCTCTAAAATTGATAGATTTAACTTAATAAAAATAAAGAATGGCCCAATCCAAGCAACAAATTTTTAGCTTCATAAAATATGAATATGCATTGTCTTTTAAATATATGATGCATAGCTTACATGCAGGAAAACATGAAATCTTAATTACAATTTATGAATTTTGACAAATATATACACATTTAACCAACACAAGATATAGGGCATTTCCATCATCACAAATGATTTATCAAGCTCTCTCCCATCAAAGTCCCCACCTCAAGAAGAGAAAATTACCATTGATTTCTATCATAGATTAATCTTTTCTCTACTGAATTATATATAAGCAGAATCATTCATTATTAAGTTATTATGTCTAATCTATTTTGCTGAACATTAAGGCAATGTGGCTCATTAATGTAAGTTTGAGTAGTAGAAGTTTGTTCTTTTTTATTGTGCAACATTAATGCACAACATTAAAAACAACTAAGATCATGGCATCCTGTCTCTTCACTTCATGGCATCTGGCCTCATTACTTCATGGCAATGAAAGGGGGAACAGTGACAGATTTTATTTGCTTGGGCTCAAAAATCACTGCAGATGGTGACTACAGCCATGCAATTAAAAGATGCCTTCTCCTTGGAAGGAATGCTGTGGCAAACCCAGACAGTGTATCAAAAAGCAGAGACATCACTTTGCTGACAAAGGTCTATATAGTCAAAAGCATTGTTTTTCCAATAGTCATGTATGGATGTGAGTTGGACCATAAAGAAGGCTGAGTGCCAAAGAATTGATGCTTTCAAATTGTGGTGTTGGAGAAGACTCTTGAGAGTCCCTCCCTTGGACTGCAAGGAAACTGAACCAGGCAATCCTAAAGGAAATCTGCCCTGAATATTCATTGGACAGACTGATGCTGAAGCTAAAGCCCCAATAGTTTGGCCACCTGATGTGAAAAGCTGACTCACTAGGAAAGACCCTGATGCTGGGAAAGACTGAAGGCCAAAGAAGAAGTGGTCAGCAGAGGATGGGATGGTTAGATAAGATCACCAACTCAATGTACACAAATGTGAGCAAACTCTGGGAGGTAGTGGACACAGGGAAGTCTGGCATGCTGCAGTCCAAGGGGTTACAAAGAGTAGGACACGACTTCATGACTGAATAACAACAATTCAATTATAAGAATATAGCACAAATTATTTATCCCAAGCTCTACATTAAGGACACTTGGATTGTTTCATATTTGGAGTTCTCAAGAATAAAGCTGCTATGATCATTCTAATTCAAGCCCTTCCGGGTGTATAACAAAGAGTAAGACTGCTGAATCATTTTGTTGTTCAGTCGCTCAGTTGTGTTTGACTCTTTGCAACCCCATGGACTGGAGTCCTCCAGGCTTCCCTGTCCTCCACTATCTCCTAGAGTTTCCTCAAATTCATGTCCATTGGGTTGGTGATGCTATCTAACCATCTCATCTTCTGCAGCTCCCTTCTCCTTTTGCCTTCAATCTTACCCAGCATTAGGGTATTTTCCAGTGAGTTGGCTCTTCACATCAGGTGGCCAAAGTATCGGAGCTTCAGCTTCAGCATCAGTGCTTCCAATGAATATTCAGGACTGATTTCCTTTGGGATTGACTTGTTCAAGCTCCTTGCAGTCCAAAGGACTCTCAAGCATTTTCTCCAGAACCAGAATTTGAAAGTCTCAGATCTTCAGTGCTCAGCCTTATGGTCCAACTCCCATATTTGTATATGATTACTGGAATAACTATAGCTTTGACTATACAGACCTTTGTCAACAAAAAGATGTCTCTGCTTTTTTTAATAAGCTTTCTAAGTTTGTCATGGTATTCCTTCTAAGGAGCAAGCATATTTTAATTTCATGGCTACAGTCACCATCCACAGAGATTTGGAAACCCAAGAACTTCTTCCCCTTCTTTTGCCTTGAAGTGATGGAATCAGATGCCATGATCTTAGTTTTTTGAGTGTTGAGTTTCAAACCAGCTTTTTCACTCTCCTCTTTCACCCTCATCAGGAGACCTTCTACTTCCTCTTCATTTTCTGCCATCAGAATGATGTCACCTGCACATCTGAGATTGTTATTTCTCCCAGGAATCTTGATTGCTGTTTGTGATTCATCCAGCCCAGCATTCCGCATGATATACTCTGTATATGAGTTAAATAAGCAGGCTGACAATATAAAGCCTTGTCATAATCCTTTCCCAGTTTGGAACCAGTCAGTTATTTCATGTCTGGTTCTAATTGTTGCTTCTGGATCCACATACAAGTTTCTCAGGAGACAGGTAAGTCAGTTTGGTACTATCTCTTTCTTAAAATATCCTCTTATTATTGGTTTGTCTGTAACATCTATAGTGATGTCTCTATTTCATTTTTTATATTGAAAATTTACATTTTCTTTTCTGTTTTTTATCTATCAGTCTTACTATGGATTTGTTAATTTTATTGAATTCTTAAAAAAAAAAAAAAAACTTCAGTTTCTTGAGTTGCTTTATTGTATTTCTGCTTTCTATTTTATTGACTTTTTTCCCTCATAGTTTTATATTTGATTTCAGTTTGATGATTTATCTACTACCTTTTAATAGCTTCTTAGAATGAAAGTATGAAAGTTTAGATCATTGATTTTCAACATTTTTCATTTTCTTATATATGTGTTTAGAGCCATAAATGTCCTCGCAAACATTGCTTCTGATATATCCCATAAGTTTGATATGCCTTGTTTATGTTTAACCTTTCACTTTAAAATATTTAAGAATTATAATTGTGATTACTTGAGTACACTATGAAAGTTATGAGTACACTATGTTAGTTGCTCAGTCATGTCTGACTCTTTGGCACCCCATTGACTGTACCTTGGCAGATTCCACTGTCCATGGAATTCTCCAGGCAAGAATATTGGAGTGGGTAGTCATTCCCTTCTCCACAAGATTTTCCTGACCCAGGGATCAAACCCAGGTCTCCCACATTGCAGGCAGATTCTTTATCCACTGAGCCACCAGGGGAACCCTGAGTACACTACAGGTTATTGAAGTTTGTTGCTTTATTTTCTACATTCTGGGGATTTTCTAATTATCCTTTGTTGTTGTTGTTAATTTCTAGTTTAATTCCACTGTAATCAAGGATTATAATCTTTATTTTCTTATTCCTTCAAAATATGTTAGAACTTGCTTAATGGCTCTAAACAAAATTTTTTTTGTTTTTTGGGGGGAAGGGTGAAGAATCTATATGTCTTGGAAGATTGGGACTGACATATATTCACAACTAGGTATAAAATAGATAACTAGTGAGAACCTACCATATAGGACAGGGAATTCTACTCAGTGCTCTTGGTAACCTACATGGGAAGGAAATCGAAAATAGAGAGGATATATGTATACATGTGGCTGATTCACTTTGCTGTACAACAAGAAACTAACACAAAATTGTAAAGCAATTATATCCCTATCCCAATAAAAATGTATTAAAAAAATAAACAAAAGTAACAAAGTTTGAAAATAATGGCATGTCAAAGTTATACTTGGTAGATGCAAAATAAAATTTTAGAGATGTAACAATTATAATATTAGACTAAATATTTCTCAACATACAATGATTTAAGTAGATTCAAAAAGGATAAATGGAGGTATTTAATAATAATAAATATTCTTGTGCACTAGAAACACATTAATTGTAAAAATTCAAATACCTAATAAAAGCAATTAAAAAAAAATCTATGTGCCTTAATGTATTTTAAAATAATTGTGAATACTACATTTGTACAAAGTGGTATTCTGTGTGTCAGGTAGGTCAAATTGTTATTCAATATGTAAATTGTGTTGTTCTAATCTTCTGCATTTTTTTACTGACTTTGAGGTTGGTTTTGCTGTTATTAAGGGAGTGAGTTAAAATCTATAGCCACGATTATGAATTTATCCCTTGCTCTTTTTCTCTCAAATCTTTCATTGCATATATTTGATATAATTAAATACATATAAATTTATTACTTTTTTCTTCTTTTATCATTATAAAATCTTCTTCTTTATTTCTAGAAATATTACTTACTATAAACTCTAACTTCTCCAATAGTAAAATGGCTGATATAGTTAGGTGCCTGTGAACCTCTGGTCACAACTGTCACAAATTGTTAACTACCTAACACTGTTTTTACCCTGTTTTGTATGTGTTTCTATCTAAAGACCCCTTATGTAAAATATATTATTGGTTCATTAACATTGAACTTTTGGGCAATAGCACTATGACATATGTCTGAAAGATGCTCATCTTAATTTCTCCAAAAGGCACATCACAGCCTTTTTAACCATTATGAGCATGAAACATCACTTCAATACTACTTTGGGGGGTCACTTAAATACAAAAATTTGCACACACCCACACACACCCACACACACACAAAAAAAAACCCACACAAAAATGGAAAATATGTGGCACTATCAATAACCTCAGATATGCAGATGAGACCACCCTTATGGTAGAAAGTGAAGAGGAACTAAAAAGCCTCTTGAAAGTGAAAGTGGAGAGTGAAAAAGTTGGCTTAAAGCTCAACATTCAGAAAACGAAGATCATGGCATCTGGTCCCATCACTTCACAGGAAATAGGTGGGGAAACAGTGGAAACAGTGTCAGACTTTGCTTTTTGGGGCTCCAAAATCACTGCAGATGGTGACTGCAGCCATGAAATTAAAAGACACTTATTCCTTGGAAGGAAAGTTATGACCAACCTAGATAGCATATTCAAAAGCAAAGACATTACTTTGCCAACAAAGGTTCATCTAGTCAAGGCTATGGTTTTTCCTGTGGTCATGTATGGATGTGACAGTTGGACTGTGAAGAAGGCTGAGTGCTTAAAAATTGATGCTTTTGAACTGTGGTGTTTGAGAAGACTCTTGAGAGTCCCTTGGACTGCAAGGAGATCCAAGCAGTCCATTCTGAAGGAGATCAGCCTTGGGATTTCTTGGGAAGGAATGATGCTAAAGCTGAAACTCCAGTACTTTGGCCACCTCATGCGAAGAGTTGACTCATTGGAAAAGACTCTGATGCTAGGAGGGATTGGGGGCAGGAGGAGAAGGGGATGACAGAGGATAAGATGGCTGGATGGCATCACCAACTCGATGGACGTGAGTCTGAGTGAACTCCAGGAGTTGGTGATGGACAGGGAGGCCTGGCCTGCTGCGATTCATGGGGTTGCAAAGAGTCGGACACAACTGAGTGCCTGAACTAAACTGAACTGAAGTATACTGCAAAAAGGACATATTTACAGTACAAGATCTGAAACAAGAAGGCAGAATGTCACCCTCTTCAACCTTGTCTGTAATCCTGTGTGTCAGGGGGTGCAGGTTTTTCACTGCTGTACAGAGAATTCAAGTTTATACATGACTTGAAAGCATGGGAACATTGATTTAAGGCTTACAAATAAATTGTAATGAGTAGGTAAACTTTGAATATATGAATAATGAGGATCAAGTATATATCTTTTTTGTCCTTTCAAGTTAAATCTGTGTCCTAATATCTAAATGTATCTCTTTTAAACAGCAATGGTTGAGCTATGTTTGTTTTTTTTTTAATATTGATCCTGGTGATCTTTATCTTCTAATTGGAAACTTTAACCATTTAAAGTTAATGTAGTAATTACATTAAGTTTCAGATATAATTTTTGAGTCTATAATCTTTCTACTTTCTAATTGCTTCACATGTTTTATGTTTCCTTATTTTACCTTTCTTGCCTTCTTTTGGAATATTTATTACTCATATTACCTACATTTTAGCTATACATTTCTAAAACTTAATGTAATAGTTCCCTATATAGTACAATATTAGTTCTTTACCTATTAGAGTGTACCTTAAATGACTCTTTAAAAAACTTTCCAAGTAATGTAAGAACCATATAACAGGATGGGGTCCTAAGATGGCAGAGGAATAGGATGGGGAGACCACTTTCTCCCCCACAAATTCATCGAAAGATCATTTGAATGCTGAGCAAATACCACAAAACAACTTCTGAATGCTTACAGAGGACACCAGGCACCCAGAAAGGCAGCCCATTGTCTTTGAAAGGAGGCAGAACAAAATATGAAAAATAAAAAGAGAGACAAAAGAATTAGGGATGAAAACCAGTACCAGGGAGGGATTTTCCAAACACTAGAAAGGAGAAGTTTCCAAACACCAGAAAACTCTCTCAATAGCGGGTCTGTGGGAACTTTTTGAATCTTACAGGGCAACATAACTGGAAGGAAAAAATAAATAAATAAAACTCACAGATTATGCGTCTAACTGCAGATCCCAGTGGAGAAGTAGCCGCGATGCTCACGTCCGCCTCAAGCAAGCAGGGACTGAACAGGGAGGCGCCAGCTGCATTGCTTAGGGTACAGACCAGGCCTGAATGCCCTGAAGGCAATCTGAGGGAGCTAACGTGAGATAGCAACCCAAACCGTGGGATAGCCAGAGAGAGAGAAAAAAAAAGAGAGAGAGAGAGAGAACTTTCCTTCAAAAAGCGCTAATCTAAGGCACTGCTGGCCCTCTCACAGAACAAAGGACTGAGCGAATAACAGAGGAGAGCTAACCAGCAGTGGGCTGGCCCATCCCCTGCCAGAGGCAGGGAGGCAGGCTGGCAAGAGCCAGAGCCAGAAGGCAAGGGACAAACTCGGCCCCAGAGATGGCATCCTCTACCAAACTGCGAGCAGGCTCCCAGTTTCTAACCAAGTCTTCCTGGGATCCTGAACGGTTGACATCTGCCAGGAGGGTTGCAGCCAGAGATCAGCTCCCCAGAGGAGACACACGGCATGCCTGAGATAGTGCTCCCATTGCACACCCAGGAAACTGAGCATCTGGGACAGGGGAGGTTATAAGACACACTGCCTACTTGGGGAGAGTGTGCTCGCCAAGCACCTGGTTGCTTGAGCTGCTCTTACCAGGGAAGGACACAAAATGCAAGCCCAACCGAGTCTGTGCCTTTGTGGAGTACCCAAGAACCTGAACCTGAGCAGCTTAGACCTGGGAAGCACACACAATCCCAGGGCCCACCTTAGAGAGTTCCCCTAAAGATCAACCTGAAGCCTGAGCAGTATAGACCGGAAAAGCACACATGCTGTCAGTGGGGACAAACCCAGTGTGGCTCAGACACTGTGAGCACTCCCCATAGATGTCAGTGATATTTGTTTGCAGTGCTCCTCCCTCCCTGCAGCACAATTGAACAAGTGAGCCTAAGTAAATGATCACCTTCTCCCCCTTGTGTCAGGGCAGAAGCTGGATACTGAAGAGACTTGCTAACAGCAGAAGCCAAAATAAACAAATAAGAGGGAACTGCTTTGGAAGTGACAGATGCAATAGATTAAAACCTTGTAGTTAGAACTGGGTGCGTTGGAAGGGACCTATAGTCCTTGAGAAGAAGTATAAGCTGGAACAAGGAACTATCTGAAACTGAACTGACCCCACACTGCCCTCAATAGCTCCAGAGAAATTCCTAGATATGTTTTACTATTATCACTTTTTAAAAATTTTTAAGTTCTTTATTGTTCCTTTAATTTTCATTTTTAAAACCTACTATTACCTTAAAAAAAAGACCCTATTTTTAAAGCAAATTTCATATACTTTTTTACAACTTTTGCAATTTTGCTCTTTTTTTTTTAATATTGTAGTTTAACTTCTACTCTAGATTTTTAATCTTTGCTTTTTGGTATTTGTTATCAATTCTGTACCTTTAAGAATCCAATATTCAGTGCCCATTTTACTTAGGAGTGTGATTATTGGCTTGATTATTCTCTCCCGTTTTGACTCTCCTTTTTCTCCCCCAGGTTACCTCTATCTCCTCCCTCCTCCTTCTCTTCTCTACTTAACACTGTGAATCTCTTAGGGTGTTATATGCTGTGGGGAACACCTAGGAAACTGATCACAGGCTAGATTGGTCTCTCTCCATTTGATTCCCCATCCTCTCCTCCTGGCCACCTCTATCTCCTTCCTCCCTCTTCTATTTTATATGGAACTCCATGAACCTCTCTGAGTGTTCCAGACTGTGGAGAGTAAATAGGGAATTGATTACTGGCTAGATTGGGTTCTCCCGTTTTGACTCCCCCTCTTCTCCTCCTGGTCCCCTCTATCTCCCTCCTCCCTCTTCTCTTCTCCACGTAACTGTGAATCTCTCTGGGTGTCCCTCACTGTGGAGAATCTTTTCACCATTAACCTAGAAGTTTTATCATCAGTGCTGTATAGATGGAGAAGTCTTGAGGCTACTGTAAGAATAAGACTGAAAGCCAGAGGCAGGAGGCTTAAATCCAAAACTTGATAACACCAGAAAACTCCTAACTCAAAGGAGCATTAATCAACAAGAGCCCACCCAAAAGCCTCCATACCTACACTGAAACTAAGCTCCACCCAAGAGCCAACAAGTTTCAGAGCAAGACATACCAAGCTAATTCTCCAACAACGCAGGAACATAGCCCTGGGCATTAAAATACAGGGGGTCAAAAGTCACACTAAACCCACAGACACCTCAAAACTCACTACTGGACATTTCATTGCACTCCAGAGAGAAGAGATCCAGCTCCACCCACCAGAACACCGAGGCAAGCTTCCCTAACCAGGAAACCTTGACAAGCCACTTGTCCAACCCCACCCACAGTGAGGAACCTCCACAATAAAGAGGAACCACAAACTTCCAGAATACACGAAGGCCACCCCAAACACAGCAACCTAAACAAGATGAAAAGACAGCAGGTAAACGAACATGATAAAATCCCACCAAACCAAACAAAAAAGGAGGCGATTGGGAGTCTTCCTGAAAAATAATTCAGAATAAAGATAGCAAAAATGATCCAAAATCTTGAAAACAAAATGGAGTTACAAATAAATAGTCTGGAGACAAGGTTTGAGAAGATGCAAGGAAAGTTTAACAAGGACCTAGAAGAAATAAAAGAGTCAATCAATAGTGAATATGCAATAACTGAGATCAAAAGCACTCTGGAGGGAACCAACAGTAGAATAACTGAAGCAGAAGATAGGATAAGTGAGGTGGAAGATAGAATGGTGGAAATAAATGAAGCAGAGAGGAATAAAAGAATTAAAAGAAATGAGGACAACCTCAGAGACCTCTGGGACAATGTTAAATGCCCCAACATTCGAATCTTAGGAGTCCCAGAAGAAGACAAAAAGAAAGGCCATGAGAAAATACTTGAGGAGATAATAGTTGAAAACTTCCCTAAAATGGAGAAGGAAATAGCCACCCAAGTCCAAGAAACCCAGAGAGTCCCAAACAGGATAAACCCAAGGTGAAACATCCCAAGACACATATTAATCAAATTAATGAAGATCAAACACAAAGAACAAACATTGAAAACAGCAAGGGAAAAACAACAAATAACTCACAAGGGGATCCCCATAAGGATAACAGCTGATCTTTCAATAGGAACTCTTCAAGCCAGAAGGGAATGGCTAAGTTGCTTCAGCCGTGTCCTACTCCGTGCAACCCCATAGACAGCAGCCCACTAGGCTCCCCCGTCCCTGGGATTCTCCAGGAAAGAATACTGGAGTGGGTTGCCATTTCCTTCTCCAATGTGTGAAAGTGAAAAGTGAAAGGGAAGTCACTCAGTCGTGTCCAACTCTCAGCGACCCCATGGACTGCAGCCCACCAGGCTCCTCTGTCCATGGGATTTTCCAGGCAAGAGTACTGGAGTGGGGTGCCAGTGCCTTATCTGGAAGGGAATGGCAGGACACACTTAAAGTGATGAAAGAGAAAAACCTACAACCCAGATTACTGTACCCAGCAAGGATCTCATTCAAAAAAGAAGGAGAAATCAAAAGCCTTACAGACAAGCAAAAGCTCAGAGAATTCAACAACCACCAAACCAGCTCTTCAACAAATGCTAAAGGATCTTTTCTAGACAGGAAACACAGAAAAGATTTATAAACTTGAACCCAAAACAACAAGTAAACAGCAAAGGGATCAGACTTACCAATAATTACCTTAAATGTAAATGGGTTGAATGCCCCAACCAAAAGACAAAGACTGGCTGAATGGATACAAAAACAAGACCCCTATGTATGCTGTCTACAAAAGACCTACCTCAAACCTAGGGACACATACAGAATGAAAGTGAAGGGCTCGAAAAAGACATTTCACACAAATGGAGACCAAAAGAAAGCAGGAGTAGCAATATTCATATCAGATAAAATAGACTTTGAAATAAAGGCTGTGAAAAGAGACAAAGAAAGATACTATATAATGATCAAAGGATCAATCCAAGAATAAGATATAACAATTATAAATATATATGCACCCAACATAGGAGCACCACAATATGTAAGACAAATGCTAACAAGTATGAAAGGGGAAATTAACAGTAACACAATAATAGTGGGAGACTTTAATACCCCACTCATCCTATGGATATGATCAACTAAACAGAACATTAGCAAGGAAGCACAAACTTTAAATGATAGAATGGACCAGTTAGACCTAATTGATATCTATAGGACATTTCACCCCAAAACAATGAATTTCACCTTATTCTCAAGTGCATGTGGAAACTTCTCCAGGAATGATCACATCCTGGGCCATAAATCTACCCTTGGTAAATTCAAAAAAATTGAAATCCTCTCAAGTATCTTTTCTGATCACAATGTGGTAAGATTGGATGTCAACTACAGGGGAAAAAAAAAAACTATTAAAAATGCAAATATATGGAGGCTAAATAACACACTTCTGAATTACCAACAAATCACAGAAGAAATCAAAAAAGAAATAAAAATATGCATAGAAACAAATGAAAATGTAAACACAACAATCCAAAACCTATGGGATTCAGTAAAAGCAGTGCTAAAGGAAAGGTTCTGGAGAAGGCAATGGCAACCCACTCCAATATTCTTGCCTGTAAAATCCCATGGACGGAGGAGCCTTGTTGGCTGCAGTCCATGGGGTCGCTAAGAGTTAGACACAACTGAGCGACTTCACTTTCACTTTTCACTTTCATGCATTGGAGAAGAAAATGGCAACCCACTCCAGTGTTCTTGCCTGGAGAATCCCAGGGATGGGGGAGCCTGGTGGGCTGCCATCTATGGGGTCACACAGGGTCAGACGTGACTGAAGTGACTTAGCAGCAGCAGCAAGGGGAAGTTTCATAGCAATACAAGCCTACCTCAAGAAACAGGAGAGAAATCCTATAAATAACCTAACTGTACACCTAAAGCAGCTAGAAAAAGAAGAAATGAAGCATCCCAGGGTTACTAGAAGGAAAGAAATCATAAAAATAAGGGCAGAAAGAAATGCAAAAAAAAAAAAAAAAGAGAGAGAGACCATAGCCAAAATCAACAAAGCTAATAGCTGATTCTTTGAGAAGATAAATAAATTAGACAAACCATTGCTGGACTCATCAAGAAACAAAGGGAGAAGAATTAAATCAACAAAATTAGAAATGAAAATGGAGAAATCACAACAGACTACATAGAAATACAAAGGATCATAAGAGACTACTAGCAGCAACTATATGGCAATAAAATGGACAACTTGGAAGAAAAGGACAAATACTTAGAAAAGTATAACTTTCCAAAACTGAACCAGGAAGAAATAATAGACTATTTTAATAGACTATTTTAAGATAGATGGGTCTATATTAATAGACACATCACAAAAATCGAAACTGTAATCCGAAATCTTCCAACAAACAAAAGTGCAGGCTCAGAAGGCTTCACAGCTGAATTCTACCAAAAATTTAGAGAAGAGCCAACACCTATTATACTCAAATTCTTCTAGAAAATTGCAGAGGAAGGTAAACTTCTAAACTCATTCTATGAGGCCACCATCACCCTAATATAAAAACCTGACAAAGATGCCACACACACACACAAAAAAAAAACTACAGGTCAATATCACTGATGAACACAGATGCAAAAATCCTTAAATAAATTCTAGCACACAGAATTCAACAACATATTAAAAAGATCATACATCATGACCAAGTGGGCGTTATCCCAGGGATGCAAGGATTCTTCAGTATTGGCAAATCAATCAATGTGATACACCACATTAACAAATTGAAAGATAAAAACCATATGATTATCTCAATAGATGCAGAGAAAGCCTTTGACAAATTCAACATCCCTTTATGATAAAAACGCTCCAGAAAGCAGGCATAGAAGGAACATTCAGTTCAATTCAGTTCAGTTCAGTCTCTCAGTCATGTCCAACTCTTTGTGACCCCATGAACCAGAGCACCCCAGGCCTCCCTGTCCATCATCAACTCTCGGAGTCTACCCAAACCCATGTCCATTGTGTCAGTGATGCCATCCAACCATCGCATCCTCTGTCATCCCCTTCTCCTCCTGCCCTCAATCTTTCCCAGTATCAGGGCCTTTTCAAATGAGTCAGCTCTCCACATCAGGTGGCCAAAGTATTGGAGTTTCAGCTTCAATATCATTCCCTCCAATGAACACCCAGGACTAATCTCCTTTAGGATGGACTGTTTGGATCTCCTTGCAGTCCATGGGACTCTCAAGAGTCTTCTCCAACACCACAGTTCAAAAGCATCAATTCTTCTGCACTCAGCTTTCTTTATAGTCCAACTTTCACATCCATACATGACTACTGGAAAAACCATAGCCTTGACTAGATGGACCTTTGTTGGCATACTTCAACATAATAAAAGCCATATATGCTAAACCAGCAGCAAACATTATCCTCAATGGTGAAAAATTAAAAGCATTTCCCCTGAAGTCAGGAATAAGACAAGGATGACCACTGTCACCACTACTATTCAACATAGATTTGGAAGTTTTGGTCACAGCAATCAGAGCAGAAAAAGAAATAAAAAGAATCCAGATTGGAAAAGAAGTAAAACTCATTGTTTGCATATGACATGATCCTCTACATAGAAAACCCTAAAAACTCCACCAGAAAATTACTAGAGCTAATCAATGAATATAGTAAAGTAGAATATATAAAATTAACACACAGAAATACCTTGCATTCCTATACTCTAACAATGAGAAAACAGAAAGAGAAATTAAGGAAACAATTCCATTCACCACTGCAATGAAAATAATAAAATACTTAGGAATAATCTCCCTAAAGAAGCAAAATATCTATATATAAAAAACTATAAAACACTGATGAAAGTAATAAAAAAAAATGACACAAATAGATGGAGAAATATACCATGTTCATGGATTGGAAGAATCAATATAGTGAAAATGAGTATACTACCCAAAGCAATTGATAGATTCAATGCTATCCATATCAAGCTACCAATGGTATTTTTCAGATAACTTGAACAAATAATTTCACAATTTGTATGGAAATACAGAACAACCTCGAATAGCCAAAGCAATCTTGAGAAAGAAGAATGGAACTGGAGGAAACAACCTGTCTGACTTCAGGCTCTACTACAAAGCTACAGTCATCAAGACAGTATGGTATTGGCACAAAGACAGAAATATAGATCAATGGAACAAAATAGAAAGCCCAGAGATAAATCCACCCACCTATGGACACCTTACTTTTGACAAAAGAGGCAAGAATATACAATGGAGGAAAGACAATCTTTTTAACAAGTGGTGCTGGAAAAACTGATCAACCATGTGTAAAAGAATGAAACTAGAACATTGTCTAACACCATACACAAAAATAAACTAAAAATGGATTAAAGATCTAAATATAAGACCAGAAACTATGAAATTCCTAGAGGAAAACACAGGCAAAACACTCTCTGATGTAAATCACAGCAGTATCCTCTATGACCCATCTCACAGAGTAATGGAAATAAAAGCAAAAATAAACAAATTGGACCTAATTAAACTTAAAAGCTTTTGCACAACGAAGGAAACTATAACCAAGGTGAAAAGACAGCCTTCAGAATGAGAGAAAATAATAGCAAATGAAGCAACTGACAAATAATTAATCTCAAAAATATACAAGCAACTCCTGAAGCTCAATTCCAGAAGAATAAGCAACCCAATCAAAAAATGTGCCAAAGAAATAAACAGACATGTCTCCAGGGAAGACATACAGATGGCTAACAAACATGTGAAAAGATGTTCAACATCACTCATTATCAGAAAAATGCAAATCAAAACCACAATGAGGTACAATCTGAAGCTAGTCAGAACTGGTGCTATCAAAAAGTCTACAAGCAATAAATGCTGGAGAGTTTGCAGAGAAAAAGGACCCCTTACACTGTTGGTGGGAATGCAAACCAGTACAGACACTATGGAGAACAGTGTGGAGATTCCTTAAAAAAACTGGAAATAGAACTGCCATATGACCCAGCAATCCCACTGCTGGGTATACACACCAAGGAAACCAGAATTGAAAGAGACATGTGTACCCCAATGTTCATTGCAGCATTGTTTATAATAGCCAGGACATGAAAGCAACCTAGATGTCCATCAGCAGACGAATGGATAAGAAAGCTGGTACATATACACAATGGAATATTACTCAGCCATTAAAAAGAATACATTTGAATCAGTTCTAATGAGTTGGATGAAACTGGAGCCTATTATACAGAGCAAAGTAAGTCAGAAAGAAAAACACCAATACAGTATATTAATGCATATATATGGAATTTAGAAAGATTGTAACTATGACCATATATGTGAGACAGTAAAAGAGACAGAGATGTAAAGAACAGTCTTTTGGACTCTGTGGGAGAAGGCGAGGATGGGATGATTTGAGAGAATAGCATTGAAACATGTATATTATCATATGTGAAATAGATTGCCAATCTAGGTTTGATGCATGAGACAGGGTGCTCAGGGCTGGTGCACTGGGATGACCCTGAGGGATGGGATGGGAAAGGAGGTGGGAGGAAGGGTCAGGATGCAGAACACATGTACACTTATGGCTGATTCATGTGAATGTATGGCAAAAACCACCACAATACTGTAAAGCAATTAGCTTCCAATTAAATTAAATTAAATTAAAAGAAACTTACAACAGTTCTAAAGAATAGGTTTCTGAAATATTTTAACAGTACAAGCCCCCAGAACTTTGCAAAGTCATCTACATTCCTTTCTTAATTAGGTTCCCCATCATCACCATCACCAGAGTAACTATCATCAAAAAAGTTTATGATAAATCCTGGAGAGTGTGTGGAGAAAAAGGAATACTCCTACACTGTTGGTGGGAATGTAAATTGATATAGCCACCATGGAGAACAGTATGGAGGTTCCTCAGGGAGCAAATGAATCAGCAATTCCACTCTTGCATATATAGCCAAAGAAAAGAAAAATTCTAACTCAAAAAAATATATGTACCCCAATGTTTGTGGCAGCATTATTTATAGCAATCATCATTAGATATAGATATACATATATAGATATGCAATTAGTTTAGCTTTGAAAATTATTTTTATGCTGAAAGCTTTTTCTATCCTGTGCAATAAAAACATTTTTAATCTTGATACTTAAAAACAGATCTAAACTACATGGTGAGGTATTACCAAAAAGTAGAGTGAGAGAGATGCAGAAATGTATACCTAGTTAGTAGTTACTGATTTTTAACACATAATTTGTAATCCCTAATTTTATAAAAAAAATTGTTTATATTATTACTATTTTCTCCATTTTTGCAGAGCTTTTTACATATTATCCTCAAACATATTGCATATGCATTTTAATCATGAGAGAATTAAATTCCATCATACTAAATTCTAAAATACATTACAAAAATGAAAATTCACTATTAACCTTAAGCATCTGAAAAGAATCATTGTTAAACTTTTAGGGATTTATTAATCCAGTGAGATTCATTCAGTCTACTCATTTCAAATGAGTTAATATGTATATTCATTCTATTTTATATTATTATGGATTTGGATAAAAAAAGTTATAAAAAGATATGTTCAACATAATAATACTTAAGACTATTCAAAAAGGATAATTAAATTACATTCTTGGTACATACATGTATAGAAAATATATTGAAATAAATAAAAATTATAACTCTAAAATAGTAGTTAACTAAGGAAAGGCAGAAATAAATGTGGCCTGATGATACAGGGTCTTTGAACTCTGTAACATTTCTTGGATGAAATGGAAAGCAAGTTGAAGCAAGTATGATAAAGTATGCTTTGTTAGGCTGACAAGTGTGCTGTTGCTTTTATTATTATTTTCTGGATGATTCTATTTTTATCCTTAAAATATATATTAAGCATATAAAAAAGAACCAGATGCTAATCATACTTAACAATTCTGTGTTTTCTACTTGCTAATTCAACAATTTTCCTCCTTAAAATTCCATCCCTCCCCCCACTTTCATGCAATTTTACTTTTGACAACTTCTTTCTTTGAATGTTGTTTTTTTTTTTTTAATTTTCTTGATTAGTAATAAAAATGTTTAAGTTGAGAAAAATCTTTCTCAGTACAGTTTTAGAAAACTCCATGTGTTTTGGCATAAAGTATTCTCACTCTTATAAATATGTAGAAATATACTTAAACAAATACCTTACAACTTTTGGATCATTTAGTAAACACTGATTATTTCCTAATATCATTGTCCCAAATTCTTTACTATACATTCATATATTTCACATTACTTAATACATTCCAAAGTACACATTTTTAAAAAACCCAAAATAATAGAACCTAAAATCTGTTCCAAATGTGAAAAATTCATGGAGAACTCTAATGTAAATATTTAAGTTGTACAATTTTTGTAACCCTCATCATTTTTTACAATATTAAACATTTTTTACAACATTACAAAAAATCAGAGCACAAAAGTCAGTGGAATCCTGTGAACACAGTAAAACTCACTCATTAAAAGAATAGTAAAATACAGGTGGGAATTTTTTTTATTTAAAAACAAATCTCAATTTCACTATCATATTCTTATTACAGCCAGGTTTCCTTCAGCACAATTGTTTCTAGACCACCATAAGTAAGCAAGATCAGTTTTCCAAGTAAAACAAGACAGAAAATTAAATTATATAGCATCTTCCAGTTTGTTGTTAGCTCTCTAAGAAGACTCTTGAAGTACTTCTTTTAAGGTATTTGACTTTTTTTTATATGTTTAAATCATCCTGTAACTGTTAACATATTCTCCACAATACCTCTCTCCCGTAAAAACAATTGGAAAAACCTCACTGACTGTGGGGTTCCCAGGTGGCACTAGTGGTAAAGAACTCACATGCCAAAGCAGGAGATATAAGAGATGCAGATTCAGTCCCTGAGTCAGGAAGATTCCCTGGAGGAGGACGTAGCAACCTATTTCAGTATTCTTGCTTGGAGAATCCCACGGACAGAGGAGCCTGGCAGGCTATGGAAAGAGTTAGACATGACTGAAGCAACACAGCACATACTAGACAAATTTGTTAATAAACAAACAAACTTCATATAAATTACTTCTAACCCACTGAAAGGAAAATGAGTCTAAAAATTGAAGACAGGAGTCAAATGAATTATATAGTTTATTGTATAAATTCATCAATAATAGGGTACTATCAATAATATTTAATTTTCAGAATCAAAAGAATATACCCTTTAGATATTTCCAACAAAGAGATACCTAATAGTTGACTCCACATGTGGACTACAGTCTATTTGGGGTTTCCTATAGTCTTAGCTTTCTACTCACTGCTCAATTCCATTCATTCTGCAAACAATGGTTGAGAGTCTGCTGTAGCCACCGAGCTAGGTGCAGTGAATTCAGTTTTTAATAAGAGACATGTGGTTGATGCCCGCTTGGGTCTTATAGTCTAGTATGAAAGAAAAGTATTAATTAAATCTATGTGCTAAGTCACTTCAGTTGTCCCCAACTCTTTGTGACCCTGTGGACCATAGCCCACTAGGATCCTCTGTCCATGGGATTCACCAGGCAAGAATACTGGAGTGGGTTGCCATTTCCTCCTCCAGGGAACCTTCCCAACCAAAGGATCAAAACTGCATCCATTACATCTCCTGCATTGGCTGGGGAGTTCTTTACCACTAGCGCCACCTAGGAAATATGAAGAAAAACATTAGATCTACTAAATGAATAATTGCTTATCTGACATTGTCATAGACTCTGGAAATACATGGGACACAGAGTGTTTATAACAAGAGATATAAATTGGGTCACACAAATCAGCCCCAAGTGTCAGTAAAGAAAGCAATCATACAATTATGGGACAGTTATATCTGTGAGATTTATCTGCAAACAAATTGAATAAACAGAAAACTAGCAAAAATATTGGGACATCTATAAGGGAAATTTGGGATGTCTATAGAAAAACTATGGAGATATCCCCAAAATTCCAACTCATAAAAGAATACAGAGCTTGAGATATATAACAAGGGAAATGAACAATTTTTATGTTGTTATACTCTGTACAATTTAAATGACAAATTAAAGAAATGGGTGAAACATAAGAAACTATAGTATAAGACAACATAGCCTGAGATGAAAACAAGAGTAGCCTGTGATAACGTTGAACATCAAAGCAGAATTGAAGATCTCACTAGGAACTGAGGACAGCCTAGAAGGCATTTCAGAAAACTGAGTTAGTAATTCCAAGTGGATCTTAAGAAGCTATTCAAAATGCAGCAGAAAAATCAGAAAATAATACAATGAAAGAAGAGATAATAGATAGGGAAGACAGAAGAAGAGTGATAAACTATGTAAAAGGAACAAATCAAGTGGGTCTGAATTAATAATCAAAGTTAATAATGAAAATTTAGTTGAAGAAAAATGATGTAGGGTTAAATGGCCCATCAAATTCAAGATAACAAAATAATTTAAAAGAAAAGAAAATTACTAGTGGTTAAATTCATTTTTGTGTCTGTCAATAATTCTCTGAATTTTGACAATGGATATATAATTTTTGAAAGTAACGTCTTTTCATGTATTTTTAAATAAACTTTTTATTTTAGAACAGATTTAGATTTACAGAAAGATTTAAAGAGTATACAGAGAATACTTGTACACTCTATACTCAGTTTCCCCAGTCATTAGCCTCTTACATTGCATGATATATTTATTACAAATAATAAACAAATAAGGATAAATTATTATTACCTAAAGGTGATAATTTATTCACATTTCCTTAGTTTTTATCCAATGTTCCTGTTCCAGGATTCCATTAAATTTATCACAATACATTTAGCTATCATTTGTCCTTAGGTTCCTCTTGACAGTGACAATTTTTTAGGCTTTATTTTCCATAGTTTTGCCATTTTTAAGAGTGCTGGCCAGTTGTGTAAAATGGCCCTCAACTAACATTTATCTGATGACTTTTTTTTTTTTTTTTTTTAATAATTAGACTTTGGTTATTGGTTTGGGGGAGGTAGACTTCAAAGGTTAAATACCATTTCATTACTCCACACTAAGGATCTATATAAGTATGTGTGCTCAGTCATTCATTTTGTCTGACTCTTTGTGACCTGATGTAGCCCACCAGGCTCCTCTGTCCATGGAATTTTCCAGGCAAGAATTCTGGAGCCAGTTGCCATTTCCTATTCCAAGTGATCTTCCTGACCCAAGAATCAAACTCAGGTCTCTTGCGCATTGTTGGCACACAGATTCTGCCATCTGAGAAGTATAGGTTCACATATATTTATTTTATGCTTTGGGTTATAATGAATACTACTTTACTTACTTTTTGTTCAAATTGTCCCAGCCTTGACACAGAATTCTTTTTTGGCTCCGGAGTCTCTTTGCTTTGTCCCCATTACTTTGTATTATTGTTTTGAGCACCTGCTTACTCTCTGGCACCATACAAATTTCCTGGTAAGCTTTGTGCAATTCCTGCCACTGTCCTAGAATGAGTCATTTATTCAAGGATTTTTTGTTATGATTATTGGAGAAGGGTGTTAGAAAACAAGTTCATATGCCAATAAAATGGACAACTTGGAAGAAATGGACAAATTCTTAGAAAAGTACAACTTTCCAAAACTCAACCAGGAAGAAATGGAAAATCTTAACAGACCAATCAAAAGCACAGAAATTGAAACTGTAATCAGAAATTTTCCAGCAAACAAAAGCCCAGAATCAGATGGCTTCACAGCTGAATTCTACCAAAAATTTAGAGAAGAGCTAACACCTATACTACTCAAACTCTTCCAGAAAATTGCAGAGGAAGGTAAACTTATAAACTCATTCTATGAGGCCACCATCACCCTAATACCAAAACCTGACAAAGATGCCACAAAAAAAGAAAACTACAGGCCAATATCACTGATGAACATAGATGCAAAAATCCTTAACAAAATTCTAGCAAACAGAATCCAACAGCATATTTAAAAGATCATACATTATGACCAAGTGGGCCTTATCCCAGGGATGCAAGGATTCTTCAATATCCACAAATCAATCAATGTAATACACCACATTAACAAATTGAAAAATAAAAACCATATGATTATCTCAATAGATGCAGAGAAAGCTTTTGACAAAATTCAACATCCCTTTATGATAAAAACCCTCCAGAAAGCAGGAATAGAAGGAACATACCTCAACATAATAAAAGTTATATATGACAAACCCACAGCAAACATTATCCTCAATGGTGAAAAATTGAAAGCATTTCCCCTAAAGTCAGGAAAAAGACAAGCGTGCCCACTCTCACCACTACTATTCAACATAATTTTGGAAGTTTTGGCCACAGCAATCAGAGCAGAAAAAGAAATAAAAGGAATCCAGATTGGAAAAGAAGAAGTAAAACTCTCACTCTTTGCAGATGACATGATCCTCTACATAGAAAACCTTAAAGACTCCACCAGAAAATTACTAGAGCTAATTAATGAATATAGTAAA
This sequence comes from Bubalus kerabau, assembly GCF_029407905.1. Lineage (NCBI taxonomy): Eukaryota > Metazoa > Chordata > Mammalia > Artiodactyla > Bovidae > Bubalus > Bubalus kerabau. Next base: position 3,548,537 of record NC_073631.1, on the reverse strand, counting down.
GTTGCAGGATATAAAATCAACACACAGAAATCCCTTGCATTCCTATACTCTAACAATGAGAAAACAGGAAGAGAAATTAAGGACACAATTTCATTCACCATTGCAACAAAAAGAATAAAATACTAAGGAATATATCTATTTAAAGAAACAAAAGAACTACATATAGAAAACTATTTAAAAAAAAAACAGGTGAAAGAAATCAAAGATGACACAAATAGATGGAGAAATATACCATATTCATTGATTGGAAAAATCAATATAGTGAAAATGAGTATACTGCCCAAAGCAATCTATAAATTCAGGGCACTCGCTATCAAGCTACCAACAATACTTTTCACAGGACTAGATTAAATAATTTCACAGTTTGTATGGAAATACAAAAAAACCTTGAACACCCAAAGCAATCTTGAGAAAGAAGAATGGAACTGGAGGAATCAACCTGCCTGACTTTAGGCTCTACTACAAAGCCACAGTCATCAAACAGTATGATACTGGCACAAAGACAGAAATATAGATCAATGGAACAAAATAGAAAGCCCAGAGATAAATCCATGCACCTATGGACACCCTATCTTTGACAAAGGAGGTTAGAATATACAATGAAGAAAAGACAATGTCTTTAACAAGTGGTGCTGGGAAAACTGGTCAATGACTTGTAAAAAAATGAAACTAGGACACTTTCTAACACCATACACAAAAATAAACTCAAAATAGATTAAAGATCTAAATGTAAGATCAGAAACAATTAAACTCCTAGAGGAAAGCATAAGCAAAACACTCTCCAACATAAATCACAGCAGAATCCTCTATGACCCACCTCCTGGAATATTGGAAATAAAAGCAAAAATAAACAAATGGGACCTAATTAAATTAAAAGCTTTTGCACAACAAAGGAAACTATAAGCAAGGTGAAAAGACAACCTTCAGAATGGGAGAAAATAATAGCAAACGAAGCAACTGACAAAGAATTAATCTCAAAAATATACAAGCAACTCCTACACCTCAATTCCAGAAAAATAAATGACCCAATCAAAAAAAATGGGCCAAATAACTAAATAGACATTTCTCCAAAGAAGACATACAGATGGCTAACAAACCCAGGAAAAAATGCTCAACATCACTCATTATCAGAGAAATGCAAATCAAAACCACAATGAGGTACCATTTCACACCAGTCAGAATGGCTGCTATCCAAAGTCTACAAGCAATAAATGCTGGAGAGGGTGTGGAGAAAAGGGAACCCTCTTACACTGTTGGTGATAATGCAAACTAGTACAGCCACTATGGATAACAGTGTGGAGATTCCTTAAAAAACTGGAAATAGAACTGCCATATGACCCAGCAATCCCACTGCTGGGCATACACACTGAGGAAACCAAAATTGAAAGAGATACGTGTACCCCAATGTTCATCGCAGCACTGTTTATAATAGCCAGGACATGGAAGCAACCTAGATGTCCATCAGCAGATGAATGGATAAGAAAGCTCTGGTACACATACACAATGGAATATTACTCAGCCATTAAAAAGAATACATTTGAATCAGTTCTAATGAGTTGGATGAAACTGGAATCTATTATACAGAATGAAGTAAGCCAGAAAGAAAAACACCGATACAGTATACTAACACATATATATGGAATTTAGAAAATGGTAATGATAACCTTGTATGGAAGGCAGCAAAAAAGACACAGACGTGTAGAACAGTCTTTTGGACTCTGTGGGAGAGGGCAAGGGTGGGATGGTTTGGGAGAATGACATTGAACATGTATATTATCATATGTGAAATGGATCGCCAGTCCAGGTTCGATGCATGATACAGGGTGTTCAGGGCTGGTGCACTGGGATGACCCAGAGGGATGGGATGGGGAGGGAAGTGGGAGGGGTGTTCGGGATGGGAAACACATGTAGACCCATGTCAATGTATGGCAAAATCAATACAATATTGTAAAGTAATTAGCCTCCAAAAAATAGATAAATAAATAAATTTTAAATAAAGAAAAAGCAAGTTCTTAGAGAAAGTGTGCTCATTGCTAGTGCAACTAGGCCTTCTTAGATGATGAAAATGGAAATATAAGTGAGTGTGCACTAACCATGTATATACACACATATATTTCTTTGGGTAATCAATTGCATCTTAATTATGTTACTCATGAGTGCATACTAATGTCTCCAACTCTAACCCATGACCACATGGTTCTTCATGGTTTTCCTAGCCTCCTCTTATTGCTTGTCTGAAACTTCCCAATCCAACAGTGAAAGATTGGCTCCCAGTCACCTGCCACCTTGTTCACATGAATTCCAGTGTAATATCCAGTGGCTTATGAAATGTTAATTCATGCCCTCAGAAAAAACAACTCTGTTAGCTGGAACACAGTGCTTGAGATCATTTCCTCTCCACGTTAAACTTTTCTACAGACTCTACTCAATTCCAAAGTTACTGAGCTCAACACCTTTCCCCCACTACATTCAGCAACTTTGTTTCACACAAATGTGATAGAGTTAGATCCCTTTGTTATATTCTGCATTTTATCTTTGAATCTGAAAACCTCACCCAAGGCTTTAAATGTGCATATGCTAAAGGTTATAATACAGTTATAGTACAAAGGCTCATACTTTATACTATAAATTTCTATGAGTTCTGAAAAAATAATATTTTATATCCACCACTACTGTATCATACAATATAGTTGAAAGTGAAACTGAAGTCGCTCAGTCGTGTCCGACTCTTTGTGACCCCATGGACTGTAGCCTACCAGGCTCCTCTGTCCATGGGATTTTCCAGGCAATAAAATTGGAGTGGACTGCCATTTCCTTCTCCAGGGGATCTTCCCAACTCAGGGATCAAACCCAGGTCTCCAAACATTGTAGGCAGATGTCTGAGCCACCAGGGAAGTCACAATATAGTTACATTACTCTAAAAATGTAATGTTCATCTATTCAACCTTCTCACCCTCTTTGAGCCCCTGGCAACCACTGTTTTGTTTACATAATAATATATAACTGGAATCAAACTGTATACAGTCTTTTCAACTTAATTTTTTATTTGATAATTGCATTTAAGATTCATTCATGTTGTCATATAAATTTGATAGTTAATTCTCTTTCATTGCTTAAGAATATTCCATTATAGGGATGTCCTGTAGTTTATTTATTCATTCACCTAGGGTTCCAAATAGGAAAAGGAGTACGTCAAGGCTGTATATTGTCACCCTGCGTATTTAACTTCTATGCAGAGTATATCATGAGAAATGCTGTGCTGGAAGAAGCACAAGCTCGAATCAAGATTGCCGGGAGAAATATCAATAACCTCAGATATGCAGATGACACCACCCTTATGGCAGAAAGTGAAGAGGAACTAAAAAGCCTCTTGATGAAGGTGAAAGAGGAGAGTGAAAAAGTTGGCTTAAAACTCAACATTCAGAAAACGAAGATCATGGCATCTGGTCCCATCACTTCATGGGAAATAGATGGGGAAACAGTGGAAACAGTGTCAGACTTTGTTTTTGGGGGCTCCAAAATCACTGCAGGTGGTGACTGTAGCCATGAAATTAAAAGACACTTACTCCTTGGAAGAGAAGTTATGACCAATCTAGATAGCATATTGAAAAGCAGAGACATTACTTTGCCAACAAAGGTCCATCTAGTCAAGGCTATGGTTTTTCCTGTGGTCATGTATGGATGTGAGAGTTGGACTGTGAAGAAAGCTGAACACAGAAGAATTAATGCTTTTGAACTGTGGTGTTGGAGAAGACTCTTGTGAGTTCCTTGGACTGCAATGCAATCCAACCAGTCCATTCTGAAGGAGATCAGCCTGGGGATTTCTTTGGAAGGAATGATGCTAAAGCTGAAACTCCAGTACTTTGGCCACCTCATGCGAAGAGTTGACTCACTGGAAAAGACTCTGATGCTGGGAGGGATTTGGGGCAGGAGGAGAAGGGGATGACAGAGGATGAGATGGCTGGGTGGCATCACGGACTCGATGGACGTGAGTCTGAGTGAACTCCGGGAGTTGGTGATGGACAGGGAGGCCTGGCGTGCTGTCATTCACGGGGTCGCAAAGAGTGGGACACGACTGAGTGACTGAACTGAACTGATTGTAAGATATCGTAGTTGCATCTAGACAATATAAATGAAGCTGTATCAATAATTGTAAATTCTGGTTTTTGTGTGGATATATTTATTCAAATAAGTTTTGTAAATATCTGGAACCACTACTGCTTTTCATAAATTAAGACAATGATTAGCTCTGCAAAGAGCTGTAAGCATGTCTTGTAAAGTGGTTATACCATATTGCATTCCCACAAGCAATGAATGAGAGTTCTTATTGCTTTGCATCCTCATCAGTACTTGGCATTTTTAGATTTGAGGATTTTAGTTATTCCAATAGGTATTGTAGTTTTATATCTTCACCTCTCCAATGACACATACACTGAATGCCTCTTCACAAGCTAATCTTCATGTTTTCTCTGCAGATATCCTCTTTGAATATCCCCCCCTTTTTGGTGAGGTATCTGTTCAAATATTTTGCTATATTTTAATATTGTTGTTTTCTTGCTGTTGATATTTAAGAGTTCTTGGTATGTTTGAGATCAAATATTGTAGGTTTCTTATCAAATATGTTTTTTAAGTATTGTCTTCAAGTCTGTAGCTTGTCTATTTATTCTCTTAACAATGTCTTTCACATGGCAGATATTTTTGAGTTTCATGAGTTCCAACATAACCATTTTTCTTTCATGAACTGTGGTTTTGACATTGTATCTAAAAAAAAAAAAAAAAAAAATCACCACAAAACCCAAAGTAATGTTGATTTTATCCTGTTTTCTTCTAGAAGTTATACAATTGTTTTTAACCTTACTTAGATACTTTACTCAGTATTTTAAGTTATAGAATGATCAGTAATACAGACATCACTTTCAGTTTTGCCAGCTGTAATCAACATAATACAGAGAATTAGATGCTAAGGAATACCACAGTGCATGCATGCTCAGTCACTCAGTTGTGTCCTATGCTTTGCAACTCCATGGACTATACCCTGCCAGGCTCAGAAGTTATACAGCTTTGCATTCTAGATTTGTGTCTATCATCCTTTCTTGATATAAATTTTGTGAAAAGTGTACCATATATGTCTAGGTGCATTATTTTATCAATACATACAGAAGTCCAAGTATTAAATCACTGCTTCTTGAATACTGTATTGTCTCTATTGAGTGGTCCTTGTGCTTTTGTCTCTTCATTTTTTTTAAATTTATTTATTTAAATTGGAGGCTAATTACTTTACAGTATTGTATTGGTTTTGCCATACATCAACATGACTCCAACACGGGTGTACACGTGTTCCCCATTCTGAACACCCCTCCCACCTCCCTCCCTATACTATCCCTCTGGGTCATCCCAGTGCACCAGACCCAAGCATCCTGTATCCTGCATCGAACCTGGACTGGCGATTCGTTTCTTATATGATATTACACGTTTCAATGCCATTCTCCCAAATCATCCCACCCTTACAGCACAAAGTAAGCCAGAAAGAAAAACACTAATACGGTATACTAACGCATATATGGAGAAGGCAATGGCACTCCACTCCAGTACTCTTGCCTGGAAAATCCCACAGATGGAGGAGCCTGGTAGGCTGCAGTCCATAGGGTCGCTAAGAGTCGGACACAATGAGAGACTTCCCTTTCATTTTTCACTTTCATGCGCTGGAGAAGGAAATGGCAACCCACTCCAGTATTCTTGCCTGGAGAATCCCAGGGGTGGGGGAGCCTGATGGGCTGCCGTCTATGGGGTCGCAGAGTCGGACATGACTGAAGTGACTTAGCAGCAGCAGCAATGCATATATATGGAATTTAGAAAGGTGGTAACGATAACCCTGTATGTGAGACAGCAAAAGAGACACAGATGTAAAAAACAGTCTCTTTATGTATTTTTAATCACTGATATGGACACATTTCCAAAGTCTCTTGAAGTAGGGATAATGGATTTAGATTAGTTTCATTATTTAACAAGCAATTATTTATCTCAGGCTTTGAACAAAGATATATCCAGCTAGGTATATAACGTTTTACTGAATTTTATTTGCTATTCCTTCCCAGGGACATTTTTATTGTTAGACACCAAGTACTGAAGAAAAAACATGGGGCAAAATAACTCAAATTCTACATAAACAGAGCTAATAGCCTGTCAGGAAAAGCAACATTTTAAAGAAACAATTGTCAAACAGTATGATAAGTTTTATAAGAGAAATAGAGAGTGATTAAGAATCATAGGACAAGGGTATTCTAGTATGAAAGGATCTGGAGTGCATTAGTTTTATGTTGATTTAGAGTCACAGGCTAGGGGTGGGGACTAGGAATGTCAGGGATCCGGGTGGGGAAGATACTGTTCAGAGGGAGAACATTGTGTGCTGACAAAGCACGGTTCATCACCAAGTATGAAAAGGAACACAAAATTTAAATGTGTCAGTGACAAGAGATAAGGCTAAAGTGGTAGGCAGGAATCTGGTAGTAGAAATAACCCTAAGACTGCAGCAATTATTCCAGTGATCACGTTGAAATACTGACAATATCTGATTTACTCTTTCAGAAAATCCTTATTACTACAGAGTGGAAAAGACACGGGGTAGTGAAGAGTGGAAGGAGACAACCACATTCAAAAGTTTATGTGATTCAGGTAAGCAATTATAGTGCCCTGGTGTTGAAACTAAGAACTGAAATTCAAGTAATTCAAGCAGGTAAAATCAGCAGCACTTGTAGCTCAGTGAACAAAGGGAAAGAAAGAAAGAAAAAAAAAAAAGGCAAGATGACTTGGAGATCTTTTCATTGCAGAATGATTTACAGTATAAGGCCATTCCTGACTTAGAAAACAAAATAGGTACAAATTTGGGAAGAAGATGTAAGTTTGATGTGCTGGGAGATATTTTCAATAATCAGGTAATCCTAGATCTCAGTAGAGATACTTTAGATAAAGTTACTGTCCTGGGAGTTGCCTATAGTGTAATGAGACTGAAAGAGCTGAAGTTGTTAAGAATTAGGTAAAGAATGAACAGAAGGTGGAATAGGACAGAGTGCTTAGCAGTACAGATCAGGGTGGAAAAGGGGGCCTTGAAAAACAGGTTCATTTCAGTTCAATTCATCTGGTCCCATCAGTTCAGTTCAGTTCAGTCTCTCAGTCGTGTCTGACTCTTTACGATCCCATGGACTGCAGCATGCCAGGCTTCCCTGTCCATCACCAACTCCCAGAGCTTACTCAAACTCATGTCCACTGAGTCAGTGATGTCATCCAACCATTTCATTCTCTATCATCCCTTTCTCCATCCTTCAATCTTTCCCAGCATCAGGGTCTTTTCAAATGAGTCATTCTTTGCATCAAGTGGCCAAATTATTGGAGTTTCAGCTTCAGTATCAGTCCTTCCAATGAATATTAAGGACTGATTTTCTTTAGGATTGACTGGTTTGATCTCCTTGCAGTCCAAGGGACTCTCAGGAGTCTTCTCCAACATCACAATTCAAAAGCATCGATTATTCAGCTCTCAGCTTTCTTTATAGTCCAACTCTAACATCATACATGGCTACTGGAAAAACCATAGCTCTGACTAGATGGGCCTTTGTTGGCAAAGTGTTCTTTAATGCTGTCTAGGTTTGTTATATCTTTTCCTCCAAGGGACAACCGTCTTTTAATTTCATGGCTGCAGTCAGCCTCTGCAGTGATTTGGAGTCCAAGAAAAGAAAGTGTGTCACTCTTTCCCCATTGTTTCCTCATCGATTTGCCATGAAGTGATGGGACCAGATGCCATAATCTTAGTTTTCTGAATGTTGAGTTCTAAGCCAACTTTTTCACTCTCTTCTTTCACTTTCATCAAGAGGCTCTTTAGTTCTTCTTCACTTTCTGCCATAAGTGTGGTGTCATCCACATATCTGAGGTTATTGATATTTCTCCTGGCAATCTTGATTCTAGCTTGTGCTTCTTCCAGCCCAGCATTTTTCATGTTGTACTCTGCATACAAGTTCAATAAGCAGGGTGTCAATATACAGCCTTGATGTACTCTGTTCCTGATTTGGAACCAGTCTGTTGTTCCATGTCCAGTTCTAACTGTTGCTTCTTGACCTTAACACAGATTTTCAGGAGGCAGGCCAGGTAGTCTGGTATTTCCATCTCTTTCAGAATTTTCCACAGTTTATTGTGATCCACATAGTCAAATGCTTTCACATAGTCAATGAAGCAGAATTAGATGTTTTTCTGGAACTCCCTTGCTTTTCCATGATCCAACAGATGTTGGCAAATGAAATTAAGCAGAACACTGAAGGATCCTCATAGATATTTCTTGTTTGAACCAAAAGTTCTCTTCAGCCTTCCCTTAGCTCCAAAGAGTAGACTTATCTGTTTGCTCAGTTGTGTCTGACTCTTTGTGACCCCATGGATGTAGCCCATCAGACTCTTCTGTTCATGGGATTCCCCCATGCAAGAATTCTAGTGTGGGTTGCCATTTCCTCCTCCAGGGGATCTTTCTGACTCAAGAATGGAACTCATGTCTCTGTGTCTCCTGCATTGGCAGGCAGATTCTTTGCCTGCCTGGGGAACCCAAAGCACCTTAAGCAGTTACTGATTAGGGAAGTGAGGGAATTCAGAAACAAAGGCAAAACAGTCCAGCAAGAAAACAAATGGTAGCTTAAACAATACTCAGTGATAAAACAGTCAGAGTTCTTCCTCAAGGGATAAACAACAATCTGATGCATATCTTTAAGTTGTTCTGCAGAAACTAAGAAGACTCCTATCCAGGTAAACTTGGGTAGGAGACTTGGTGACTGTCTGCTGAGCACAAACACTAGACCCCAGACTGGTTGGAACCAGAAGGTTGAGGATTTAAGATTCCTGTCACCTCATCAGTAGTCAAGCACAAGACAGTCATGCACCTTGCAGCCCTCACCCCAAATATTGCCTTAAAAAATGGTTCCCTGGAAACTCTCAATGTCTTTTGATTTGGGGTAAGAAATCAAGCATATTGAAAAGCAGAGACATTACTTTGCCAACAAAGGTCCGTCTAGTCAAGGCTATGGTTTTTCCAGAGGTCATGTATGGATGTGAGAGTTGGACTGTGAGGAAAGCTGAACGCTGAAGAATTGATGCTTTTGAACTGTAGTGTTGGAGAAGACTCTTGCGAGTCCCTTGGACTGCAAGGAGATCCAACCAGTCCATTCTGAAGGAGATCAGTCCTGGGTGTTCTTTGGAAGGAATGATGCTAAAGCTGAAACTCCAGTACTTTGGCCACCTCATGTGAAGAGTTGACTCATTGGAAAAGTCTCTGATGCTGGGAGGGATTGGGGGCAGGAGGAGAAGGGGATGACAGAGCAAGAAATGACTGGATGTCATCACTGACTAGATGGACATGGGTCTGGGTGAACTCCGGGAGTTAGTGATGGACAGGGAGGCCTAAGATGCTGAGATTCATGGGGTCGCAGGGAGTCAGATACAACTGAGCGACTGAACTGAACTGAATTGAACTGAAGAAATCAAGAGAAAGATGTTCAGAAATCAGGGGGAAAGACCATCTGTGAAGAATGGGGTAGTCCTCAGAATGAAATGATGTTAAGAAGTCAAAATAGATAAGGCATGGAAAATGTCTATGAGTTTTATTTTGCAAGAGTCATTGCAGTGAAATAATTTCAGGGATTTTTTTGTTGGCAAAATCCAGATTACACTGGATTAAATAGTGAATGAAAGTGGGTATAAGTCATCTTTTTCATGTGCACATAGATGGGTTTGTTGCACTGGAGCTTGCTGCACTTCATGGAAGTTCTTATAAATAAAATGTATTACAAATAGGAGAGAGAGCTCATGAGGATGGTCTGGGAATAATGTGATTCCATTAGAGTGTATGTGCTGTAAAGAATAGAAAATCAGGAAAAGCAGACCTAGAGGAATGTGCATTGCCCATAACAAATCCTCTGCCCATCCTCCTATTTGCCCTGTGTCTTTGCCTTTCTTCTATGCTGCTGTCTGGAATGCAGATATGGTTGTGTTGAACCACGAGGACAAAAGGTACATTCTGCCTTTCTGAGGCTCCCAATAATAGAAAGCCTGATGGGCCCTGAACCACTGATATCCACTCACCATATTGTCTACAGGATAGAGTTGAAGTTCAATCTTGCTTAAGAGTGCTGTTATTTGTTTGCTTTTTATCGCTCTGAGCAAAACTTATGTCCTGTTTAAATAATTAACTTCAATCCTGCAGGAAGATTGTGTATATTATGACAGAAAATTGGGTGAACTTTTCTTATGATTGAGAGATTCTATTTAATATTTGGAGTGAGAGTAGCGTGTTTGCACATCATAAAAGAGGAGCTCTGAAGCTGATGGTTGAAGAAGCTGGCAAAAGTCTGAAATAGTAGCTGTGGGGAATGGGAGTAAACCAACTAGGAAAATAATAGATTTGCTATTACTTCAGTGAAAATAACAGAGTTACAGGCTTCACTGAGGGGCTGTTTGAAGCTGGTGAAAATGAATGTTTAATGATGTCAGTTTAATGGTAATGATTTTGAATTTCTTGTTAACTTTTCATTAAAGGGAACTACAGAAAACATAAATGTTTAAATCAATAAATTATCACACTGAGAATACACATAAAACTAGTTCCCAGGACAAAAAACAGATATGACCAGGCCTCTTCGAGTCTCTCTCTACAATTTCAATATTGACTTCAGCTCTGTTTTTTTTTTTTATTTTTTTAATTGTATTGAATAGTACAATACAGTACATTATTCTTCTGTTTCTGACTTCTTGTGCTCAATACGTGCATGAGATGTGTCAATTTTGTTGTTTATAGCTGTGTTTGTCAATTTTCTTTGATGTTTGCTATATGAATACACAATGTATCTATTCTACTATAGATAAACATCTGGTTTATTTCTAGTTTTGAGTTATTAAAAGTAGTGCTATTGTAAATATGCTTGTACAAGTTTCTTAGAACACATTTATCCACATTCTTATTTTAATATTAGCATAGCTACAACTAAAAAAAAGTTGATGTTGTCAAGTGTTGGCTACTCATAAAGTAGCATAGGAAAGCTCATGCTGTTTAGTAGGAGCAGTAGCAAAATAGTGCTACTATTCTTAAACAGATTGATATGTCTATTAAATCTAAGATGTGCTTAACACTACAACTGTAATTTCTCTCCTATATATATATATATATATATATATATATATATGTACAATATAAATGTATATATATCTTCATTCTTTCAAATTATAAATCACTAGAAAAACCTTTTGATCATAGAATTCTCTGGGTCTCCTTAAAGAAACTTCCTTACATACCAATACTTTGAGACCTAAAATGCCACCATAGTTCACCAGTTTAGTAACTTATTGAAATCATGTCATAAATGGAATCTTGGATCTGGTGAGGCTATTAACCAATCCTATGGCTATTTCCCTTGTTTCTGAATGAACATTAAACTAGACATACTCAGAAACTTGCAGAATTTTTATATCAGCATCTTTATATAACAAGTGACGCCAAGACTGGTTAAAGTGATAGCATACTGAATCTAAGTTTGAGAGGGAAGGCAGGGAAGGCTGGAGAAAATGATGCATATGGAAGGGTTAGAAGAGGAATTTTGGATAGATTTTGCAAGATAGTTGACCAGCCAACATTGTTGGGATAGTGGAGTAAAATGATTGAAAGAATAAGAGGTTTTGGTAAGTGATGATATGCCAGAATTTATTATTTTCAAGCTACATCTCTTCTAGAAAATGGCATAGTTCATAATGAGACAATAAAATCAGGTAATTTTAGTAGGGTAAACAATATTTTTATTTTATATGAAACTACAGGTATGAGATACCAGTATTTGGAAAGCACCATCCAAATGAAGGTTGAAGTAACTAAGGGATGAGAGGATAAGGATAGGTCATAGGTTAGAGATTAAGAGATGAAGTGCTGAATCCTCAATAAATTAAGAAGGTTGGTGTACCTCTTCCATGGAGAATATAGCATGCTTGGACAAGCATGTTAGGTTTAATATAGTCATCTGGCCAAAAAGGATATAAGAATGAGTGCCAGCTGCAGTTTCCCTTTACTCTTATATTTACCACCCTTTCCCCTGTTGCATTCCTTCCCTGTATTTCACTGCTACAGTGCACCCTTTATGCCTGTATGCATACTCACATGCATGCTCACACACACACACACAGCCCTCTACTCTCAAAATGGAGTTATGAATGCACATTTCGTGATTTAGTAAACCTGTCCTCCCAATACAGAACAAATTCCAGGAAATTCTAAAGACCTCCTTTATCTGTTTCTTTCTTTCTTAAGTTGCAAGTATTTTTTCAAAGTACAGTTTCCTGTACTCATATTTCTTTAAACCCAAAGCCTTTTTGCTCTTTCTTAGCAATTATCAAGAGTAATTGATAATTCAGTCTAGCCATTGGGGGCTACTCCCACAGGGCCTATGGGTCTGTCCAAAGAGAATATAAGATGATTTGTACTCTGAGAATTTATACCACTCTGACTTCGAATCAAAATTTCCTTTTGTCCAACCTAAAAAAAAAAAAAAACAAAAACAAAAAAAACACCTCACTACATAATCCAATCCTTTTAAATAAATCTTACCTTGTCTCTTTCTGGTTCAGGATGGCAGAGTAGAAGGATGTGCACTCATCTCCTCTTATGAGAGCATCAAAATCACAACTAGCTATAGAACAAACATCAACAGGAGGACACTTGAATCCCATGTGCAAAGACAAAGAAGAAGCCCCAGTGAGATGGTAGGAGGGGCAAAATCACGATTAAAAAAATCCCCATACCCACTGGGTGGGTGACCCACACACTGGAGAAAAATAATACCAAAGAAATTTTCCTACAGTTGTGAAGATTCTGAGCCCCATGTCAAGCTTCCCAATCTGAGAATCCAACAAAGGGACCGGGAATCTCCAGGGAGTCTGACCTTGAAAGCCAGTGTGATTTGATTATAGGACTTCCACAGGACTCAGCAAACAGGCTCCAACTTGGAGAGCACAGACTAAATCTTACATGTGCCAAGACCCAGAGAAAAGGAGCAGAAACCCTACAGGAGACTGAACCAAATCTACTTGCTAGTGTTACAGGGTCTCCTGTGGAGGCATGGCTTGTCAGGGACTCAGCACATGGATGAGAGCACTGACAGCAGCAGTCATGGAGGACCCCCTTTGGTATAAGTACTCTTGAAATTCACCATTAACCCTAATAAAGACCCTATGGATCCCAGGGCTGGGTCCATCTAAAGCCAAATAACTAACAGAGAGGGAGCACAACCCCATCCATCAGAAGATAATTAAATTAAAGCTTTACTGAGAAAGGCCCTGTCCACCAAATCAAGAGCCCTTTTCTCCTACCCTGTCCCTCCCATCAAGAAGTTTACAGAAGCCTCTTAGCCTCATCCATCAGAGGGCAGACAGAAGAAGCAAGAAGAACCACAATTCCACTGTGGCTAGGAAAAAAAAAAAAAATTACAGAAAGTTAATCAGGATGAAAACGTAGACAGTTATGTCCAGGATGAAGGGACACTATAAACCCCCAGAAAAACATCTAAATGAAAAACAACTAAATAAACCAACCTTTCAGAAAAATAATTCAGAATAATGATAGTGAGTGAAGATGATACAGGATTTCAGAAATAGAATAGGAGACGATGCAAGAAATATTTACCAAAGACCTAAAAAACAAATAGAAATGAATGATTACACTAGAAAGAATCAATAGCAGAATAACTGACACAGAAGAACAAATAAGTGACCTGGAGGACAGAATGGTGGAAATCACTGCCACAAAACAGAATATAGAAAAAAATGAATCGAGAAAAAGAAGAAGATAGCCTAAGAGACCTGTAGTGCTAGAGAAGTCTCTTGAGAGTCCCTTGGACAGCAAGAAAGTCAAACCAGTTAGTCATAAAGGAAATCAACCTTGAATATTTATTGGAAGGACTGGTGCTGAAACAGAAGCTCCAATACATTGGCCACCTGAAATACAGAGCTGACTCATTGAAAAAGACCCTAATGATGAGAAAAATTGAGGGCAAGGTGAGAAGGAGGAGACAGAGGATGAGATGGCTGGATGGCCATCACTGACTCAATGGATTTGAGTTTGATAGTGAAGGACAGGGAAGTCTGGTGTGCTGCAGTTCCTGGGTGGTTTGGGGCAGGGGGTCACAGAGAGTCAGACACAACTTAGCAACTGAACAACAAAAGACCTCTGGGGCAACATTAAACCACGAACATTCATTATCTGTTCAGTTGCTCAGGTGTGTCTGAATCCTTGTGGCTCTGTGGACTGCAGCATGCCAGGCTTCCCTGTCCATCGCCAACTCCCAGAGCTTGCTCAAACTCATGTCCATCGAGTCGGTTTTGCCATCCAACCAGCTTATCCTCTGTCATCCCCTTCTTCTCCTGCCTTCAATCTTTCCCAGTATCAGGGTCTTTTCCAATGAGTCAGTTCTCATCAGCTGGCCAAATGATTGGAGTTTCAGCTCCAGCATCAGTCCTTCCAATGAATATTCAGGACTGATTTCCTTTAGGATTGACTCTTTGATCTCTTTTCAGTCCAAGGGACTCTCAAGAGTCTCCTTCAACACCACAGTTCAAAAGCATCAATTCATCAGCATTCAGCTTTCTTTATAGTCCAACTCTCAATCTATTCACGACTACTGGAAAAACCATAGCTTTGACTAGACTGACCTTCATCAGGAATGTCTCTGCTTTTTAATATGCTGTCTAGGTTGGTCATAGCTTTTCTTCTAAGGAGCAAGCATCTTTTAATTTCATGGCTGCAGTCCCCATCTGCAGTGATGTTGGAGCCCAAGAAAAGAAAGTGTCTAACTGTTTCCATTGTTTCCCCATCTATTTGCCGTGAAGTAATGGGACTGGATGCCATGATTTTAGTTTTTTGAATGTTGAATTTTAACCCAACTTTTTCACTCTCCTCTTTCACTTTCACCAAGAGGCACTTCAGTACTTGTTCACTTTCTGCCATAAGGGTGGTGTCATCTGCATATCTGAGGTTATTGATATTTCTCTTGGCAATCTTGATTCTAGCTTGTGCTTCATCCCTCCCAGAATTTTGCTTGATATACTCTGCATATTAGTTAAATAAGCAGAGTGACATACGTTCTTGATGTACTCCTTTCCCAATTCAGAACCAGTCTCTTGTTCTCTTGTTCCATGTCTGGTTCCAACTTTTCCATGCTTCTTGACCTGCATACAGATTTCTCAGGAGGCAGATCTGCGAAAGTGGTCTAGTATTTCCAACTCTATAAGAATTTTCCACATTTTTTTGTGACCCACACAGTGAAATGCTTTGGCATACTCAATAAAGCAGAAGTACATATGTGTGTGTGTGTGTGTGTGTGTTTTAATGTTATAGAGATCTCAGAAGGTGGAGAAATAAAGGACCCAAGAAAACATGTGAAGAGATGATAGATGAAAACTTCCTAACGCGGCAAAGGAATACTCAACCAAATCCAGAAAGCACAGAGAATTCCAGGCAGGATAAACCCAAGGAGGAACACTCCAAAATGCATAGTAATCAAACTGACAAAAATTAAAGACAAGAATAAAATATTAAAAGCTACAAGGGAAAAATGACAATGTACAAGGGAACTCCTACCTGATTTCTCAACAGAAACTCTCCAATCCAGAAAGGAATGGCACAATATAGTCAAGGTGATGAAAGGGAAGAACCTACAACCAAGGGTACTCTACCCAACAAGCCTCATTCAGATTTGATGGAGAAATTAAAGGTTTTCCAGACAAGCAAAAGTTAAGAGAATTCAGCAACACCAAACCAGTTTTGCAATAAATGCTAAACGAACTTCTCTAGGCAGGAAACACAAGAGAAGGAAAAGACCTACAGAAAATAAACCCAAAACAATTAATACAATGGTAATAGGATCATACATATCAATAATTACCTTAAATGTAAATGGGTTAAAATCACCAGCCAAAAGACATAGATTTGCGGGTGGATGAAAATATGTGACTACATGCACTTCCACTTACCACATCAGTCTGCTGGACCCCTCAAGTTGTATGTAATTATTTTATATTGTAATTATATATTTTTATATTTGGTTAATCATGTTCCCATTGTGATTTGCAATTATAATTATTGTTATTATTTTTTGGTCTGGCTATTGATGTAAAAACTGATATCTTTTACTATTGTGATCATGTAACTATTACTCACATAATACCATTGTATCATGATTTGTCAACAGAAAAATAATAGAATTCTATATCACCAAGACTACCATTTAATAGAAAAACCTGTAATTGCTTTTCAAAATCCTGATGCATATAAGAATTATCTTGGAATATTTTGAAAAATACAAATACCCAGGTATTGCTTTTTTCTCCAAAGCTCCAAATATGTTTCTAATGAGCAATCATGTTAAAAACAACTGGCTTTTAGTATATTGATCTTTTACTTTTACCTAGATTGTTTCACTTTTTCTATTTCATATTCAGTGCTCCCATTTCATTTAGTTTATGTTTTCCAATATCTCCATCTGTTCTTTTTTAATATATTCTTTCTCAAGCCTTTATCAAGCATAGTATAAAAGTTTATATATATATGCATATATATATATATATTTATATATAGTATGTATAAAGGGTTAGAACACTTAAAAAAAAATAAAGAAGTATTAGTATTTCATCTCGTATCTTGCAAGTTACACAGTCACAATCCTGAAGCTGATATAAATCTAAAAGCTTCATTTTCCTCTTTAACTAGAATGGTCATATCATTTATCATCCAAAAGGAGCTGGTTTCTTAAAACAAAAGTATGTGCTGTAAACAATTATGGTGAGACAACTGACAAGAACCAAGACCATTCCAGTGTGGTCACTATGTCTGTAACCATCATAGGACTTCTGGGACACTCCCTTAAAAGGCTTTGGGTTGAATTGGGAAGACACAGAGTTATTATGATGACAGTGATCCCTTATTTTTTTTTTAATTTAATTTTATTTTTAAACTTTACATAATTGTATTAGTTTTGCCAAATATCAAAATGAATCCGCCAAAGGTATACATGTGTTCCCCATCCTGAACCCTCCTCCCTCCTCCCTCCTCCCTCCCCATACCATCCCTCTGGGTCGTCCCAGTGCACCAGCCCCAAGCATCCAGCATCGTGCATCGAACCTGGACTGGCAACTCGTTTCATACATGATATTTTACATGTTTCAATGCCATTCTCCCAAATCTTCCCACCCTCTCTCTCTCTCACAGAGTCCATAAGACTGTTCTATACATCAGTGTCTCTTTTGCTGTCTCGTACACAGGGTTATTGTTACCATCTTTCTAAATTCCATATATATGTGTTAGTATACTGTATTGGTGTTTTTCTTTCTGGCTTACTTCACTCTGTATAATAGGCTCCAGTTTCATCCACCTCATTAGAACTGATTCAAATGTATTCTTTTTAATGGCTGAGTAATACTCCATTGTGTATATGTACCACTGCTTTCTTATCCATTCATCTGCTGATGGACATCTAGGTTGCTTCCATGTCCTGGCTATTATAAACTGTGCTGCGATGAACATTGGGGTACACGTGTCTCTTTCCCTTCTGGTTTCCTCAGTGTGTATGCCCAGCAGTGGGATTGTTGGATCATAAGGCAGTTCTATTTCCAGTATTTTAAGGAATCTCCACACTGTTCTCCATAGTGGCTGTACTAGTTTGCATTCCCACCAACAGTGTAAGAGGGTTCCCTTTTCTCCACACCCTCTCCAGCATTTATTACTTGTAGACTTTTGGATCGCAGCCATTCTGACTGGCGTGAAATGGTACCTCATAGTGGTTTTGATTTGCATTTCTCTGATAATGTGTGATGTTGAGCATCTTTTCATGTGTTTGTTAGCCATCTGTATGTCTTCTTTGGAGAAATGTCTATTTAGTTCTTTGGCCCATTTTTTGATTGGGTCATTTATTTTTCTGGAGTTGAGCTCCCTTATTTAACTCACTGAACCCTTTCTACTACAGCTAGACTGATTCCAATTAAGTTCATTGCTATAAAGATTTATTAAGAATCACATTAACATATCTGGTTTGGTTTGCTGAAACTTCATACATACTGGAGTCAGGCCAAATCCCTTTCCCTAGTATAACTCTGTGGTATAACAGGGCTAACCCAATTCTAGATCTCTGAACTGTTGTCTTGGCACCTCCTAATATACATCTCATGAATACAGGGTTTTATTTAGCTTTGATGTTTTGAACTCCAGTGTTTCTCTCAGACTTCAGGATCTTTATTTCAGAAATACAATTATAATTTACCACTGCTTGTCTTTGGAGAAGCTGAGAAGACTGCAATACTTTCCTCCTAACAACTCATTGTAAGATTTAACTAGACTTTCTTTTTCATTCATTCTGATTTTCATGAAAAGGCTCACGAGTCAAAATTAGGGGTAAATGACAATAAAATAATAATTAGCTTTTACTGAGACTTTACTGTAGAGTGGTCCTCAATATTTTTAGCATCAGGGACTGGTTTTGTGGAAGCCAATTTTTCCACAGATGGTGGCACAAGGTTGGGGGGAGATTTGGGATGATTCAGTGCATTACATTTATTGAGTGCTTAACTTCTATTATTATTACATCAGCTTCTCCTCAGATCATCAGGCATTATGCCCTGGAGTTTAGGGACCCCTATTTTCCTCACAAGATATAAAACCCTATTTATGGGGAAACTGCGTAATATCTAGGGAGGATGCCACTTGCTTGAGGATATAGTGATAAATACTGAGGAGAAACTTGAACTCAGTCTGCCATAGTAAATAATTAGGAAACATATACTTAAAAATGTAAAGCTAGTTAAATGTTTATAAATTTATTTTATTTCTTGAAAGATTTTCTACAGCACCTTATAAGTTATTATTTATTTTATAAATATAGGCAAAGAACCATGGACATTACAAACTCTACCAAAAATTACTGGTTTTCTTGTATTTTGGGTTTCTTTACCCAAATAATTACCCATTGTACAAAAATAGATTAGAAAGTAGTTATTCATGCCTAATCAACCTCACAAGATTTTTAATGTATAAAAAGCATATGTTAAAATTAATAAATATCTCAAAAGCTGCATTTTGACTTTGAAATAAGAAGAAATAGTCTGGAAATAGCAGATTTAGTTACAAGATCCTCAGCTTTCCTTACCTCATGGCCTCTAGTCATAGATATCTTACTATGGGATGGACATATACTATTCATGTTAACATTTTTCTAACGAAGAACTTAACAGAAAAAACTTGTGGGTATAAGAGTCAATGAGTTTTGGGAAGGGCAAATAGGGGTTGGGGATTAAGTGCAAACTACTTTGGGGAACTTCCCTGGTGGTCCAGTGGTTAAGAATCTGCCTTGAAATGCAGGGGATACAAGTTTGATCCTTGGTCTGGGAAGTAAGATCCGACATGGCACAGAGCAACTAAGCCCACACAACGCAACTACTGAGTTGGCGCACCACACCTAGAGAGTCTGCACTGGAAGAAAAGATCCTACATGATACAACTAAGACATGACATGCCCTAATTAATTAATTAAAAACTATTATGTGTAGAATAAATAAGCTACAAGGATATATTGTACAACACAAGGAATACAGCCAATAGTTTATAATAATTATAAGTGGAGTATAAGCTTTAAAACTGTAAATTACTTTGCTGTACATCTGTAATTTATATAATAATGTGCATCAACTATCACAATCTTAAGAAAAGTGTCCATAGGTTTGTAGAGGACATCTAAGCGGATTGTGATATTAACTTTTACAAAAAATGTGACACTTCCTTTGCTGTTTCCAGGGGCCACCGCCAGGCCAGATGTTACATTTTCAAAATGATATAACATGACCTCATGAATAATTAAGATTTCTTACTTCATAAACTTCAATTCCAAAGTTACATAGAGCTCCACAGAATAATTTAGATTTAGGTAATTTATAGTTTAGTCATGTACAGAGGGAAAAGATAAAGGGAGAAATTTTAAATTTTAAATTTTCAGAAATTTTAAATGAACAGTTGTATGACGGACAATTAGAGTCTATATAGGCCATCTGGCTCTTTGATATTGCTGTTCATTTCCAACAACCATCAGTAACCTCACTCTCAGAATCATTTATGAGATATGAAACAACAAGTTGTATAGAGAAGATTTAAAGACTCAATTCAAAGATTCAAAGATTTTAGAGTCTGAAAATACAAATGACTTGTGCACTCATGCCTAGGAAAGAGTTTGGGTGAAGTTGATTTTATTTTCAATGCTGACTTTTTCAGTATAAATAGAGCCAAGAGTATGAACAACAAACTTTTGTTTGTTCGTTTGTCTTAGAATGTTTAATTCTCTACTAAGAGCTAAGAGCCTAAAGAAATAAAGCCTTGACTTGGTTTTGTGTGTGTGTGTGTGTGTGTGTTTGTGTGATACAACTGACTATCACTAGCAGCCCTAATCCCTCATATGTAGAATGGTTCAGATTCATTCCTTACTGAGTACCATTCTGGTTCTGAAATTCACTTATTTTGTGAAGATATGCTGTGTATATATCTGGAAAGTATATTATTCATATTTTTTGTCATTATTGTGTGTCCTTGATTCTGTCAATCTTTGGAAATCTGACAATGTGGAGGATACTGGTAAACCCAGCATTACCAAACCTAGAATTCAGAGGAAAATACATTTTAAAAGCTCATCTTTAGTTGATAGAAGTTAATGTCTTTCTCTTTGCAATTATTAGTTGAAACAGATTCTTTGAATTGTCAGTATTGCTTCCATATTTAAAGACTTTATTATTATTTAATTATTTAAATATTGCTGCTAAGTCGCTTCAGTCGTGTCCGACTCTGTGTGACCCCATAGACGGCAGCCCACCAGGCTTCTCCGTCCCTGGGATTCTCCAGGCAAGAACACTGGAGTGGGTTGCCATTTCCTTCTCCAATGCATGAAAGTGAAAAGTGAAAGTGAAGTCGCTCAGTCGTGTCCGACTCTAGTGACCCATGGACTGCAGCCTACCAGGCTCCTCTGTCTATGGGATTTTCTAGGCAGAAGTACTGTAGTGGGATGCCATTGTCCTCTCCATTTAAACATTAACATTTATTAATAATTAATATTAATTATTTAATATTTAATTCCTCTTATTTTCCCAAATGAGGAAAAATAATGCAGGCATGAGGTTACAAATGAAAATTTTCTTCAATACCCTGCAATATTCTCTCTTACTCAGTCTTGAGCTTCTCAAAAGAATGTGTTCAAGACCACGGAGGGAGGCTCTTTAGGGACAGGAATGTAAAAGTGTGTTTTCTCCACAGCACTGTGAGATGTCTGCAAGAGAGATGAAGAGATGAAGTTTATGCCTCCACCTCCTAAGGATGATCTTCCTATTCCAGAATTGGCTTTAATGATTATTTATAAATAAAATACATAATTTTGTGACTTCCACTTACTCAGAAAATGAAAAATGTTTACATTGGGCACTTAAGCCCCAACTTAGGAGAGATGATGGAAATGTAATATAAAATATCACTCTATCACAAGTCTATGACAGTGAAATGTAGTGATTTCCCATTAAGTCCAAGATGCAAAAATGCCTAAAATCCTTCCAAGGAGAAAGAAATGATTTAGTCTATAATCACCGAACTTGACGAGCCCCCTCTCCAGTCAACTCTTGGTTTGATGGATGGCTCTGAAGGCATTTGTAAAGGCCTACAGACTCATAAGGGAAAAGTGTTTGAAAGACAAAAGTTAAACAAGTTTTTTTTTTTTTTTTTTTTTTTTTTATACACACACAGGATAAATTCCAATGAAAATAAGAAAGGAAGGAAAGGAAAAGAAAGAAAAATAAAAACCAAAGGAGGACAATGGAATGAACTCAAGCTGAGAAAGCAGCATATAAACATTTCTAAATAGCATATTCAAAAGCAGAGACATTACTTTGCCAACAAAGGTCCATCTAGTCAAGGCTATGGTTTTTCCAGCGGTCATGTATGGATGTGAGAGTTGGACTGTGAAGAAGGCTGAGCGCCAAAGAATTGATGCTTTTGAACTGTGGTGTTGGAGAAGACTCTTGAGAGTCCCTTGGACTGCAAGGAGATCCAACCAGTCCATTCTGAAGGAGATAAGCCCTGGGATTTCTTTGGAAGGAATGATGCTAAAGCTGAAACTCCAGTACTTTGGCCACCTCATGCAAAGAGTTGACTCATTGGAAAAGACTCTGATGCTGGGAGGGATTGGGGTAGGAGGAGAAGGGGACGACAGAGGATGAGATGGCTGGATGGCATCACTGACTTGATGGATGTGAGTCTGAGTGAACTCTGGGAGCTGGTGATGGACAGGGAGGCCTGGCGTGCTGCGATTCATGGGGTCGCAAAGAGTCGGACACGACTGAGCCACTGAACTGAACCGATTATAAATCTTAGGGTTAAATAGCTGTGACAATGTTCAGTCACTAAGTTGTGTCTAACTCTTTGTGAGCCCATGGACTGTAGCATGCCAGGCTCCTCTGTCCTCCACTATCTCCTGAAATTTGCACAAATTCATGTCCACTGATGGGCTTCCCAGGTGGCACTAGTGGTAAAGAACCTGCCTGCCAATGCAGGAGACTTAAGAGCTCCCTGGGTTGGGAAGATTCCCCTGGAGGTGTGTATGCCAACCCACTGCAGTATTCTTGCCTGGAGAATCCCATGGACAGTGGAACCTGGCAAGCTATAGTCCACAGGGTCATGAAGAGTTGGACAAGACTGAAATGACTTAGCACACACATGTCCATTGATATTTAAACTTTGAAAAGAAAAATAAAAGATCAAAAGCTAATTCAAAGAGCAAGAACACAATAATAAAAATGAGATCATAATTTTTTGTAGCATCTATTTCATAAGTATTTCCAAAGAAGAGATATGCAATCATTTTATAAGATAAGGCATAGCAAAGAGCAGGAAATATCTCTCCCACAAATGGATGAAGACAGGTTTTCTTTCCTTGAAGTTGCTTCCAATCCTATAGGAGAATATAATGTTTTACAAGAACTTATTTAAAATAATGGGACTTAGAACTGTGTCATTTGGTATACTGGATATATTTGGGTTTTAATTTAATTTAATTTTATTTTATTTCAAAGTATTTATATAGAAACATTTTGTCTTTAATAAGGCAAATGTTCTAAAAGAGGTAATGCAGATGTCCTTGTGATGATGTACCAAGTATTAAGAAAACACTTCGGTCTCACTGGCAAGACTGAAAATAAAATATATATCAGGCAATTTTCACAAGGAAAAGAGCATAGACTTTTTCCCAATTTTATCTCCCTTCTTTCTTCATTTCTTACTTTTTCCTTTCTTCTTTCCTTCCTTTCCATAATTTTCCTTCTTTCACTGCTTAAATGCTTATAACTTTCTATTTAAAGAAGCTTGATAGTTTGTCCTATAAAAACGTTTCTCACTCTACTTTTCACATTTTCAACTTATTTGTATTGTACTTCTGCAGTTACATTGACCAAGTTACCCTTAAAAAGAGCTGACGTGCTTTGCTAAATTAATTCAGAACTTCCTTTGCTTAAAATGGACGTCCTTTTCTTTATATTAGAAACCGTTCTAACCATAGATAATCTTCAAGTCAGGTCATTTCCATGACATATTAATCTCATGTTTATGTGAAATATTAAAAGAAAGCTAAAACCTTGTGATTAAACACTGCACACATCTTGTTAGGCATATAATTTAAAGCTGGAGGTGACTAACCTCTGAGGATCGAATATCTTCATACTTTTACTTTTCAGATAATACTGTACTGAGTAGCTGGATTAATTTGGATTTTTTTTTTCTATATTGTGAACACATTCTCCGTAAGAGAGTGTTTCGATGTAAAATGATTTATTTTCTTGAAAAGACATCCTTCAGAATTCTTTGCTCAAGAGGAAGGATAAGGAATCATGTTAGCCTAAACATGAACAAATATAAAACGTCCCTCATGACTTTCTCCAAGTCGTACAGTCTGCCAAACCACAGTGAAAAATAAATATATCTCCAGAAAATAATATTGTTCTGAAGTTACTGTGTCTTAATTTTCTGAACATTTAAGTTACTGCTGTATCCGACAGTATTTTTTTTTTTTTTCTGGTCTGTGAAGGAATTAGCCACCTACATATTTTTAGCAATAAAATGAAAATACATATACTGCATTGGTTTCCTGACAGCATTGTTAACACTTAGTCATATTTCCAAATAATACTGAAAATCTGTGGTAGAGACGCATGGAAGTAACAGTGAGAATAAAATACTTGGCACTGTGCTTAAAGGGCAAATAATTTTAATTTTATTAAGATTTAAATTCACTGCCTAACGGTGGACAGTCTTTAAAGAGACAGATATTGCTTTTAGATTCTTAAGAAATAGAATACACATCTCAAATCTTCTCCATGGAAGACAGCTAGATTTGTTCCAAATCGTAAAGCTTACTGTACTTTTTCTTCCTAAAACAGCATTTGTTATTAGTAGAATCTCAGGGAACAATAAATCATTACTATGTTAGCCAAAAGAAAAACAAAATAAAAATAGACCATGAAATAAAGACCCTAATGGTATTTGAGACCCCTCCCCCACCGCCAAAATACACGTCAGATGGAGGCTGGGAAAGCAAAGTAGTATATGAATTAGCAAAAACAAATAAATGAAAGCGTAAAAGTGGTACGACTTTTCTTTCTGGAAAATTCCCTCAATACGTGACTTTTTGTACTTTTCGTCTCTTCCATTCACCAGCAAGAGTGATAAGGTCCCTGAAGGAGCCGCTTCTCTTCCGCGCGAGGTTGCTCAGCAATAAATCCGTGTGAAATAATAGCTTGCGCTCTTCCTAGTTAGAGCAGTTAATAACTGGTTAAGCGACATCTCCCTCCAATGGCTGTTTTCGTCGCTCCGGCGCAGTGTCTTCGCCCAGTCCCGTCCCTCTCCTTCCCGGCGAGCCCCATCCTCCCGCCCGCGGCCCCGGCCCCGTCCTCGTAGCCCCGCCGCAGTCCGCGCGCCGGGACTCACTGAGGCGGGAGAGGATCAGTTGGCCGGAAGCAGCGCGTGGGAAGGACCGCTGCCGCCGCTCTCCGGAACTCAGGCGTAGACGGAACGCGGCCCGGCGCGCACGGAGTTAACGGCGCCGCGGCGCGAAGAGCGGAGACGGCGCGAGCCCGCGAGGCCCCCGCCCCGCGCCGTCCCCGCGCCCCGCGTCCCGCACCCGGCGCCCCGCGCCCCGCACCCCGCACCGCGGGCTGACGCCGGACCCGCCGCAGGAAGCGGAAGGCGGGCACCCGAGCGTCGAGCACTACTCCGCGCCGAGGTCCGGGTGTGCAAGCTCAGCCCGCGAGAGCCGAGCCCAGTATCCAGCCCTCGACCGCGCCGCCACCTCCCAGGCCCTGCTCCGGGTCCCCAGAGCAGTCCAAGCAGGCGAGGGGCGGGATGTTCGCCGCTCCACACCCTGGGCGCTGAGACCAAGCCTGCCAGACAGTGGCATTCCTTTCTTTTGAAGCTTTTTGGCTGTTGGATACACCGATGTGACCTCCCCCCCACCTACCCCGCCAACCTTACACTTTTTGGAATGATGGGGATCTTTTTGGCATATGTTGGATTTGTTTTCTTTTCCGTTTTATATATACAGCAAGGGCTTTCTTCTCAAGGTAAGTCTGAGCTCACTGGCAAGTATACATTTGCTCGCGGTGTGTGTGTGTGTATGTGTGTATGTGTGTGTGTGTCTTTGCGTTCAAAGAACGGCCAGGCAGATGTAGTCAGGTTCTTAGCAAGTAACAAAGAATAGTGTTCTGTTTGGCATTTTTCTTTAAAGTTTATTAATAGAAGTCCAGCTAGATTTGAGAGCAAATACAGTTAGTTACTGACAACGAGGTGGGTTCCTCGGTGAGCACAAACACAGAGCTATGAGTGTGTGTGTGTGTGTGTGTGTGTGTTCCCTCTATGTGCATGCACAGGGTAACGACTCGTGCATACATTATTTTCGCAAACAGAGCTGAGCATGGGGGTCTCTCCATGGCGAGCCCTCCTCTATGTAGGCAGTATGGGTTTAGAGTTTCCTTTTTCTGTGTCCGTGTGACTTCGTTTGCGTGTGTGTTTATCAAAGGACAGACTCCTCTGAGGACCCATAAAAAGGCACGACTTGCATTACAAGCAGCAGCAGCCTGCTGAATCCATTTGTTCAGGACTTCGCAGGCTGCAGTGATCATTTCAGCACCATGAACAGATCACATCTCTGCTGCCAGAAGACTGCATCACTTCTGCAGACAGAAATGCCATCAACGGAAAAGTCCTTTTCAGATCAGAATGTCTTCTTAACATCTCCCGTTTCCTCTAAGTATAAATACAGTTCTATTTCAGTAGAGATCATGTTGGGATTTTATAAATTTTTAAAAGAGACACTAATGGCGCCTTGCTTTAAAAAGTGGAGACAAAGTGCATCCACCCTAAATCGACCCTGCAGCCCGCCAGTCCTCCTCCCCATGAGTACGCATTGTAGCTCTACACTTCTTTAAGCTACAAATCTGTCCTAGACTTTTTTTTTTTCTTTTTTTTTTTTTAATTTTATTTTATTTTTAAACTTTACATAACTGTATTAGATTTGCCAAATATCAAAATGAATCCACCACAGGTATACATGTGTTCCCCATCCTGAACCCTCTTCCTTTTAAGGAATCATCAGCCTTTCTCAGAGTGTCTCTTAGACAAGATAAGAACAACCATCCAACGCATTCCGTGTTAGGGAAGTGCCTTTGGGAGAGAGGAAACATATTTTTGTGAGTTTCACCATGACTCCATGAATCTTGCAAACTAGCAGTATCAAGATTTGTAATGAAAAGGCTCAAAAAAAAAATGTCTCTAGTGACTTTATAACAATCTTTAATCTGAACCAAGCCCAGGTGTGTGATTCTTACATCCCATGATGTATGACAATTTACAATACAAAAGCTTGTTGGGAACAGATATGAAGGTTACTTTGGAAAGAAAGAAAGAAATATACACATCTTAAAAAAAGCGTGCAACTTGTTTCAATGCTGTGGCCCTCCAATCACAACTGCTAATGTGTTGTGATATATATCAGGAATGTAAAATTTGACAGATAATCGTGATCTTTTCTCTATTACATGGAACATCCAGTTAGTCACAGATTGTTCAGAAACCTGGACATAAGAGACTGTCTTCATGTACCAGCTTGACAGATTTGTGTAAAATGTACTTCCCTGAATCCCTCAGTAAGTTTTGGGGAATACTGCAGTCTGACAAAAGGTGTTTGTATCTAACTGTGAGCAGCCTGGCTAGCAGAGGGGAGTTATTGGAAAGCTTGTTAACCTTTCTATTATCTGGATTTGATCAACAACAAAATGATTTAGGCATGATACCAAAAATAAGACAAGAAAGACGCCAAGGAAAACCGTGGGGGGAGCCTCTGGGATATCATAGAGGTGTTTTTTTTTTTTTAAAGACGCAGGAAAATGTAGTGAGCTCGCAAGAGATGCTGTCAAGAGTGGAGTGCATATTCCAAAAGGGTGCGTTTGTGTTTTGCAGCAAAATTTACCGAGTTTCCGCGGAATGTGACAGCAACCGAGGGGCAGAATGTGGAGATGTCCTGCGCTTTCCAGAGCGGCTCTGCCTCGGTGTACCTGGAGATCCAGTGGTGGTTCCTGCGGGGGCCGGAGGACCTGGAGCCTGGGGCCGATGTGGCCGGGGCACAGGTAGCAGAGTTGCGTCCCCCGAATTGCCAGCTGTCCGGCCCACTCACTGACTTAGACTCCTGAGTGTCCAGCCGGAATCTTGGCCAAGATGGTGTTGGGGCGCCCCTGGGAACACCCGTGGCTCTCCTGGCGGCAAGGATGACGCCTAGGGATGCCAGGGGTGAACCCCGTCCTGGCGACATCGCGTTAAAACCAAGGGAAAGCGGGTTGTCTAGTCTTTCCCGGGTAAGAACTGGGAATAGACTCCTCCTTTTAGTACTTGACATTGTCAGCAGCCCTAGATGGCACTGCTGCGTTGATACATCCCCGGACACTCGCTATCCCTTCAGTATGGTGGGATGGGGACAAATTCTGTCGGTTTTTCCATCACCCCCACCCCCATCCCCTTGCGTTCTTACCACCTCTGCCAGACGCAGAGGGAGGGAGCGGGGAGAGAGATGGAGAGGAGGGGGAGACTGAACAGGAGGAGAGACAGAGGAGGGGGAATGGAAGGGGATAGAGGAGGTAGGAAGAGACCGAGGAGGGAGGATGGAGATGAGGAAAGAAGGAGATACGGGGTGACGGAAAAAAGGGAATGGGGAGTGACGGAGGAACCCCAGTGGAGAGGGGGTGGGGAGGGGAGAAGAGAAGAGGGGGCGGGTAGAGAAACGAGGGTCTGAACAGAGAAGGAGGTAGTTCTGCAAAAGAGGCTGCGGATGTGCGGGGGCGAGTGAAGGTCTGTAGGAGTAACAGCAGGGAATGACAGAATGCAGTCCCCCGAGATCCCAGGTCCCCCATCCCCCGCAGACTCGTGCACCCCGGGCACTGACCCGAATGCAGCTCCTCGAGTTTGCGAGTCCCAGTCCCCAGAGTCCGAGCACGCCCGCGCAGATTCCTCACCCCCCGCCCCACCCTCAGAGTTCCCTGTCCCCTAATCCCCGCTCCCGAGTCCCCAAGCGCAGCCACAGGGATTGGTCCCCTGGTGGGTAGGGCAGCGCCCCTCCCTCCAGGTTTGCGCTGCGGAGGGCTCCGGCTGGGCGAGGTCTGAGCACCCGTATGCCCCCCTCCCCGTTCCTCCCCACAGGCTGAGCTGCTGCCAGACCGGGACCCTGACGGAGACGGGACCAAGATCAGCGTGAGTGTCAACGCAACCGCTGCACTCGGCCCGGGGAACCAGTTAGTGAATTTCGGTTTTCAAAAGTGTTTATATTTACTGTTCCCAATAGAGGAAATTTGCACACGCACGACAAGAGCCCTCTGGCTCTGTCTTACCTTACCTCACTGGGTACAAACACATTGAAGCAGATTTAGAATTCATACAATAAAATTATTTATCATAATGGTATAAATATTTGAAAAATTACTTGGGAATCATTTTGCACCCAAAGAGGAATGTGACACTTTCTTGCTTTTATTAACTATAACAGTAAAAGGCAGCAATACTAATAATTTATTTATACCAATTTATACCAATAATTATCCTTCAATAGCAAGTAAAAGATGAAAATCTTCCCAGGCAGAAAAAAAAAAATTAAAGCGTTCAACAGGGAGTTGAAGTTGTAATTAAAATAACTCAACTTTCAATGGCATTGGCATTTCTAATGCCAGTGTTCAAAATCATGTAATATAAGACCAAAATCCAATATAAATATTAAAGCATTGTTAGAGGAGGTTAACCTGTTGAAAATACAGAGATGTGTTTCTACTCTGCTGGCTATTACTGCTCATAATTGTCTGAAATTAGAAAGAAAATTTACTATACCTCAGAGGAAGCCATCTAGAATCACTTTATACTAATAGAATTATTTAGTTTGTTGATAATTAGTAAACAACTTTCCATTACTAGAAGTAATATGTGTATAAGGAATCTGAAAATCACATTTTAAAAGGAAATTTATTCTGAGGCTATTT
Source organism: Bubalus kerabau (assembly GCF_029407905.1). Classification (NCBI taxonomy): domain Eukaryota; kingdom Metazoa; phylum Chordata; class Mammalia; order Artiodactyla; family Bovidae; genus Bubalus; species Bubalus kerabau. The sequence continues at coordinate 3,518,900 of NC_073631.1, read as the reverse complement.
TAAGCACATATAAAGTGATAGAATATTGGGGTTACATCATAGTAATGTAAAAATATGCTAATAAAATCAAATTCTCTAATCTAAATATATAATCTCAGCATGGAAGAAAATATCAAAAATAAGATATAAATCAGAAACTCCCAATTTCTTTTCATAAACTCACTGACTTTTTAGACTTTTTCAATTTAATTATTCTTATATCACAGAATCTGTTGTTTTCCAACAGTGCTAGAAAAGCTTTATTGGTAAGATCAGTTATTAATGATGTTTTTCTTAAATATTCATTTATATATACACATATAATTAGATAGATTGTTTATTTCCTATTCATCTTTCATTTTTCACCCATACCCCAATCCTCCAAAGACAGGTGGTAAAGCAGCCTCATATATCTTGACCTAGAGAAACATGCAGTTAGTTGCATAGTCATGCACACAACTGCTAACAGCATTATCAATGCCCAGAGTTCATACAATCTAGTCAACTGGAAAGAGCTCTAAACACAGAGGTAGAAAGCAGTGTGTTCCCAGTTCACCTGGTATGTGACCTTGATCATAGATCCTAAGTCAGCAGTTAATTTTAATTCCCAGGTGAGTTTTTACAAAATACAGTATGAGCTTTGCCCTGGAAAATGCAAAGTGTTTCTGCATTAATCCAAATGAGAGTATTTTCTGAACCTCCTCAGATGATTCTAGTGTACAGTCAACATTGACATGCACTGACCCAAACCCCCTAAGCCTCAGTATATTATAAAATGGAATAATAATATATAAGCACTCTGACTACCCCAACATTATCAGGACACCCAGTTGAAAATATATTTGAAACTACTATTTCCCATTAGTTTTACAGTCTTAATAATATTTGTATGTAATTTTCATGTACATAAATGCATACTTACGGTTATGGTTCAGATGTTGAAAACTGTTTATATATACAGTTCTATATGTAAAAAGCAGATGAACACTTCCCAGATTTTCTAAATTATTTATGACTGTTTGAAAGTGTAATGCCCAGTACAGGAATAACTTTTTGCCTTCTCACTTCTCTTCTTTGTCTTTTGACATTAATTTGGAAATTATCCAAATCCAGATCTTGAGTGTCATATGAAGTCCATCACTGTCAGTCATAGATAATATAATAATATGATGTATATCAAATCTACCTCTTCTGATAAAGATGCTTACAGATCTATTGCATATTATGTAGAATTTTATATATTCTATATTACCATATATATATTCTTTGTGTTAATCTGCTATAAACAATATCAGAAGTGAGAGTCGGTTTCTATTTTGAAAATCAAAGCAGTGTTTAATTAATGGCATCTCAAGTTCCAACAGCACACAGACCCTGTGGTAGCAGGGCCATGTATTCCAAGTCATAGGATTTCAGGTGATATTCATTTGCTCCCTGAGTCTTGCCACCCCATGGCTATAGGTCAGACTGCACCAACAGCTGGAGTAAAAACTTTACTATCCAAGTCTATTTTGTCAGTCCATTGAGTAATCATCCTGAAGTGGGGATTAAAAGCACATTCCCACTTAAACTCAGCTGTGACCAACAGCATGTTTTTGTGATCTCTCAGAGTGGTAGGTAGCCTACAGTGAAGGAGAGAGGCTTTGTAAACTATGCACGCATTAGGTTCTGCTTCATTCAGTTGAGCTCACCTGGCAGAGGCCAGTCCCCTGATGGGATCATGGTAGAGCTGGTACCAAATGCAAACCATGTGGCTTATGGAATCTGGTTCAGCTGGACTAAACTCATGTTTCCATGATCTTGTGAATCTAGGTGTTAATAGAATAAGATAAATAAGATCTTCTAATTAGACTGCTGAGGAAATAAAAAGCTTTCTGACTGTGGCTGTGAGGCCATTAAGACCTTTTAATTTTCCAACCTTAGCAAGCTCAGGACAAGATACGGAAACGAAATCACTTGATGTAGCACTTTGTTTTTTTACCTCCAATTTTTCAGACAGTGAAAGTCCAAGGCAATGACATCTCTCACAAGCTTCAGATTTCCAAAGTGAGGAAAAAGGATGAAGGCTTATATGAGTGCAGGGTGACCGACGCCAATTATGGAGAGCTTCAGGAACACAAAGCCCAGGCCTACCTAAAAGTCAACGCCAACAGCCACGCCCGGAGGATGCAGGCCTTCGAGGCCTCACCCATGTGGCTGCAGGATATGAAACCTCGCAAGAATGTCTCCGTGGCAGCTCCCAGCAGTATGCACAGCTCTGCCAACCAGCGAGTGCCCTCTACTTCCAGCCCTCAAGAGGTAGCCAAAATCCCCAAACAAAGTCCACAATCAGGTATGGAAACCCATTTTGCCACTCACAAACCCTCCACAGGAAAATGGGTCAGTGTAGACAGATTTATGTGTGACGGTTTCTCTAAAATTAGAGAGCAAGTTCAGTTAAAATGAGGATGAGCTATGAGAGCCAGAGGCTGACCTTTCCTGAAGGTGTGAATTGCCCCATTAGTCGCTGGCAGTGCTTCATGTCCAGGGAATCTGAGGGCTGGACTTTTCCTTCTGTATTTACACACTATAAGCACAATAAATCATGTGCATTTGGTTGCACTGTAAATGCATGTTAATTTTCTCTATAGATTTATGTATTGATAATGACCCAAATTAAGAGGCTTTCACTTCATCATCATGTAAATGAAAGAGACACACCACATTTTCAGAGACCCATAGCTTTAAGCAGGGCCAGTTACCAAGGGCTTCTTTTTGAAGGAGAAACTTCAGCTGCCTGTGATGAAAGTAATTATGGTAATAGGAGGAAGTAAGGCGGGGTGAAAGGCAGAAAGTGGTACAGTGATAAGGCAGCTCCTGTCAATGTGGCTTCGATGCCAATTTAGAAGCTTAGTCACACATTTCCTAAGTCAGCTGTACAAGTTAAAGCTGTTCTGAATAGCATTAATTTATGCACTGATTCAGCCAATGGAAACTCACTGAAGTTTTAACCTTGGCATGGAATGAGCAGTACCTCACACTACCCTAGACTGTTCTGCATCCTGCTCAAATGCTTGATGCAGTATTATAGGATGAAGGGAGCATAAAATGTTGAATTTCTCAGTTTTGAGTTTGTTTCTTTATAGTTTATCATTGAAGAATTATTGATACTACTATTGTAATAGAAAATTATATTGCTAACATTCAAATTCTTTTTAGCTACTAGATTTTTAAAATTTCATCATTTTATCAGGATGATTTATATATACATAAACATTTAAATATATTTTTACATTTATACATAAAAATTAAAAAATATGTACATATATATATTTATCAGTCATGTCCAACTTGAGACCTCATGGACTGTAGCCTGCCAGGCTCCTCTGTCCATGGAATATTCCAGGCAAGAATACTGGAGTGGGTTGCTATTTCTTCCCTTTCTCCAGGGGATCTTCCCAGCCCAGGGTTCAAATCTGTGTCTCCTGTGCCTCCTGCATTGGCAGGTAGATTCTTTACCACTGAGACATCTGGGAAGCCCATGTGTGTGCATGTGTATATCTTTAAATACTTATTTATAAACAATATTTTAAAAATAATATATCCCACCCTAGATTCCTCCTTAGGCTTCATATGCTAATGGAGACTATTTGTTGTGAGCTTGACTAAGGGTCCCTGTGATGTAGGTAAGCAGCTATCCCAGTATGTCTTGCTTACGGCACCTTATGCCATGCTGAAAGGAGACAGCTTCTCTGAAGCCATATTTGTGTGACTTTGTCTCATTTTCTTCTTTATCATCTCTTTTGTTCCCCAAAGGAAAAAACCAAGCTAAAAAATATATATTTATACACATGTATACACACACACATACACGCACACACATGCACACACACACACCTAATGGTTGAAATTTTTTTAGCCATTATTTGGTAAAGATTTTATACTTTTGGAGACATTGTCTTCGTCCCTTTCTCACTGTCAAAAGAAGAACCTAAATGCTATATACAAAATTTCAGAGACCACTCAGCAGACAATTTACAACCTAACTGATGAGGACTCCAAATCATGGAACTGAAGTTATTAGCTTGCATAGAATATTCCAGGCTAGAAATCATAAATCCATTTTGTGGAATCAGATTACTTATCCCAGATTAAGGATTCTAAGCATGGGATGAAAAGTTCTATTTCTAAATTCTTTACATTTTGGATTGAATAATGTACTCTAAAAAGATTCATTTTATTTTAATATCTTTTTCTTAGTCTTGTGATTGGTGCTAAGTGGCAAAGACTATATAAATCTAACAAATTTTAAAGATAAATCACCACTCATTTTCCACCCATCATCAGCCTCACCCATTGCTTCTTCTAAAGGAACAGGGTGTACTGCTTATGGAAGCCTGTATCCATCCAAAGCTATTTCCATTAAAAATTATCAGCAGCAGCAAAGATTAATCTGAAACACATTAAAAATTTTCATTTCTATTTTCTTCTACGATTGAATACTGGAAAATATTTTATATACATTTAACATTTTCTAAGTTCTAGTGCAGAAGCTATGGTGGCCCAGCCACTCATTTTATTCATGTGTAAGTCTCTGTGCTTACACAATTATTGCATAAGATATAGTATTTGGGTTAAATATCTATATAATATTTCCTCTAACACCCACATCCTGATTTGTAATTTCGCTTTATGATTTTTCAGGTTATATTCAAATAAAGCTGATTTCAATACCCATGCTTCATTTATTCACTCTCCATCCTTTCAAGAACTTGTATGCCAAGCACAATGATACAAAAATGGAAGACATACTTCCATTCTTCAAAGAGTTAATCGTTTTTATATTTTCATTTATGAGAAAACAAAATATTTGTAAATTACACTGACCACGCATCTTTGCTTTCCTGTTTTATTAAAGGCAAGATATGATGAAGACAAAATAATTGAAATCTTGCCTTTACAGACCAAGAGTTGTAATAGCCTTTTGTTTTTTCACTTGATATAGGAAGGCATGTGTCATCCATAGTGTCTATGACACTATAATACCAACCTGTTACCAAAAGCTGGGCTGTTAGCCTTTTATTTTCATCACAGTTTTTACTTAGTTGACTGAACTATTTATTTTGAAATACTCAGTTCCTTATTCATACTTCTTTCTGTCAAAGTAGTTCTGTCTCTCTTTGAAGGAAAAGTATTAGCTGAAAATAACTCTGAATATATATTATAACATTCAAATTACTCAATTTTCCTAGAGCAGAAATTTATGTTAAAAATATGGAAAAATAGTCTTATTATCTGTATATCACAAAATATATAGCTACTTTACCAGATATTTTTTTCAAAAGCTAATGCACATGTAACTATCCAATTGAGCTGTATCTTTATGGTGTTTATTTTTAATTCTTTTAATTCTACCTACATTTGATAATCCACAATTGGAACCAAAATACTGAAGAAAAATCATAAAGCAAATAAATAGAACTTGGCTTTTGCAGTCCCTTAGGTTTTTCTCTTCTCCAATCTTTGTAGCCATAACTAACATTTAGAATGTCCTACAGGTCTTCTGAGGGTAACAAGTCCTGATTCTAGCATGAACTGGTTTAGTTCCATCTGCACTGAGAACCAGAGAAGGCGATGGCACCCCACTCCAGTACTCTTGTCTGGAAAATCCCATGGACAGAGGAGCCTGGTAGGCTGCAGTCCATGGAGTCGCGAAGAGTCTGACACGACTGAGCGACTTTACTTTCACTTTTCACTTTCATGCATTGGAGAAGGAAACGGCAACCCATTCCAGTGTTCTTGCCTGGAGAACCCCAGGGACAGGGGAGCCTGGTGGGCTACCATCTATGGGGTTGCACAGAGTCGGAAAGGACTGAAGCGACTTAGCAGCAGCAGCACTGAGAACAGATCCCCAAGTACCTCAATAAACTACATCATTCTCTACTCATTTCTTTGTCTCATGGAGAACATCTACTTCATACAGAAGCCAAACATCCCCTCCATCCACCACCCCAGTTTCCTACTTTTGTCCTTCCCCACCCAGTCTAAACTCTCTTCTATGGATCCCCTCTCCACACACCCCCTTGCCAACAAGCCAATGAAGGTGTGAACGCAGCCTGGCCCAGTCCCACCCCAGCCTGGCAGCTACACCCCTAAAGGTCACACCCACAGCCCCACCCCTCAGCTGCTGGTGTCCTGAATGCCCCTCTGGCCCCTTCAAGTTGACTGTTAGCATTCTCCTTTCTCTCTGTGGACTTCTCCAACTAAATTCCTCTCTTAAATGTAGTTCTTTGCCCATTCTCAGTGTTCCAGTATCATCCATTTCTATGGTTTCAACTACTAAGTTTTCCTTAGAAAATTTCTCAATCTGTTGCAAAAAAGGGAACCCCTTCTAGGGCCTGAGAGTGGGCTTTTGTCTAACACTCTGAAATGAATTGTCTGAGGAGACACAAGTGCTGACAAAGCAAGAGACTTTATTGGGAAGGGGCACCTGGGTGGAGAGCAGTGAGGTATGAGAACCCAGGAGAAGGTCTGCCACATGACTTGCAGTCTTGGGCTTATGGTAATGGGGTTAGTTGCCAGCTTGTCTGTGGCCAATCATCCCATTTGGCCCATATTTGATGACTCGGGGTCCTTGCTGGTGGCTTGCACATCACTCAGCCAAGATGGGTTCCAGCGAGGAGGATTCTGGGAGGTGGTAGGACCTCATAGATTTGGCATCAGATCAGATCAGATCAGATCAGTTGCTGAGTCGTGTCCGACTCTTTGTGACCCCATAAATCGCAGCACGCCGGGCCTTCCTGTACATCACCAACCCCCAGAGTTCACTCAGACTCACGTCCATCGCGTCAGTGATGCCATCCAGCCATCTCATCCTCTGTTGTCCCCTTCTCCTCCTGCCCCCAATCCCTTCCAGCATCAGAGTCTTTTCCAATGAGTCATTTGGCATATGAACTGATATCTCCTCTGTTCTTTTGACCTTTCCCAAATCCTTCCTGTCGGTGGTAGCTTGTTAGTTCCACATTCCTTACCAGAACTTCCTGTTGTAAGATAACTAATGCAAGTGATTACTGTTGTGCCTGACCAAGGCAGGTAGTTTTGGTCAGTGGTTCCCCTAACAAATTGACAGTCTGATCCTGACCTCTCTCTGGAGAGCCAGACCAGGGCTCCTGCTGTGCCCATTAACTCCACCACCACCGCCATGTCTGTCCTAGGATCCCTGTGCAGAGCAGAGCCCCTGCACAGTGGTTGACAGCAGCTGTTGACACATGTGCCGCTTGTGCCCACCCTGAGCCTGGACTGGACTGTGACTGCCGTGACAATGAGATAAGAAGGAGTAATGCCTCACCAGCCAATTCCAGACCTTTCCTACAAGAGGATAGGCAGCCTCTGCTGTGGCCTTAGAGCCAGCCATTGAGCACCAAGTGCAGCTGCCTTGAAACATGGTGCTGACTGAAGGCAGCCAGCCTTTGACTTGAGCCCCAGGTGACCATCCCCCAGACCTGTGAGACATAATAATAAATTGTTGTCTTAAGGTACTAGGTTTTAGGGTGGCTTGTTTCATGGCAATAAATATTTAGATCAGATCCCTAAATATTCAAAAATTGAATTTATTATTTTAGCTTTCTCACCAAAAAAAAAAAATGTTCTTCCTCTGGTGTTCCCCAGTTCTCTTAATAACACCATCACAGGTAATGAGGAAATCTTGAATATGCTCATAATCTCAATATGTGGAACACCTCACAACAGAACATAAGTATTAAATAATTATCATTTCCAAAGCACCATCACAGATTTTCAAGGTCTTATTTCCAAGCTATTTCTCCTGATTTCCTAACCCTCACACATAATCTTCTAAATTGCTCTTTCCTGAATGTTTTCAGGTATTTCTTACCTCTGTGACTTTGAAAAATGACGTTTTCTTTCCCTCTTTTTGGACTCGTACTCAAATGCAGATTCTTTTATAAAACTTTCTCCTGTTGTCTTAGTCAGAATTGGCTGTTTCCTCATTCAGGTCTCCACAGCAACTTATTTACACTTACTTTGAAGTCCTCATTGTATCCTTTTCCCTGGGGCGTTCCTCCTTTCAGTTGTAGAAGTCCCATTATCTGGGAAACCTGACACACAGACAAAATAGTAGTCACCCTAAAGATGACTTTTTGGCTACACTGATCACCCCTTCTTTTGCCTTCCTGTAAGTGTCTAGGACAAGTGGATGTCTTATTTGGGGAGAAAAGGAAGAGAGAGAGGGCAGATATAACTTTGCTTTTGTCTTCTTTTTTCTTATATTTGCATAAATCGATTACATTGCCTCTGTTTCAAAAATGATCAAGACTCCTAAACAGTGTTTTTCGAAGTGCAGATGTCCTGTGCCAGACTGACAAGGAAGCTTATTAAAAAGTTCATATCCCAGAACAAATGTCTTGAGTCTAGAAGCAGAAATACCCATTTTTATGTGCAGTTAATTATGAGAATCATTCTCTCTAAAAAGTTCTTATGAGTGAGAGAAAAAAAATCATTATGTACTATGAGATGTGTGTGCATGTGTGTGAAACTAAAAAATACACTTTTAGAAACTGGTCTTCTGTTATTGTTTTCTCCAGTATTGTTTTGGACTTTTGTGAAACTGTTCTCTTCAAGCTGGCACTCATAAGAAAACTGGCCATAGTTAAGGTGTAGTTATATTTCCATGTGTGGTTGCTCAGCAGGAATACTGATTCTCTGAACTCAGAAATATGATTGTTGTGTTTTCAACATGATGTGAACCTGAGCTTTGAGAGGCAGCTGCTGCTCCAGCTGCTAGAATCCAAGGCCTCCGGAAGCTCCTCTCTGGCTTACAAATGTAGCAGCTTTCCAAAAGTGGTCAAATAGAGAAATGATCTTAAAACAGATTTCAGAGCTGGTGAGGGGAGGTAGATGAGGGGCTCAGTGTCTTTCTGGAGATTATTTTCCTGAGTTAAAATATGAGGAAATGGTGCACAACATCCAGGTAGAGAGCCACATGTATAATCCAGACCTCAATGTTGATTTTGGTTTAATGATCCAACTTGGCTACTTACACAGGTTAAATTAATTTGATCATTGTAATTCTATCAGTTAAATGGCTGCTATGTAAATCAAGCAGCCATGAATAAGATGAAAAATAGATCTGAGGCAATTCTTTGGATAATACAGGTCAAAGGATCTGCTGGAGCTATGTTTGAGTTTGAATTATGCAGAGCAAGAGTCTGTACTGGCTAAATTCTCCTGTAAACTATATTTAACTTAACTGGTTGAAATTCAGTAACTAGCTGGGTCTGTAAAACCAAGGCTCCATTTTGTGCTGTAAGAGTTTTTTCAATGCATGGACACTTAAGTGTTCTGCAAGGTTCGTTTGTGATTACTAGGGCTCTGTGATTGAGGAGACATGAAGCAGAATTTGCCAGTGTTTTAAGATCTTGTCACGAATGATTTCATTCTCCTTAAGGTTTCAGGAAGCTGCCAGAGGAGCTTTATCTGGATAGATGACCAAAGGGTTGAGAAGTTGCTGGAAAGACCTCACTCTCTTGGTCAAAATAGAGCCAATTCTCAAGAAAGGCAAGGGCTCCTTCTTCCAAGGAACACTGCTGCCACCTATAGCCTGACAGGTGTATTCATTTCAGCTGCGCGTGCTCACTCAGTCGTGTCTGACTGTGATCCCATGGACTGTAGCCTGCCAGACTCCTCTGTCCATTGGATTTTCCAGCAAGAATACTGGAGTAGGTTGTCATTTCCTATTCCATGGGATCTTCCCAACTTAGGGATCGAACCGGCGTTTCCTGCGTCTCCGTCATTGGCAGGCAGCTTCTTTACATCTGCGCCAAAGAGGCAGAAATCCAGGGGAACATGCTTCTTAGACCAGCTGGTTCTCTCACCAGGGGAGGTGGTGGGCACAGTTATTAGACTGTTCTTGTCTCATGTCCATCACTCACAGCTGCATGTACCTCTGCTTCCTCAGTTATTAAATAGGAATGATCCTCATGGTTTTGAGAATTAAATGAAATTATATACATAGAGAGCGTGTCACTGATCAACTCTCGGTAAGTGACAAGTAGTTGGCTGTGTGTAGGTGATGAGCTAAAGAAGGGAGAATGGGTCTTCATTCCTGACTACCTTTTATTCGTAATTTCAGAGCTTCCTTTTTTTCTTCTGTCACAGTGACGTTAATTAATGATAAATTGTCCACTACATAATCATACCACATTAGCCACCAACTGTCTTGACCAAGGTTATAACTAGATGGTTGACTTTATTGGTTACAAAATAATAAAATTCCAAAGGATTTTTAGGACTTTGAACTGTGACCTGAATAAGTAATGTGTTTATGGAAGCTGAAGTTATACACACTGTGTGCTATTGTAATTAAATTCAAGCTTTCAGAAAAGACCGTCAGAAATTTTTTTAAATCACAAAATAACTATGGAAAGTGAAAATGAAAGTCTCTCAGTCGTGTCTGACTCTTTGCGACCCCACAGGTGCATCTGAAAACATAAACAAGAATATCATTAAAAGCTTTAAAAAGAGAGAAAAGCAAAATGGATTTAGAACCTTATAATAAGAATGGCATAGTAGTAGTAGATAACATTGTTTCCTAGATACCGTGTTTGTTGAGTGAGCTGCATACAAATCTCTCTGAACCTCAGAGTCTTTATCTATAAAATTGAGGTAGTGACACATGTGCCCCAAATAACATTTTAGCATTGCGTTATGATATATTTTAAACATCTATCAGATTACCTGGCACATGAGTGAGGTCGTCACTTTTTGGTTCTCTGAAATAACCATGCATAAAGAGGGCAATAAAGCAACATAAATATAAACAGAGAAGGCTCTAAAATAGTAAAATACAATAATATCTTATGTATTAAAATATAATAATTAAAGGTGAATTTATTTAATAAATTTAAAAAAAAGAGTACAATTTAGGCTACATATCCAAATGAACTTAAATTAAGAGCTGAGCAAAAAGAGAAATTTGACACAGGAAGATTAGCATAAAATCAGAGGCCTGATGGTTTAACATTACTAAAGAAAGTTTAAAGTTACAAAATATACAAATGAAAATAACATTGTACTATAAATAATTTAAAACATTTGTTTGATTAAATCAAGTGTAACTAATAAGTGGTGTAACAGACAAGGAAATGTTTGTGTCTAACACTCAGGGAAAGAAGGGAAAAATGTCCATTTTAGAAATGCAAATGATTATGTAATCCACTCTAAATGACTTAGAGATATCAAAAGTGATCACGTAATAGCATAGCATAGCAATATTGATAAAGCTCAAAGCAAAGATATAAACTTAAATCACTTCTCCATATGACAGCAATAACCAAATAGAAAATATTTGCAGCATAATATATAATCCTCAATAGTAAAAAGAAAAGGGTATAACATATCTAATTTTTTAAAGGAATAGCAAATAAGTAGTATAAATATAAAAATGATTAGAACACTTTGTTAGAAGAGTTTAGGTTTGAATAAATGAGAAAATATGCTGTTTTTGGATGAACAATCTCAGTACTGGAAATATGTCAAGTTTTTCAAAAGTATTTGTAGATTTGTTGCATTTCCAGTCAAATCCATAGTCAATTTTGAAAATTTGACACATATAATTTGGCAAAGATGTGGCTCAGCTGGTAAAGAATCTGGCTGCAAAAAAAAAAGAATCTGCTTGCAATGTGGGAGACCTGGGTTCGATCCCTGGGTTGGGAGGATCCCCTGGAGAAGGGAAAGGCTACCCACTCCAGTATTCTAGCCTGGAGAATTGCATGGACTGTATAGTCCATGGGGTTGTAAAGAGTCGGACACAACTGAGCAACTTTCACTTTCACTTAATAATCAATACATGCCAGCAAGGTTACAGTGACTCAGGTATTCTGCTGTAACATTGCTTGTAGGGTGAATTGATACTTCCTTTCTGGAGGGAAATTGGCAAGAAAGATTGATCTCAGGGCTTGAGGTTGGCCCTGAGATGATGTTCTGGGAGGAAAATCCAAGGAGCTCAGGAGTGAGGCAGACCCAGATCTGTGAACAGGAATAAATATCACAGAGCTCTGCCCACAATGGGAAATACTCAAAGGACCAATAGGAGAGAAGTGTCCCAGTGAGCATGGTAAAACCATACAATGGATAGTAAGCACCTTCTAGAATCATGTCTTCAAAGAAAGTTTAATGAAATTAGAAAAGAACCAATATATAATATAAGGTGAAAAAATACAGGACAAAGAACTTTAAAGTGAAAACATAAAGAATACTAAATTTTAAGTCAATCTGAGATAGTCACATAGAAAATAAAAAGAAATAATATGAAAATGCCCATCAAATTATCTGATTATTTTGTTTGTATTGATAACATTTGTACATTGATAATTTATTATTTTTGTCATAAGAAAAAGATATTCAAAATTTCCCAAATTTAAAAATAAGCCAGTGTCAGACAGCTCTTGAGAGAGAAAACAAAGAAAATACATTGAACAAATAAACAAAAGCAAAGTAAAAGTTTTGTGTCATTGTGAAGCTTATGACAAAAAAACTCGCATGTACACATATGTGTGTATGTATATTAAAAGCACTATGGTGAAAGTGGTGTCCCTAGAAATTGCTAGTAGCATTGAAATTAAGAGCATTATATCTTATTTCCTGGGAGCTGGTTGGAGAATCTGACCGTCAAATTATTCTTATTTGTCTAAACATAATGGGTATTATCTTGATAAATTTATATTGATAAAATAAATCAAGCACATATAAAGTCTTTAAATAAAATTTCATGCAGTTACTTTTCCTCTCTATAATATGACTGACTGAGCCCCCAATTTGGAAGGAGATCAAAGTAATGATCAGAAGTATGGTCACCAGGGGTGCCAAGGAAAGTCAATACTCTGGGAGATTTTATACATATTAACCGTGTTTTATTTCATATGAATGCTTCAAAAAAGTCTGAGAGAGCATTTCTGTATGAACTCAGAATCCTATCTGCATTAAAAGATCCAATATAGGTTAAACTCTCAGTGCTTGAAATAAAGCAAATTGCAAAAGCTAGGGGCACCCTTAGGACACTGTCCTTACAGTGATGTAAGTGTGATGGGATCAGAACTCTGGCCCACAGGCCCTAAGCAAAGCCATCCCACCTTGGCACCAGTTGTCCTCATAGATTATTCTTGAGTTGAATGTGCTTCTTTAAGTGCTCAGACAAACATTTGTTAAGATGCAAATCAGTTTCTAGCCTCAGACAGAACTCCTGAGTAGCAGTCCTTCACCTACTCTCTGAGCAAACAGTGTATTGTATAACCCCTCTCAGTTTCAGTTCCTTAATCAGCAGAATGATTGTGTCAGCCTCCTGGGACCACAGTCAGAGGTAAAGAAATATTAGCTGCTATTGTCCTAATCATCACCCTGTATGCATCAGGATCAGTTCTTACTTGGATGAATCAATTACAGTGAAAATGTGCTGTTTTGAGATGCACTGTGGTCCTAGCAGGCGGAAGGCAGTTTCACTTTTATGTGCACATTCTTGAGTTGCTGTAGAAAGTAGGAACCCCAAAAGCCTGCTGTAAACAAAAAAGTCTGGGACCTTCTGTGGTGAATGGGGTATCGCTCCTGCACCTTGTCAGCTAGACCTTTGTGTACATGGGCAGCTGTGCTTGTCTCCTTCAGCTACAAGAGGCCTCATAACTAGAGTAGAGGTGTAAATCTGCTGACTAAAGGAAAGCAGGAAAGGAAATTTAAACAGCTGCTGCCAACATGCCCTGGCAAAATAGGTGATTTATGTATTAGGTCAAAATGAAGCACATTTCTTTTAAAAAATGGATCTCTATAAGAAATTGGCACTAGTTCCATAGGAATCTAATAAAAAGATATTCTTTTCAAAAAATTATAGGATAAAATTATCCTATTATTTGACCCTTCCCCTTAAGTCGTGATTTAGTATGTGCAAACCTGAATAAAAATTGCATTAAAAGATAGCTCAAATTTTCTCACAGCTACTTTCATATCGTAAAGCTGACACCTATAATAAAAAAGAGGTTAGTCAAGGCCTGTCTGTAACCTAGGCCTCTTCACAGGCAAAACAGTTATTTCAGTGTTGCTTCTTTTATTATTGGAAAATTTCCATTTTAAGTTTGTTCATGGGATAAGCATCACTAATATTCACTTTGAGAAAATTAAGATTCTGGAGCCAGATCAGAGAGCCACAGCAGGACATAAGTTGTGTCCTTTCTCTTCTCTTGCTCCTTTTAATCCCACTAGATACTCAAACAAGAAGAAGAACCCATGAGGATTATACCTAAATCTGTAGATCGGTGCCCTGAATTGCGACTCTTCCCCATATCAAAACCAAGAGTTGTCCTCACGTAGGAAATTAATCCATCAAGACAATCTCAGCCCAGAGAAAGAGGATATTTAAAGAGCTGGCAAGATTTAGATGCGATAAATTATCTAGATAGTTGTCTCAATGTTCTACTTACTTCTCTGAATTAAATATCCATATCCCAATTCTTTCCTGGTGGCCAGAAACTTTCATTGTCTTTCTCTTCCCACCACTAATGGTGGTACTTTGAACATCAACTTAACTTTTCCTGGTTCCAGGCTATCAAATTTAGATTAAAAGTATAGAAAAGAGGTCATAGAAAGAAGAGGACATGTAAGAATAAGGGTGGGACCACATTTCATTCAAATATTTAAATGAATTTGGAGGAACCTTTAAGATCTAAAAGACTATAATAGAAAATTTCAAAATAATATTATATCATCAGACATTTGGCATACTGTATGGCACAAAACAAACTTTATTAATGTTTAGGAAAACAAAAAAGCTGATGTTTTCATATCCAATACTTATCACTTCAGTCTTAGCGAAAGTTTATGTTTTTCCCTAAAGCCAGTTGTATTTTCTCTGAAAAGATTATTGAACATTTAAATAATAGCTTCACATCTTAATCTAACATGTGGAGGCAGTGAGGCAAGGTTGCAATGCCTGAGGGAGTTTCAGAATAAAGCACATCCAGACCGTGAGTTGATCTGACTGCATTGCTGTGCCCTCATTTCTGTACCTTTGTTTAATTATCTATTAACTGTGTAACCTAGATTGAGTTATTCCATGCCACTGAATTATATTTTCCTAATCTGTGTGTTCACTGTATGGGCCTAATGAGAGGATAAACTAAGACAATATTTGCATGTCACATGTATATGTATTCCCTGACACATGGTAGGTGCTGAATCTTCCAGTTTGCTGCGAAGGAGAGGGTGCTGCTTTGTTCAGTCTGCCCAGTGTCTTCCACCCTCATGGTTGTAGATGGAGAAGGGTGAAAAAAAAAGGCAGTTCAGAAAGAACCATCTAAAAAGGAAGGTGCAAAAAGGGAGCCAAGTTCTTCCATCTGGCAAACAGATGAGGGCCAGGCAGGCTTTCCAGTTCAAACACTGTGCTGAGTTAATCAAGGCAGGAGGAAGGCAGTGACTGAAAATGTGGGTAAATGGTTCCTTCTCCACCTGATCCCCAAGGACTCCAAGGTCGCGACTCTGTGTTGTTGTGATAGGTTCTTATTTTGTCTTGTTTCTTATAAAAGAAGTAGATGGAATTTTCTGTTATTCTCTGAAATAATTGTTATACATAGTGAAGGTAAAATATCTGAAGCTTTTTCCTTTCCTATTTCTCATTGGCCAAACTCATTTGTCACAGACACAGTCTTGGGCAGCGGTCTTGTTTATCTGCATCCCAGTGAGGGCAGTGTGATGCACTATCACCAGAAACAAAAAGGGCTGAAGAAGAAAGCTAAATTTTGCCTGTACTCATGAGACTTCTAAGAAGCCTTCTTAGACTTTTCCATTTGCAAAATGGAGCAAATCCCTCTTCACCCTACCTTACAAAGGCATGAGAAATTGCACCTGAGAGAGCACTGAGGAATCTTTAAACATAAAAACAAATGAAAGGTGTCATTATTACACTGAAGTCAAAGGACATCATGAAATCACATTCTGAATCAGAGAAAAATCTTCAGATTCTGTTAGACTGCTCCTCATTGAAGCATGTTATCTGCACATTTTCTAGCCATAATTTAGATAATAGCATCTCCCTTTCTTCTTTACAGGGTATTTTGTGGCGGGGGCAAAAGTTTAAAGACTCAAGGCATTGCTTTACAATTTGAGAATAATAAAAAAAATTCCTAAAATTTTATCCTTGCCTTTAATGAGTTTATAGTGTAATCAGTGGCGTAAGATACAAATATAATGAGTTATAAGTCAATGTGAACCCTGTTAAGGCCATAAGAGAGGCAAAACCAGAATCACCAGGAAGATTAGAGGAGAGAGAGCTTACAGCTGCTCGATGGGAACAGACACAGCAGAATACAGGTTATCTGAGGGGAAGAGTTGCTTAAATGAATGATCATTTTTAGGGAAAAACAGGTCATCTTAGCTTGGTTTGAGCACAGAGTGAAAGGAAACCAAATAAAGCAAAACAGATGACCTAATACAATTTCTGGCCTCCTCATGAGAAAACATATATAAAACAATAAAATGCAAACAATTGTTATGCTCATTTTAGGAAACATCAAAGAAATAAATACATTTTTTGAGACTTCAGAAGTGAGTGGCTGCAGAGGAAATTAGAAGTCAGGGCTCCTGATTGCAATCCTGAATCTCATCATTCCAAAACAATAACAAAAATAGAGCATGATGAGTAGCCAAAGTTTGCACTTTACAAAAAAAGTATTGTTTTTTAATTTTCTTTAGAATAAACCATAGCATGTTTGATAAAACAATAATGTTATATTCAGAATGTGTGCTTGTGTGTGATAAGTTGTTTTAGTTGTGGCTGACTCTTTGGGACCATAGCTTTCCAGGCTCCTCTGTCCATGGGATTCTCCAGGCACTGGAGTGTGTTGCCATGCCCTCCTCCAAGGGATCTTCCCCACCTAAGGATTGAACCCAGATCTCTTACATCTCCTGCATTGGCTTTACCGCTAGTGCCACTTGGGAAGCCCTATATATTCAGAATAGTGTGCATCTAAATGAAATTAACTATGATGATTATTTGTTAAAATTACATAGGACACAGTGTAGAATTTTTGAGTCTCAGATTTCACTGTTGAAATCTTTGGGGTTACAAAGATGAATAAGCACATATCCCTTCTTTCCAGACATGAATAAAACCTTTAGAAAGAAGAAACAATCTGTGATTTGATGACGAAACAGATTTGTTCTAGAATTTACTGTATAGGGAAAAAAAAAACATAATTGGCTTGACAGAAATAGATTTCACTTAATGAACAGTATGCTAGTAATGCAAGTGCATAAAGTGGATGAATGATTACAATCTGAAAAAAAAAGTTATGTGTTGCAGTGGTTTATTGCATATCTGATGGCAATTAAAAATAGTAACCTTAACATATTCTTTACAGTATATAATTGGGTTTGTTTGCAGTTATACTGCCCATGTAAATTTTGTTTTAATTTGCACATACTGGACACAGTATAATAGAAAATGTGTCAGAATGGCAGCTGTTCCCTTTGAATCTCATCATTCTCAGGAATGATGGACATCTCCTGTGAAGGGTTGATTAGTTGAGAAAAGAGGCACATAATTCACAGTTTCAGCAAGTTTGAGCCAATCTGCAATGCTTATACTGAAAAGGAAACATTATTTCACAAAATACCATTTTTGAAGAATGAATCATTTTCCTTGGTTTTATTGTTTTTAGCATTTTTAAACCTTTATTCAGTATCATACATACTTTGTGTCAAGTACTACTGGCAATTTAAGGAATCATGTAATCATTTTGTTTCTTTCTTTCTTTTAATTACATGAATTTCTTTCTTTTAATTAAATGAATTCCTGTCAAAGAGTCTCCCTTCAAAGATAACAAGGGCACATATTTAATTTTGGCTCTGATGCAAGTGATTCTACATGGATTGTATATATTTTCCTTGTATAATCTTTATATTTAGAGCCACACGTGGACTGTACATTTACTTTTGCATTTTTGACATTTGTCACCCAGCTTGAGTGAAGCAACATGCTCCAGAGACCCACCACTGACCTTGGGTTTTGAGTCATAGATTTCTGTGTTAAGTACATGACTCACCGCCTAAACAAAGTCAAATCAATGGTGACACTTAAGTAACCTAACTAGAAACATTAATGTGAGTCTGCTAAACCACCCCTTTAGAACCCTAAATATTTACTCTACAGTAACTTTTTGAGAGTGTGTGCTTTCACCTTAATTTCCATCACTACCAATGTGGAGCTGAAATATTCAAAAGATTGAATTTGCCTACCTTCACTCCCTTCAAACCCTTTTAACTTTTCTTGAATTAAAATAAAGGAAGAAAGAAAAGAAATGCTTTAAGGTCCATCACATTTTTGTTTTCTTATCAATAATGATAATTACTAGTAAAGGTATATCATTTACATTCATGGATAAAATATGTGAAGAAAAATGCAAAAGGACAATTTCATTCCCTCCCTTATGTAGTCTCAGAGAGCTGTCAAACATGTCCAGTTCTTGATAATGCTAAATTTTCTTCAGATTTTAAGGATAAAAAGTTGAAAAAGCTCTTCCTCTAAAAGCAGATGCCCAAATGCACACACTCCAGAACCTGTTCTCCTTGCCCTTGAGAAGCCTGCTGCCCTTGGTTTGGTTTTCACCTCCTGTGGTTTTACGCTTGCAGTGGTAAAACAGGGGATGTGTTTTTAGACACCCATTTAGGAACAACCAAATAACTATAGGGAATAATCCTCACAGAATTGCTTGAGAAAAAAAGTATCTGCATTTGTTCCTCTCAGTGTTCCCAACCGTGAAATGGCATGGTTTGAAAACAGACAAAGCAAACAAGACCACTTCCTGGGACTGAAATACTTTGTATGTGTTGTTATTTGCAGTGCATGCCAAGACATTCATGGGCACCAGAGCCAAGCTGGCGAGCTAATTAAATATATATATGTATGTGTTTAAAACAGCCTAATAAGGAGCATTGGAAATCTTCAAGATGAGCGAATATCTTATAACTTCTTCCGCAGGTGCGAGGATAGCTACAAGCCATGGACTTTCTGTCCTGCTTCTTGTCTGTGGCTTTGTGAAGGGTGCTTTGCTTTAGTCTAAAGTGCTGACTTTTTTCCAATATCACTTTCTCTTCTTAAAGCAAAGAGCAAATCGCCTGTAAAATCTACGGAGCGGACAGCAAAGTTGACCCTAAACTCCAAGCACCACTCTGCACCCACTGTACTCTAATTATCTACACAAGGAGCGCCTGCTTTCCGAAGCATAAACGAAGAGGCTATCTCACGCTTTGTTCATAACATTTTCTTGGGCAAATCACTGATCTTTTGTTTCAAGAGAATTAGTGTGAAGTGATAGAACATTTTCTAATAGCAAGATCTATATTTTTTCCTTTTCTTTCGGCTACTCAAAGCATCATCTCATTGACTGCTCAGGGGTTGGCCTGACCGTCCTCGGTATAGTGAATATTTACCACAGACACCACTGATTTCCTACTAAAGACCCATTATCTGCAGAAAGTAAGCAGAGATCAAAAGGCTACAGAACATAAACTATCATCAAAAAAAACTCCTGGCTGGGGGCAAGAACAAAACTTTCAACACTGCAAGTCAACAACATTATTTTAAATAAGAAATGATAATTTAAATAAGAAATAAAAATTTTAAATAAGAAATAATAAGAGAATTTTTTTTTTAATTTCCCCCCTTTTCTTGGGTTTGTCTCCTTTTTCTTGATTGTAGTTCTTATTCCATGCTGGCAAATGCTGATTATGGCCAATCCCTGTAAATCCTGGGAGGTTTATATGAAGACATTTTAAGCATTCTATATTTCAGTGCATTTTAAGTCATTTTGCAATTCTTGTATACACAAATGACAAATTCTGTAAATCGCTTATAGTATGTGTGATACAACTTCAAAGTAGATAGACTCTGAGCCTCATGCAAGCTGATTTTTATCATTCTCTATATAAATATATACAAATAAATATCTATATGTTGGACCATCAACTAACTTTCTTTTTGGATAAAACATTTGTTTTTCACTTACAATTCCTATATAGTGGGTATTTTGTAATGCATTGTTTCACTTCCACAGGCTTGACAGTTGCAGGTGGCTTCTGTTGCCCCCTGCTTCCTTCTGGAAAATGCATATTCAAAATTGTATTGGTCTCTGATAAATGAATTAATTTTGTTATGTGTATGCTGTGTTGGAATTTGCTATGTTCCTTTATATAAGGTGTTTATTGGGATTTGAGGATCTTTTGACTGAGAATCTATGTGCTCTCGTTTTGACAGCCATTCCTGTATCATCATCATTTTTGTCAAAAAGCAATGTTGTTTCTATAAAATTTGCCTGGGAAAGGGATATGGGGAAGGTGAAGTGGTCATCATGAGTCCCTAAATTCATGAAAGAACACTTTTTGCTATGGCTAAAAAAATGTTGCTTCCTTTGATATGTATGAATTTTTCTAGCTTTGTTATTCTGTTACTTGCTAATTATATTTTAATGTCTGTTAATTAAAATTAAAATTTGGTTGTTGGCTAAATATAGTATGCAAAAGATGACTACAAATTCCCAACTAAAGAAGATAATGTGTTCAGTTTTCACTAGTTAAGTGAATTATAATTTTAAATATTTCATTCTTATTTTGGGCTTTATGACTATTTTATTTGGAACTTGTTTTCTACTCTGGCAAAGAATGATAGGCAGAACTAGCATTGCATTCCATATACACTATGGAATAGATATGGGTGAGTTAGAAATTACCTGAGTTTTCCTTCCAGAGAGATTCTTCCATTTTCATTCATAACAAACTAGAAGATCATCTCTATAGGACCAGCAGAACCAAGCCTAAGGTCCTAGACTGGAGCCTGAAGCAATGAATACCTCTGCTTTTCAAAGGTAAATGCATTGATTTTCTGCAATTCAGTTACAAGCAAGATGATATTTTCATAATATCCTTAACATTATCTTCTGAGAAATTATGTTTCATGCTAAATCTTTTATTGACATTTTTTGTTCACTTGGCTTATTATTTCAGTCTAATGAGAAAAAATAAAAGATTTGGTTGCACTATTTTATTAACTTAGAAATTTAGTTTCTTTCAAGGTTAATGCTTAAAATGCATAAAATAACAAGATAAATATTATTTATTCAGTCTATCTGGACTTTAAAGTTTGTATACTTTCAAGCATAAATAAGTATACATTTTCAAATTCAGTCAGACTGTGAAAATCCACCATGTAATTTACTTTATACAAAGTTCAGGTCATGAGATTGATCAGTTCTAAGGCAAGATGGACATGTATCTGTATCAGTGATCTTCACCATGCTCACTTGTAATAAAGAACATTATGCTGGTTGGAAAGAACTCTCATTACATTCATTGCATGAGGGTACAAAATAACAGTTCTTTGTCAGTATGCTACCAAGAGTCTGACTTACTGACTTCTTTGAGCAAGAACATGGCATACAATCTATTTCTCCAAGCTAGAAATTTTAATGTGAATCTTAAATATTGGAACAAAAACTATAACAAAGAGATGTCTAGTTTTACCATATACTGTGTCCCTCTGGGACTAATTACTTGGTATGTAACTATGACTATAGAAGCAAATAAAGATTGAAAAATAAGTTATTTGACTTTCTCGACCTTGACATCCAAGGTTATATGATAAGTATTTTTATAAGAACAAGTCACAAAAAGCTCAAATTGCTTACATGAATTTAAGTCAAATTCTTGAATTCTTTCTTAAAGATTTACAAACTGCTTACAAAAGAGGCAATGCAAATGAAAATGCTGGAACATAAAATAAACAAAAATCATCTAAGGCAGGAGCTCTTAATCTGAGTTAGTAAATAAAATTAGCAGAGTCCATGAACCCACTGAAATTATGTGCATATTTTTGCACATGTGTATTTGTTTAATGGAGATTGTCCTTCACATTCATTGATTCTGAAAGTGATTAGATTATGATTTGCTGACCTAAAAGTAAGGTTGGATACTTCTGAGCAACTTAAAGGACCTGCATGCATGTGTGCTAAGTCGATTCAGTCATATCTGACTCTTTGTGATACAATGGACTGCCAGGCTCCTTTATCCATAGGATTCCCCAGGTAAGAATACTGGAGTGGGGTGCCATGCCCTCCTCCAGGGGATCTTCCCAACCAAGGATCCAACTCGTCTCCTCTGATTCCTTCATTGCAGGCAGACTCTTTATTGCAGGGCCTATTTATTATAATTTTGAACTAGTTTACCTGAAAGTTCTTGGAAGCAGGACATGTTAAGGGAAATAGTGTATCTATATTGGCAAAGAAAACATATATTTTTAAGTCCAGGAAATTTTTATTACATTTATGATACACAGCATGGACGAATAGATATGGCATGATATCTGTTGAATTTTTAGGATCAATGTTAAAATCTTAAATATAACTTTACAAAATATACACAAAAGATACTATTCAAATAAGTGATTCTGGTACTGATCCTTTATAAAAGGCAAAATATTAAATTAATGGTAATTTCTATGAGAAAAAAATAATTGGAAAGGGCAAATGCAGTCTGTCTCAGATAACAAATTCTTATGACTGCATCTTGGTAATTCCAAGGCTGTGAAGCTACAAAATATGTAGGTACATAATTTCAAATATTAAATTACATTTAATTAAATTACATTTAAATTAAATACAAATTTCAAATATTAAACCCAAATAACTTTAATTTTAGAACTGCTTATTAATGAGGGAAGCAGTCTATTAAACAGAAAGTGTTGTAAACCTCAGAGTTTCAGGGATGAAATAGATAAGATCCTTTCCTGTATCTAGAGAGAGACAATAAACATTCATAAACAAGAAAATATAAGACATTGGTAAATTCTAAAAAGAAAAACTCAGTAGGTTTTTCTTAAGGAGTTTGACTAGGTGTGGTCATGGGAGATTGCTCTGAGGAGGTGACATTTATGCAAAAGTTGAATGATGAGAGGCCAGTCAAGAGAGGATCTGAAAGAAAAGGCTTCAGAGAGAAGGAACTACTTGTGCAAAACTCCTGTTGTGAGTGAATTCAGGCTTGCAGGCTAGAGGGAGGGCTGAAGTGTGGGAAGTCAGGGGAATTCCCTGACAGGAGGTCAGAAAATCCCAGTGTGAGGTTTTATTCTGCTCTCTGGAGCCCACTTATTTTGGGGTTGATTTTAGCTTGTAAACAAGACTTCCTTGGGAACAAAACAGTCCTTCAAGTAGTCAGTCAAGTTATACATGTGTATAGAAGCTGCAGGGTTATATTAAGCATGACAAAATTGAACTCAACAGTTTGATGCTAATTTAAAATTGATGATTTTGAGGAGGAAACGGAAAGATTGAAAGATGATCAGAACTGCTTTTTGTGTAGCACTGATAATAACAATAATTACAAATGTTATTTGAATTAAAAGCATGAGTATATAAATTGAAAGTGCAGACAGATTGAAAGAAACGAGACTCACTCCTAGGCACTTGTTGGTAAAATATTGTAATTTAAAACAGTAGAGGGAAGTGGAAAATCTACATGTGCATCAAAAAAAGAGTGATCAAAAAATTAGAAAATGGGAATTTAGAATTATCTATAATACAAATCTCAGAAGACAATAGATTAAAGAGTATAATGGTGAAAATATTGTAACAAAATAACTTTATACTTAGTTAAATTGTATTTTCATCGTTAAAGGAATAAAATTATTCTGAAATAGTCAAGGGTCAAAGAAAAATAGCATATATGTACTCTTAAATTCTCTAACCAAGATAGGAATCAAATATGATGTTAAAAATAAGTAGGCAAAAATAAATATAAATTTAAAAATAAATAAATATAAGCTGTCTACCATATAAGCGTCTACCATATGAAAGTGTTAAATCCAAAGAATCATTGAATATTTTATTGCATTTCACTGTATGTGAATTAAACTAAAGTTTCACAAAACAATATTTATCCTTATTTTGTGCATGCAATGAAATGCACTCTAGTATTTTCTGTGTTGTTCTGTTTCTGTTTTGTTAACACATGCCATAAAATATTAAATTGATTCTACAAAACAAAATTTGAAGAAAACAGTATTACAGGTGTACTTTATTCCAAAATTTGATACAAATGATGAGCTAATTAAATGACAGTAAATACTATGAAACAATAAATTGAGTTTCTGAACTCTTATTATGCTTCTTAAAAAATAAGAAGTTAGAGGTGATCCAAGGGGAAAAAGAAAAATATAATAACATGGCATGAATCACGTTGGAGACAGGAGAGTGATTAGGCTGTTGTGTCTGTGGTATTCCTGTTCTGTTTTATGTTCCTGTCTTTTTCTTTTCTGGTTTATCATTATCTGAAACCCCTTCCTATATTTGAGATATCCCCCACTCCTAGTCACAACTGATGTGGTCCTCCCAGGAGATGTTTCCTTCTTCAAAGCTGAGAAGTACCTTGGAGCGTGGCATGCTAGCACATGGAAATCCACTCCCAGTCATCTCCAGAGATCAAGGGAATGATGGAGGACATGCGAGCAGTGATATTTAACCACTAGAGGAAAGGAATGTGTGGTGACCAAAACAAGAAGTGAATCCAGGAAGATAATGAGAACCATCTGACCCAATTTTAAATAGTTGGTTGATTGTGAGATCTCCAGGAAGGAACCAGAAGGACAGCCTTCTTGAGCACTTAAGTAAGTGAAGTTGCTCAGTCGTGTCCGACTCTTTGCGACCCCATGGACTGTAGCCTACCAGGTTCCTCTGTACATGGGATTTTCCAGCAATAGTACTGGAGTGGTTTGCCATTTCCTTCTCCAGGGGATCTTCCTGACCCAGGGATCGAACCTGGATCTGCTGCATTGTAGACAGACACTTTACTGTCTGAGCCACCAGGGAAGTTGAGCACTTACTGGAAAACAAATTGGCAGAGCACCAGTTAAAAGTGTAGTTATTTTCTACTTTACTGCAATTAGAATAAAGGAAATTTTTTTTTAACATGGAAGGGATGAAAATACTCCTTTACTGGTCTTTCCTCAAAGTTACATTGATTCTCCAGGTCTGGGCCTCAATTAGCCCCCTCACCAGCCCCTCAGATATCCTGTTGGCTGTGCTACTGTGATGGCAACATGTTGATGAGATCTGGAGCTCAGGAAGAAACAGCACCCTGGAGGCCTTAATAATATACCCTATGTAGGGCAACGATGGCTTCAAGTGTACCTTTAAACATGCAAAGAAGTACTAATCTCAATCTTCCACAAAGTATTTCAGTAAAATGGAAAAGTATGGCTTGCTCTCAACTCATTTTATAAGACAAGCATTACCTTGCTAGAAAACCCAACAGTGGCAGTGAGAGAAAGGGCCATTACAGGCTCTAATGAATGTGGATTCAAAAATCATCCATAGAATAAAAACAAATTCATCAATATATAATATATAATACATCATATGGAATGAACATAGCTTATATCAGGAATGCAAAGTTGAAAAAGCCAACAATGGTCTTGGATTGCTGTCCCCAAAAACATAACTAAGACCAGGATTCAGGTCTAATTGATTTGTCTGGGGGACTCTTGAATCATGATTAGAAGAGGAGGAGGTAAGACAAGGAAGGAAAGGCAGGCTATGTCATCAAGTCAGCTACCACTGTGGGAACCAGAGGTCAATCCTACAGGGAAATAAAGCAAGTGGTATAAGGCGCACCTCAGCGTTACCCTCATCCAAAGGGGAAGCTGGAATAAATATCAGACCTGCCAGCAATCAGTTAAGTGTGGCTGCCCCTAGTGGAGAAAGAAGGTAATGGGGTTCATTTCCAGGCCCTTGAAGCCTGCTTTGTGCACAAGCAGAACAGCCTCTGCACCTTTTATCACAATCTTCAGGAAAAGGACTGCAAGTACTGGCAATGAGAAATGTGCTTGAATACACTAAAGTGCTGATGTTCATCTGATATGGACCACAGCAGCTCCTGCTGCAGCAGTAACAGAACAAAAGAGAAAAGATGCATTTATCTCAGTAGATGAAAGAAAGGCATTTGATGAAATTCAATATCTGTTCATGATTTAAAACTCTCAGAACACTAGGAATAAAAAAGCCCTTCCTTACCCTAGGAATGAGTATTTTCAAAACCTTTGTAGCAAACATCATACTCAATTATGACCCTGAATATTTTCCCTTTATAGTCAGAAATGGGAAGCTGATATGTATCTACCAGACAAGACTGTTCTTAGAACCATTTTAATGATCCACAATTGGAAAGAACACAAAAGACCACTATAGTGGTATGTGGGTATGTGTTCAGTCGTGTCCAACCCTTTGTGACCCCATGGCCTGACTGTAACCTGCCAGGTTCCTCTGTCTATGGAATTTTACAGGCAAGAATACTGGAGTGGTTTGCCATTTCCTACTCCAGGGAATCTTCCCAACCCAGGGATCGAACCCGCCTCTCTTGTGTCTCCTGCACTGGCAAGTGGATTCTTTACCACTGCACCACCTGGGAAGCCCCATAAAAGGATATACTGGACAACAAATGAATCAACCAGGGCTATTTACAGCATTATGGGTGAATCTTAAAACCGTAATTGATACTTGATCGATTGAAGACATAAGGGGATACATACAGCAGGAAGTTCATACAAAATTCAAGAATAAGTAAAGTTGAATCACTGTTTGAAATATACTGGAACATTCCCTCCAGAATGAGAGATTTGTCACACTTTGTCCCTCCCAACACTAAGGAAGAGCTCATGTTTCATGGGCCTGTTTGGATTTTGAAAACAACACACTGTACAGTCTGGTGTGCTCTAATTAACCTCTTCAGTGAGCTAAAAGTTTGCCAGATTTGAGTGTAAGCCAGAGGAAGAGTGTACCATTTACCTGGTCCAGGCCACGATAGAAGTAGCTTTGCCCATCGCCTCTTATAGCCCTGTAAGGCCCACAGTGTTTAAAGTGTCTCATTAGTTTCAGGATTCTCTTTGGGGCCTGCTAAAAATCTTTCTAGGAAAATTATTATTAATGCCATCAGAATTTTGTAAGAAAGCCATCCTTTCTGCAGCAAGTCACTACTTTTAAGAAACCATTTACCACTGTTCCTTAGTAGAGATTAAATAAATTTGGAACACCAAGCAGCTAAACAGTCTATCAGGACTTACTGGTTTCTCTAAAGTCCAGGATACCACACTAGCTCCATCAAGCAGAAGTAAGACAATATCTAAGAAGGTCTGAAAGGTACAAATAACCACATAAAAATGTCACACCTTTAGTTTCCCTATTTCCGACATGCCATCAATACTCTATCAACCCATGTTATAGTGTCCTGAAGAATTAGTTCCCCATAAACAAAAAAGTTTAAATTTGACTTTGAATAATTTTTCCAGAAAATTCTCTTCTTTTAAGATATTTAGAGAACATACAAAATTTGAAATATCCAATAGCAGATCCCTGACAATAAAATATATGTATAAAATACATGTATATATGCATGTTTTATATATATTATGAATACAGTATATGATAACAACAACCTTCCTAATCAACTGGGAAAGGTTTTATAAACAATCTTGAAATAACTGATCAACTCTTTAGACAAAATTTCAAGCAAATTAAAGTGAGGAAATAATAAATTAAGGGCAATATAAGACAAAATTTATGTAGGTAAAAATTCAAAATCAAAAGAAGAAATAAGGGAAAAAAGACTTCAACTTATATGACATGCCCAAATCAATATTCTTTCCATGTTTTTCATCTTAAATCAGTAAGCAAAGGAAAAACAATTCAAAATTGTTTTGAAATTTTTCAAGAGAAATATAAATAGCAAATATACATGAAAATACTCAATCTCACTAAAGCAAAAGAAAATGATAGCAAGACCAATACTTTGTAAACTTAAATCTGAATTCGAGAAAAATGGATATTCTTAAATGTTTTATTATAAAACAAGAAATTATATAAATTATATCCTCAACCCAAGAAGGTAAAAATTACTATTTGAATAAACCACAAAAGATTAGAAGAAATAAAAAAGATAAACACAAAAATAATTAATAATATAGTAAAAATAACTTAAAGAACAGATAGTTTGATAGATTCAAAAAACCTGGAAGAAAATAAAATGTTAAGACTTATAACAAAAGGTAAGACACTAAAAGTAACCCAAGACTATAACATATATGTCTATGATAATCCATAGTAGGTTCAGAGGCATAAAGATCTCCAACTGGTGACTGGTAACCTCAACCTCCATTCAAGGAAAGCACTGTCTGTCAACTGATGGAGGCATACTTCCCTGAAGAACCAACATTGCCAAATGAGCAGATGTAGAAAGGGACAGAAAGCAAAACTTCTGTCAGTGGGTAATTATGTATAACAGTACGAAGAGCCACTCTCACTTCCAGCCTTGGCTCCTGGACCCCCATAATCTGGCCTTGGGAAATTATCACCATGTGTCAGATGTTGATTCAAACCATACATTATTTTTCTGGGTATTGATACCTACTGGGTTTCCCAGGTGGCTCAGTGGTAAACAATCCACCTGCCAGTGCAAGAGATACAAGAGACATGGGTTCAGTCCCTGGGTCAGGAAGATCTCCTGGAGGAGGAAATGGCAACCCACTCCAGTATTCTTGCCTGCATAATTCCATGGACAGAGGAGCCTTGTGCACTATAGTCCATGGGATCACAAAGAGTCCAACATGACTGAGCAACTGAGCACGCACACATTGATACCAATTAGGGTATAACTGAGTCTTCAACAGACCCTGTCTTTGTCTACTTATGTTATTTCTTGGTGATGAGGTATGTGGTAACATTGGTGAATTCTATGGGTGTATATCCTTTGGGATACTTCTGCTGTGGAGTGATTCCTTAATCAAAGTCAGTGTTGGGATGATAGTGCCAAAGGAAGAAAACCCATGCACAGACTGCTTGTATATTCTACACAGAATAAATGGTATCCTTTCTGTAATGGAAACAATCCAGTGTAATCAGCCTACTACTGTTTAGGTTTTCCTGGGAATGGTGCCATGTCAGGGGTTCAACACTGGTTTCTACTATAGGCAAGTTGGGCCCTTGGCAGAGTGGGAGCCAGAACCGTCTTTGTGTGTGGAAGCCCCATTCACTGAACCCAAGAGTATGTGTTAATATAAGATGAAATAAGGCAATATAAGATTATAGTATATCTAAGAAAATAATGATCACCTCTACAGATGATAGATATTTGATAAAGTTCAAAATTCTTAAAAAAAATTGTGAACTTGAATAGCTAATTTTGTATAATTTTTGATGATACAAAAATAAGAAACAAAAAATAGAAAGAATACTATATATAATTTGCAGGTAAATAATTATCTGCCGAAAAAGCATAAGAGGGTATACTGATATATTTTAGGGCTAGTGTGTGACTAGTTGCTCAGTCATGTCTGACTCTTTGCGACCCCATGGACTGTCATCCGCTAGGGTCCTTCAGGCTAGAATACTGGAGTGGGTTGCCATTTCCCTTTTCCAGTGGATCTTCCTGACCTAGGGATTGAACCTGCGTCTCCTAAATTGCAGGCAGATTCTTTACCATCTGAGCCACTAGGGAAGCCCCAAAACCAGAGCACCCAAACAGAGACATGAACCCTGGACGCTAAGATTAAACATCTGATGCTCTACCGACTGAACTTTCTGAGCTTAGGGCTAGTGGTTAACCATAATAGATACATGTTAATATACTTAGACAGCATGTACTTTGCTCTATGCCAGATAGAAAAACATAGTGGAAAATTATTTTAAGCTTAATCTTGGAGAAGGAATGAGGGAAAATAGCCAAAGAAAATATTTAAAGAGTAATGAATGGAGAGTTAACCTCCCAGATAATGAAAGCATGATAATTAAAATAATGTGGTTTGGGTACAACTATTGACAGGAAAATAAGTGGAACATAATGAATGTTCCAGAAAGTACTCAAGTGTGTATAAAAATAATACATGATAAAGGCAATATGAACAAGCAACTGGGAAAGTGAAATTATTTAATCAGTAATCACAATTTTATTGAAAGGTGGTTACATATTCACTTTTCACCATGAATTAGTGAATATTAGACAATTAAATTGTGGATTAGACAATCATATGGGAAAAAAGAAAAAACTGATGAAAAAGTTAAGCATAAAGGAACAGAAATAAGCAATTATACAGGGAAGTAATCAATAGATAAAATACATAGAAATATAAAATTTCTGTAATATAACTTTTGAAAAGTAACAATTTGGAAAGAAAAACAGGCAAAAAAGAAACAGGATGACTATATTCTTAATATATATGCAGATTATATATATGGAAGAAAGGCAGGAATACCCAGTTAGAAAATTGGCTAATGACACAAATAACTGTTGGACAAAGAAAAAATATTTTAAAATTAATTTTATTGGAGTTTAGTTGATTTACAATGTTGTGTTAGTTTCTGCTGTGCAGCAAAGTGAGTCAGTTATGCACATACATGTATTCACTCTTTTTTAGATTATTTTCCCATATAAGCTATTAAAGAATATTGAGTAGAGATCCCTGAGCTATAACAGTAGATTTTTATTACTATTCTATTTTGTATATAGTAGTGTGTATGTGTCAATCCCAGTTCCCAGTTTATCCCCCACCGTTTCCCCTTTGGTAACCATAAATTTGTTTTATATGTCTGTGACTCTATTTCTGTTTTGTAAATATGTTTATTTTTACCATTTTTTAGATTCCATAGATAAGCAATGTCATACAATATTTGTCTTTCTCTAAAGAATAAAACAAGTGATGTGGAGGAAATTGAAGTTTTAAGAGAAGAGTTTTTATAAAGCTATGCAAACATGGGAGAAATATAAACATTATGTACTCTTTCCATTGACTCAGTACTTTGTAGACATATTTCCCAAATGTTTGTTGGCATATAGTATTGTGGAGAAAATGTTCAAAGCCAGAATAAATCTTATCTCTGGGTTGGTCAGCTGCTTTTCTCCCAGAAGCTTTTAGGACTTAAAAACATCTTTAAATGTTAAATTTGTTGTGGAAATATTTCTTTCTTATGTAAATTATCTCATCATCATTAATTTGAATATAGTCATTTTTTTGCTGGAAGATATAGGCTTTGAAAACTTTTGGTCAGAAAAGCCGCTTTTAGCTTAAAGTCTAAGCTTGTGACAAATCCCAAAGTGTGCAAATAACCCTACTTGCCAAACTACTAGGAACTTGTCTGACAGGGAACAATTTGTAGACAGTTCTCTTTAGCCTGTTTTTACACAAGTGTCCAAAAGTGATTTGCCCAGGTCCTGGCACATAGTAGATAAAAAATAAATGTATCTTTCTATTGTTATTTTTTATGGCAAAGTCATATGGTTCAGATTTCCATTTCTGTTGTGTCAAAGTCAGGTTATTTCTGATAAGTAGGTAAACCTACATCTAGGGAAGTGCAATAAAAATGATAAAAAGGGGGATTCAAGTCAACATCTAGCTAAGAAGAACAAAGAAGCAGGACCACTGCCGCCTAAGCAGGGTGTGGCTGGCGAAGGAACAGACAAGTAAACCAATGGAGCAGAACAGAGGGCTAAACATAGACGCACACAAATATAGTCAATAACCTTTGACAACAATGCAGTGACAGTTTAATGAAGAAAAGGTAGTCTTTTCAATAAATGAAACTGGATAGCACCTGAAGAACAATAAATACTGGCACTGGTCTTAACACGTTTCATAAAAATTAACTCAAGGTGTACCTAAATGAAAGAGCTGACTGTGAAACATAAAACTATAAAACTCATAGAAAAATAGAAATTCTAGATGATTTAGTGGAGAATTTTTAGATATAATACAAAACATACTCCATGAGAGAAAAATTGATGTCAAATTTTACTAAAATTAAAAACGTCTGTGAAAGATTTTTTTTAATAATATAAAGATAAACCATAGGCTATGAAAAAATACTTATAAAGCACATTTCTGATAAAGGACTTGTATCCAAAATATACATTAAATGCTAAGACAATAATAAAACAGTTAACCATTTTAAAAATATACAAAAGATTTGAGTAGACACCTTACTGAAGAAAAATATACTGATGGAAACTAAGCATATGAAAATGTGCTCAATATTATAACTTATTAAGGAATTCAAAATTAAATGAGATACCATTATACACCTACTGAACAGTTAAAATTCAAAAATTTAATTATATATTCCAAATTTTGATTAAAAATATACCAAATGCTAGTGAGGATGTGGAGCAACAGAAACTCATTCATTGCTTGTGGAAATACAAAATGGTTACAGCCACTTTGGAAGGCAGTGTGACAATTTCTTGCATAGTTAAATATAGTCTTACCATGTAATTCGGCAATTACACTCCTAAGTATTTACGCAGATGAGTTGAAACCTTATGTCTCCATGAAAACCTACACATAACAGTTTACGGCAGCTTTATTTATAATGGTCAAAAACTGGAAGTGACCAAGATGTCCTTTGAAAAGTGAATGGCTAAAGAACTGTGACAATATTCATGAAATGAGCTGTAATTCAGTGGCAAAAAGAAATTTGTAATCAAGCCATGAAAAGATACAGAGAAAACTTAAATGCATATTTCCAAGTGAAAGAAAAGACTGCAGCATACTGTATAATTCTGAAAATACAACATCCAGAAAGGCAAAACTATGAAGACAGTAAACAATCAGTGGTTGCCAGGAACTTAGTGGGAAGAAGGAAAGAAGATGGATGAAAATACAGGGGTGGAAGTACAGTGAAGCTATTCTGTATTATACCCTACTACTGGTTAAGTGACATAGTGCATTTGTTAAAATCTGACCATTATATCTACTACTGCGGGCAGGAATCCCTTAGAAGAAATGGAGTAGCCATTGTGGTCAACAAAAGAGTCTGAAATGCAGTACTTGGATGCAATCTCAAAAACGACAGAATGATCTCTGTTCATTTCCAAGGCAAACCATTCAATATAACAGTAATCCAAGTCTATGCCCCAACCAATAATGCTGAAGAAGCTGAAGTTGAATGATTCTATGAAGACCTACAAGACCTTTTAGAACTAACACCCAAAAATGATGTCCTTTTCATTAGAGGCGACTGGAATGCAAAAGTAGGAAGTCAAGAAACACCTGGAGTAACAGACAAATGTGTCCTTGGAATACAGAATAAAGCAGGGCAAAGACTAATAGAGTTTTGCCAAGAAAATGCACTGGTCATAACAAACACCCTCTTCCAACAACACAAGAGAAGACTCTATACATGGACATCACCAGATGGTCAACACCGAAATCAGATTGATTATATTCCTTGCAACCAAAGATGGAGAAGCTCTATACAGTCAGCAAAAACAAGACCAGGAGCTGACTGTGGCTAAGATCATGAACTCCTTATTGCCAAATTCAGACTTAAATTGAAGAAAGTAGGGAAAACCACTAGACCATGCAGGTATGACCTAAATCAAACCCCTTATGATTGTACAGTGGAAGTGAGAAATAGATTTAAAGGCCTAGATCTGATAGATAGAGTGCCTGGTGACCTATGGAATGAGGTTTGTGACATTGTACAGGAGACAGGGAGCAAGACCATCCCCATGGAAAATAAATGCAAAAAAGCAAAATGGCTGTCTGGGGAGGCCTTAGAAATAGCTGTGAAAAGACGAGAAGTGAAAAGCAAAGGAGAAAGGAAAGATATAAGCATCTCAAGGCAGAGTTCCAAAGAATAGCAAGAAGAGATAAGAAAGCCTTCTTCAGCGATCAATGCAAAGAAATAGAGGAAAACAACAGAATGGGAAAGACTAGAGATCTCTTCAAGAAAATTACAGATACCAAGGGAACATTTCATGCAAAGATGGGCTCAATAAAGGACAGAAATGGTATGGACCTAACAGAAGCAGAAGATATTAAGAAGAGATAGCAAGAATACACAGAATAACTGTACAAAAAAGATCTTCATGACCCAGATAATCACGATGGTGTGATCACTGACCTATAGCCAGACATCCTGGAATGTGAAGTCAAGTGGACCTTAGAAAGCATCACTACGAACAAAGCTATTGGAGGTGAAAGAATTCCAGTTGAGCTATTTCAAATCCTGAAAGATGATGCTGTGAAAGTGCTGCACTCAATATGCCAGCAAATTTGGAAAACTCAGCATTGGCCACAGGACTGGAAAAGGTCCGTTTTCATTCCAATCCCAAAGAAAGGCAATGCCAAAGAATGCTCAAACTACTGCACAATTGCACTCATCTGACATGCTAGTAAAGTAATGCTCAAAATTCTCCAAGCCAGGCTTCAGTAATATGTGAACCGTGAACTTCCTGATGTTCACACTGGTTTTAGAGAAGGTAGAGAAACTAGAGATCAAATTGCCAACATCCGCTGGATCATGGAAAAAGCAAGAGAGTTCCAGAAAAACATCTAGTTCTGCTTTATTGACTATGCCAAAACCTTTGACTCTGTGCATCACAATAAACTGTGGAAAATTCTGAAAGAGATAGGAATACCAGACCACCTGACCTGCCTCTTGAGAAACCTATATGCAGGTCAGGAAGCAACAGTTAGAACTGGACATGGAACAACAGACTGGTTCCAAATAGGAAAAGGAGTACGTCAAGGCTGTATATTGTCACCCTGCTTGTTTAACTTATATGCAGAGTACATCATGAGAAACGCTGGATTGGAAGAAACACAAGCTGGAATCAAGATTGCCAGGAGAAATATCAATAACCTCAGATATGCAGATGACACCACCCTTCTGGCAGAAAGTGAAGAGGAACTAAAAAGCCTCTTGAAAGTGAAAGTGGAGAGTGAAAAAGTTGGCTTATAGCTCAACATTCAGAAAACGAAGATCATGGCATCTGGTCCCATCACTTCATGACAAATAGATGGGGAAACAGTGGAAACAGTGTCAGGGTTTATTTTTGGGGGCTCCAAAATCACTGTAGATGGTGACTGCAGCCATGAAATTAAACTACGCTTACTTCTTGGAAGGAAAGTTATGACCACCCTAGATAGCATATTAAAAAGCAGAGACATTAATTTCATGGCTGCAATCACCATCTGCAGTGATTTTGGAGCCCAGAAAAATAAAGTCAGCCACTGTTTCCCCATATATTTGCCATGAAGTGATGGCACTGGGTGCCATGATCCTAGTTTTCTGAATGTTGAGCTTTAAGCCAACTTTTTCACTTTTTTCACTCTCCTCTTTCACTTTCATCAAGAGGCTCTTTAGTTCCTCTTCACTTTCTGCCAAGTTAAGGAACATCTGTGAACAGATACCCCACGTCCAAGGTAAGAGAAACCCAGCTAAGACAGTAGACACTGAGAGAGGACATCAGAGGGCAGAGAGACTGAAACCACAATCACAGATATCTAGCCAACCTGACCATATGGACCACAGCTTGTAGAATCAATGAAACTAACACATACCATGTGGGTCACCCAAGACAGACGGGTAATGGTGGAGAGGTCTGACAGAATGTCGTCCGCTGGAGAAGCGAATGGCAAACCACTTCAGTATTCTTGCTTTGAGAACCCCATGAACAGTATGAAAAGGCAAAATGATAGGACACTGAAAGATGAACTCCCCAGGTCTGAAGGTGCCCAATATGCTACTGGAGATGAGTGGAGAAATGACTCCAGAAAGAATGAAGGGATGGAACCAAAGCAAAAACAACACCCAGTTGTGGATGTGACTGGTGATAGAAACAAGGTCCGATGCCGTAAAGAGCAATGTTGCATAGGAACCTGGAATGTTAAGTCCATGAATCAAGGCAAGTTGGAAGTGGTCAAAGAGGAGATGGCAAGAGTGAATGTTGACATTCTGGGAATCAGCGAACTAAGATGGACTGGAATGTGTGAACTTAACTCAGATGACTATTATATCTACTACTATGGGCAGGAATACTTAGAAGAGTCAACAAAACAGTCTGAAATGCAGTACCTGGATTTAATCTCAAAAACAATATACAGAAGAGAACATAAAATTTGAATAGCTTCATGAACTATTGCTATAAGGCATTACCCTGTATATTTTTATAATGTCTACATACTTATTGTAAGCATCTAATAATAAATGAAGGAATATGCACTCAATCATAATTATATGCAAATAATATATTGTACATAATTTTTAATTTAATTTATTTGGCTGCACAGGGTCTTAGTTGCAGCATGCGATCTCTACTTCTCAGACCAGGGATCCAACTTGGGTCCCCTCCACTGTGTGCATGGAGTCTTAACCACTGGAGAACCAGCGAAGTTTTTATGATTTTAAAATATCAGTTTGTTAAATCCAGTTGGAAACTAGTGACTGCATCCAATGAATGCAAATAAATTTGTTCAAAACTTTTCACTATTTCTTGTTTGCTAGTGGAGCACAAATTATGTAAACAAGCAGTTGGACGTCTCTAAGACCTGGATTCAGTCTACCATATCAGGCCCACCCCACAGTGATTCTTCCCAGATAGCCTCTGGTCCAGCCAAAATTGTACTCACCACACCCCAATACACTGCAATACACAAACACATCACTCAAGTCTCAGGTGTTAGGTAGTTAGAATAGGAAAAAAGAGTCCAAAATGGCGGTGGATCACAATAAACTATGGAATATTCTGAAAGAGATGGGAATACCAGACCACCTGACCTGCCTCTTGAGAAAGAGGAAGTAACAGGAAGTAACAGTTAGAACTGGACATGGAACAACAGACTGGTTCCAAATAGGAAAAGGAGTATGTCAAGGCTGTATATTGTCACCCTGCTTGTTTAACTTATATGCAGAGTACATCATGAGAAATGCTGGGCTGGAAGAAGCACAAGCTGGAATCAAGATTGCCAGAAGAAATATCAATAACCTCAGATATGCAGATGACACGACCCTTCTGGCAGAAAGTGAAGAGGAACTAAAAAGCCTCCTGATGAAAGTGAAAGAGGAGAGTGAAAAAGTTGGCTTAAAGCTCAACATTCAGAAAACGAAGATCATGGCATCTGGTCCCATCACTTCATGGGAAATAGATGGGGAAACAGTGGAAACAGTGTTAGGGTTTATTTTGGGGGGCTCCAAAATCACTGCAGATGATGACTGCAGACATGAAATTAAATGACGCTTACTCCTTGGAAGGAAAGTTATGACCACCCTAGATAGCATATTAAAAAGCAGAGACATTACTTTGCCAACAAAGGTCCATCTAGTCAAGGCTATGGTTTTTCCAGTGGTCATGCATGGATGTGAAAGTTGGACTGTGAAGAAAGCTGAGCACTGAAGAATTGATGCTTTTGAACTGTGGTGTTGGAGAAGACTCTTGAGAGTCCCTTGGACTGCAAGGAGATCCTACCAGTCCATTCTAAAGGACATAAGTCCTGGGTGTTCTTTGGAAGGAATGATGCTAAAGCTGAAACTCCAATACTTTGGCCACCTCATGCAAAGGGTTGACTCATTGGAAAAGATTCTGATGCTGGGAGGGATTGGGGGCAGGAGGAGAAGGGGACGACAGAGAATGAGATGACTGGATGGCATCATTGACTCGATGGACATGAGTTTGGGTGGACTCTGGGAGTTGGTGATGGACAGGGAGGCCTGGCGTGTTGCAATTCATGGGGTCGCAAAGAGTCAGACACGACTGAGCGACTGAACTGAACTGAACTGAAAAGACAAAGAAGGGGAAAGCCCGCGAAAATAGAACAAAGGAAGGTCAAAGAAGGGTCCAAGAACCAGAATGAAGACTTCAGGTAGATGAGCACTCCTGGCTGAGCCCAATTTGCATAGGGCAGGCCGAGGGGGAAGAAAACATATAAAAGAAGGAGCCAAGCACTCTCTGTCTCTCTCTCGCTCCCACGTGCGGACACGCAGTGGCACACTCCTCCACCCTCTTCTTTTCTTTGAGGATGGATTCTCCTGCCATCTTCTAAATAAAATAGAGCTGTAACACTGAGCTGTAACACAGATTCGCCTAACAGCTATAACATGGTCCGTTCGAGACCTGAGAGCTATAACATGATCTGTCCAAGACCCGAGAGCTGTGACACGCTGAGGGGGCTTTAATGTCCATCACTCCAAATCTTTGTTGTGATGAGACAAAGAACCGAGGAGCATACACTCACCTGAAACAGGGGTACAGATCTCACCCTATTTCTCAAAGGTTGTTGCTGAACGAAAAGACGCTGTGATTCTTAGCCTCCAGAGGAGAAGAATTCCATCCGGGGCCAGAGACAAGGCTTCATCGCTCAGAGATTTTGTGTAATAAAGTTTTATTAAAGTATAAAGGAGATAGAGAAAGCTTCTGTCATAGGCGTCAGAAGGGGGCAGAAAGAGTACCCCCCTGCTAGTCTTCAGCTGGATGTTATATAGTCATTAGCAGTCTGTTAATGAAAGAAAGGAATGTCTTAAAACTCAGAATGGCACCAAGGCCCCTCATCTATAAGATGCATTTTGGAATAATATTAGCACCAGATGATTCATCCCGGGCCGTAAAACGATTGACTTGAATCTTGTAGAAGGGCAGATTACCATACAAATAGTTTCATTTACATAGATTACGGGAAAAATATCTGAGTATAACACATAGGTTTGTCAAGTAGGTTCTGAGCCATTAGGCGGAACCAACTTGAAGACAGAGTTTGGGGTAAATGCATAGTACATTAACAAGACAAACATTTCCATAAGGAAAATGCATTGGTTAACTCAAGGTTTGAGAATAGTTAATTTCAGGTGAAACCAGGTGTCATTATGGCAACACAGTATTTTAAGAGAAACCTCCTTTTTAATTTGAGTAGAGAAGGAAAAACTACAGCTAGTTTGTTTCCTCCTGCCACTTAAGAGAGAGAAAAATGTCTGACACGTGCAGGGTATTTTCTCCATTTGGAGACCCCTGGCTTTCCTGCCTGTTACCCTATCATTTCTAAAGTATTTTTCTCCAAATGACACCTACCCATCCTGTGTTTTTCTAGAAGTGGTAGGTGCTATAGGAACATGTTATACATCCATGATTATAGTCTGCATGTTCCTCACAACTAAAAATGCTGTAGGTCGGTGATGAATTACATGCCCAGAGAAGTGTTCCAACAAAGTAAATGTAAATATAAAAATAATCATAATAAAATAACTTTTCACTCTGTTTTCAGCAATTTTATCCCACATCTTGTCACTGTTCCCTCTTTGTTGGCTTGCCTTCTCCATTTTCTGCTCATCACATTCATTATTTTAAGCTTGTTAGTATGTAAGGTGTTGTTGTTGCTTAGTGTGTTTCATTTCATTAATAGGTATCTCTGTGAAAGACACAGACTTCAGAAAATTTAAATAATGAGGACAAGATTGTGCAGATGGGAAAAGACAGGACTCTAAGACACTTTGCTTCCTAAACTGGTGTCGTTTCTCTCATACATGTTCCTTTCAACAAAAATGATGCCTTCTACCAAAGAAGTAGCATGCCCGTGATAAGCCACTTAACCTCCCTGGTCCCCAATTTCCTCATCTGTCAGTGAGAATTATGAATCCTGCGCTGACTATCTCATGTGGTGCCTGCAAGAAGAAAGTAAGATAATGTATGTG
This sequence comes from Bubalus kerabau, assembly GCF_029407905.1. Classification (NCBI taxonomy): domain Eukaryota; kingdom Metazoa; phylum Chordata; class Mammalia; order Artiodactyla; family Bovidae; genus Bubalus; species Bubalus kerabau. The sequence goes on along the minus strand of NC_073631.1, from coordinate 3,479,397 downwards.
AAGAAATTTCTGAAGTGCTAATAAAAAATTAAAAGTGCATTTTATTATCTCCACATGGAAGATAGCTGAAGAACACTGGGATTTTAAATACCAGATTTGATCTCTTACTACTTGTGTTACCATGACAAATAGTGAAAGTCGTTTGGACCTAATGCTTTTTCCAACTATGACTCAAAAATATGAGCTAAATGATCACACAGGTCCCCACTATTCACTGAATCAAGGTTTGGATTAAACTGATGTCTGATTCATGGTTTCCCAATTTCCAGTACCCTTTAAGATTTTGAAATAAGTACCAGATTTGCAAAAAGAAAAAAAAAAATAAGCAATTAAGAATTCTCAGAAACAATTTTCTAAGGGCACAATGCCTTAGGATTTTGAGTAAGAAAACCAGCTGTGCCTACATTATACTGCAGTCACCATCTTTGTGTGTTTGTCGCTCAGTTGTCTGACTCTTTGCGACCCCATGGACTGTAGCCCACCAGGCATCTCTCTGCATGGAATTCTCCTGGCAAGAATAATGGACTGGGTAGCCAGTCCCTTCTTGAGGGGAATCTTTCAGACCCAGGGATCAAACCCTGGTCTCCTGTACTGCAGGCAGATTCTTTACAGCCTGAGCCACTAGGGAAGCATACAGAAAGTTCCCAAATAGTGCCAGTGAAGAGTGGTGAAAACAAATTCCATTTTTAAAGACTCAGGTTGACCATTAGTATAGTTCCAGAATTGTGAATATTTCACATTAACCAAAACATCAACAAAGCTGGATTTAGAATTGCCCTCAAAGGTCCACCACACTCACAGAGAAAGCCCCAATGTTCCATGCTCCCTTGTAGATGCGACAGCTGAGCCATGAGCAGAAGTGGGAGGTAGGTCCTCCACTGAGTGGTGGCTGCTGTGAGGTGGTTAGAGAATCTGCTCCCTGAGCCCAAAGGACTCTGTCAGGACAAGATGGAGAGAGTTCAGAAGTCCTAGTGAAAATAAATAAGAGAAAACTTCATTTAAAATGGAGTCAGGAGGCCAAAGAGTCGGACAGGACTGAGCAACTGAACTGAACTGAGGAGGCCCCAAAGAGGACTCTCATGCAGGTACAACCATGCAGCCTGCATAACCAAGCAGAAAAGACAACAGTAAGGAAGTCTATTTGTGTAGAATTCTTTGTGTAGAATTCTCTTCTCAAGTTCTTGTCCCTGTTGGTAAGAATTTGCTTTTTGATCTGCTACAAGGAGAACATTTTTCACATGGGAATTTCATCTCCTACTTTTAAGAAAAGGAAGGAAGGGCCCTCCCTGCCCCAACAATAGTGCACTAGCCATCCTTGCAGCCAAGGAAGACCTGCCCCAACCTTGAACTTATTCTCCTCCAGTGAACTTTTATCCAAAGCAACTCTCCCCAGGTTCCTCCTAAAACCTAATAAGCATTGACTTTCCTTTTGTCTCTTTGTGAGATAGGAGATAGATAGGTCCCTGGGCTGATCAGCTGGAATTTGTCAGGCTGAGCAAATTGGACCTTCTCTCTCTCACATATTTCAAGGAAAAATAGCAGGAGCAGAGAGGATCTGAGTCCTGCTGGAGTAAAAGACAAGATGACCATATCTATAATTCTTGAGGTCAAGGACACCTCCTTGAATAAACACTTGCAGAAAGGTTTCTCAGGGGTGAGAAAGGGAAAGAGTACTACCCCATACTATGTGCTATTAATCTAGAGACCTTCCCACTGGAATCCATCTTAGCTAAAAGATATGCATGTATATCAGAAGGGCCCTGGGTCAGATAAGATATGGGAAATGAAGCAAGATGATTGGCCAAAGGAAAAAAGACCCAGAAGATGCTCCCATATAAGCAATTCAAACCACCTTTTTAGGGATCCTCATTAGAGGATGTACACTCTTGTCTGGATGGGTAGTTCTGCTTGTCTTCTGTCAAATTCTGTGCCTATTTTACTATTTCAGTCTTCTTGTAAAACTCTTTTTTTCAGAGAAGTCTAGAGCAAGGGATCTGCTACTAACCACCAGTCCCTGGTGGTCTTATGGTTAGGATTCCTGGTTTTTACCCAGACAGCCCAGGTTCAATTCTCAGGCAGGAAATTAAGATCTGACTTCAAGTTGCCACATGCTGCTGTCACCCTGAGCTCATTTGGACTTGCCTTTAGTTCATAAAATCTTGCTTGTCCTGATTCCCAGGTGAACACATTTTGCTCTTTCTACTGGTTGTTTTATCCATAATGTCAACAGTTGCAGTCTGGGAACTTTGGGTTTTCATCTCTGCCACCATCTCTTCTGTATCAATAAACAATCCAGGTGGTAGGGAAAGATGATCCCATTTCATTCCAGCAGAATCACACAAGATCAATCCCTGGACATCAATGCAAAGTCATTTCCTGTCCAGGAACTGAGATGGGAAGGACCAGGGTGGATTTCAGAAGGGCTAAGACAAATCTCAGTGAAAGTGAATTCGCTGGGTAGTGTCTAACTCTTTGTGGCCCCATGGACTGTAGATTACCATGCCCCCTGTCTGTGGGATTTTCCAGGCAAGAGTACTGGAGTGGGTTGCCATTTCTTTCTCCAGAAGATCTTCCCAACCCAGGGATCGAACCTGGGTCTCCTACATTATAGGCAGACACTTTACCATCTGAGCCACTAGGGAAGTCAGTACCCAAGAGCAAATCCTAGACCTTGACAGAGCACCATTCACATTTTGCAAAAGGTGAAAACCTCGTGTGTACAAAGATTAAGATACAAATGAACTGAAAACAGTGGACTTTATTAAAGACAGTTCATATTGATCACAAAAATCAATCAGATACATGTCACAGATATTTTAAAAATAAATGTCATAAAGTCTCAGATTGTTTGTAACCATTGCTAACAGTCTACTCTAAAACAAATGAACCCAAATATGGGGAAAATAATCTTTATATTAGTTGAACTGAAATATAATCAAAATAGTATTTTGATATATAAAAGGACATTTAAGGGTTTGTGGAGAAGGAAATGGATACCCACTCCAGTGTTCTTGCCTGGAGAACCTCAGGGATGGAGAGCCTGGTAGGCTGCCGTCTATGGGGTCACACAGAGTCGGACACGACTGAAGCGACTTAGCAGTAGTATCATGGAAAAATTATTGAAAAAATATCAAGACATGAAATTTTATGAAAAATGCAATGATGATAACTAATATCATCAATATTTACAATGTGCCAAGCACATTTCTAAGATATTTACATATGTTAACTTCATTCTCATAAACATATGAAGTAGGCAATTTTTCCCAGTTTCTGGATAAGGAATCCTAGGATCAAAGAGTTTAAGTAACATGCAAATTACTCAGTGTCCCAGAGAGAGTACACCACATAGTCAAGATCTAAAACAAAGTGCTTGGTTTCAGGCTCTTTACTTATAATGACTATGCTACATTAGCAACAACATACACAAATACACACACATAATTAATACTGGACTCATATAAACCAAAATATAGATCATCTTTTCAACTTAATAACTTTTTTCTTTTTCGGCTTATATGTCCAGTTGCTCCATTCCATCCCAAAGAAAAAGAAAAGCAAGAAGGCAAAGTGGGTATATGAAGAGGCCTTACAAATAGCTAAAGAGAGAAGTGAAAAACAAGGGAGAAAGGGAAAAGTATACCCAACTAAATACAGATTTCCAAAGAACAGCACAGACAGACAAAAAGGCCTTCTTCAATGAACAGTGTATAAAACTAGAATAAAACAACAGAAAGAGAAAGACTGGAGATTTCTTCAGGAAAATTGGAGATGTCAAGGGAACATTTTGCACAAGTGCCAAGTTGCTCAGTTGATCTGACTCTTTGCGACCCTATGGATGGTAGCCCGCCAAGCTCCTCTCTCCAGGGGCATTCTCCAGGAAAGAACACTGGAGTGGGTTGCCATGCCCTTCTCAAGGAGATCTTCCCAACCCAGGGATCCAACCTGCGTCTCTTATGTCTCCTGCATTGGTGGGTTCTTTACCACTAGTGCCACCTGGTAAGCCCGTGCATAGTGAAACAGTCAAAATAAGGTCTTCCAAGGGAAGAAGCTGGAGCAACGAGAGGTGCCCACTCACTAAAGAAAGTGACAGTAAGGAACCTGAACTCCTTTCCTATTTGAAAAGAAGAGCCAGTAGAGATAAAAGCAGAGAATGAAGATATCGGATTCCTAACACTATGACTGCAGTGTGGAGAGAGGCAAGTCAGGGGGCTGCTGGAGTAATCCAGGACATAGAGGTCTTGGATTTCAGATGAGGGAGACATGTTTACAGATTTGAGAAGCACTATGGAAATAAATTTCACATGACATGCTAATTTTACTGTAGAAAATGAGTGTAATGTAACAGTCTCTGACTTTTGTAGTAGTCTTATTTGGATATTGGGCTTACACTGTCATTATCTATTAAGACTAGAGTAAAGTTGTTACCTTTTGAGGATAATGGGCATAACTTGTGAATTTGGAGCCTGAGCAGAGAACATTTGCAAGTAAGGGGGGAATTTTTAGTGTATCTGTACCTCTCTTGGGAGTTTTGAATTTAAAATAGGTGCGAGCATGGATTTGGGGACATATCCCACTTATTCAGGTGAAGACTTGACATTTATAGGCCTGAATTGTAAAACTGCTACATTGTTATTTCCCTAGTGCTATTCCAGTGTTTATGTTCAATAGAGTCCAACTCTGCAACTGCATGGACTATAGCCCATGAGACTCTCTGTCCATGGGATTTTTCAGGCAAGAGTACTGGAGTGGGTTGTCATTTCCAAAGATGGGCATAATAAAGGACATAAATGGTAGAGACCTACCTAACAGACACTGAGGAGATCAAGAAGAGATGGAAAGGATACATGGAAGAATTATATTAAAAAGATCCAGGTGAACCAAATGTCTATGATGCTGTGGTCAGCCAGCCAGAGCCAGACATTCTGGACAGTGAAGTCAAGTGGGCCTTAGGAAGCACTGCTATTAATAAAGCTAGGGGATTTGACAAATTTCAGAACTATTCAAAACCCTAAAGGATGATGTTGCATACAATATAACAGCAAATCTGGAAGACCCAGCAGTGGCCACAGGACTGGAAATGTCAATCTTCATCCCAGTTCCCAAGAAGCATAGTACTAAAGAATGTGCTAACTATCAGACAGTTTCACTCATCTCCTATGCTAGTACTGTCATGCTTAAAATCTTGCATGCTAGGCTTCAGCATTATGCAAACCAAGAACTTCCAGATGTCCAAACTGGATTTAGAAAAGGAAGAGGAATCAGAGATCAAATGGCCAACAATCACTGGACCATAGAGAAAGCTAAGGATTTCCAAAAAAAAATCTATCTCTGTTTCACTGACTATGCCAAAGCCTTGACTGTGTGGATCATAATAAACTATGGAAAGCTCTTAAAGAGATGGGAATACCAGACCATCTTACCTGTCTCCTGAGAAACCTGTATGAGGGTCAAGAAGCAACAGTTAGAACCCTGTATGGAACAACTGATTGGTTCAAGATTGAGAAAGGAGTATGACAGAGATGTCTACTGTCACCCTCTTTGTTTTATTTATATAATGAGCACATCATGAGAAACACCAGGATGAACGAGTTACAAGCTGGAATCAAGATAGACAGAAGAAACACATCAGCAACCTCAGATATGTGAATGATCCCACTCTAATCACAGAAAGTGAAGAGGAACTAAAAAGCACCTTGATGAGGGTGAAGGAAGAAAGTGAAAGAGCCCGTTTAAAACTAAATATTAAAAAAAAAACTAAGATCATGGCATCCGGCCCCATACTTCATGTCAAATAGAAGTTGAAAAGGTAGAAGTAGTGACAGACTTCCTCTTCTTGAGCTCTAAAATCTCTGCAAATAATGACTGCAGCCATGAAATCAGAAGGCATTTGCTTCTTGTCAGAAAAGCTATGACAAACCTAGACAGTGTGTTGAAAAGCAGAGACATTGCCAACAAAGGTCCATATAGTCAAGGCTATGGTCTTCCCAGTGGTCACATAAAGTTGTGAGAGCTGCACTGTAAAGAAGGCAGAGCAAAAGAGTAGATGCCTTTGAATTGTGGTGCTGGAAAAAACTGCTGAATCCCTTGGAGAGCAAGGTGATCAAACCAGTCAATCTTAAGGGAAGTCAACCCTGAATACTCATTGGAAGGACTGATGCTGAAAGTACTTTGGTCATCTGATGTTAACAGCTGACTCATTGGATAAGTCATTGATGCTGGGAAAGATTGAGGGCAGAAGGAAAAGAGGGCATCAGAGGTTGAGATGGCTGGATGGCATCACTGAGGCAATGGACATGAACTTGGGCAAACTTCGGGAGATGGTGACAGACAGGGAGGCCTGGTGTGCTGCAGTCATGAGGTCTCAAAGAGTCAGACAGGACTGGGCAACTGAATAACAATAGCCAGTTGCTCCAGCACTATGTATTGTTACAATTATTTTATTTATTTTAATTGGAGGTTAATTACTTTACAATATTGTAGTGGGTTTTGCCCTACATTGACATGAATCAGCCATGGGTGTACATCTGCTCCCCATCCTGAAACCCCCTCCCACCTCCCTTCCCATAAAAATCCCTCAGGATCATCCCAGTGCACTGACCCTGAGCACCCTGTCTCATGCATCAAACCTGGACTGGCAATCTATTTCACATATGATAATATACATGTTTCAATGTTATTCTCTCAAATCATCCCACCCTCACCCTCTCCCACAGAGTCCAAAAGACTGTTCCTTACATCTGTGTCTCTTTTGCTGTCTCACATATAGGGTCATTGCTACCATCTTTCTATATATATTCCATATATATGCATTAGTATACTATATTGTTGTTTTTCTTTCTGGCTTACTTCACTCTGTTAATAGGCTCCAGTTTTATCCACCTCATTAGAACTGATTCAAATGCACTGTTTTTAATGGCTGAGTAATATTCTGTTGTGTATATGTACCACGGCTTTCTTATCCATTCATCTGCCAATGGACATCTAGGTTGCCTCCATGTCCTGGCTATTGTAAACAGTGCTGTAATGAACATTGGGGTACATGTGTCTCTTTCAATTCTGGTTTCCTCAGTGTGTATGCCCAGCAGTGGGATTGCTGAGTCATTTGGCAGTTCTATTTCCAGTTTTTGTTTGTTTGTTTGTTTGTTTTTTAATTTTATTTTATTTTTAAATTTTACATAATTGTATTAGTTTTGCCAAATATCAAAATGAATCTGCCACAGGTATACATGTGTTCCCCATCCTGAACCCTCCTCCCTCCTCCTTCCCCATACCATCCCTCTGGGTCGTCCCAGTGCACCAGCCCCGAGCATCCAGTATTGTGCATCGAACCTGGACTGGCAACTCATTTCATACATGATATTTTACATGTTTCAGTGCCATTCTCCCAAATCTTCCCACCCTCTCTCTCTCCCACAGAGTCCATAAGACTGTTCTATACATCAGTGTCTCTTTTGCTGTCTCGTACACAGGGTTGTTGTTACCATCTTTCTAAATTCCATATATATGTGTTAGTATACTGTATTGGTGTTTTTCTTTCTGGCTTACTTCACTCTGTATTTCCAGTTTTTTAAGGAATCTCCACTCTGTTCTCCATAGTGGCTGTACTGGTTTGCATTCCCACCAACAGTGTGAGAGGGTTCCCTTTCCTCCACACTCTCTCCAGCATTTATTGTTTGTGGACTTTTTGATAGCAGCCATTGTGACTGGTGTGAGATGGTGTCTCACTGTGGTTTTGATTTGCATTTCTCTGAAAATGAGTGATATTAAGCATCTTTTCATGTTTTGTTAGCCATCTGTATGTCTTCTTTGGAGAAATGTCTGTTTAGTTCTTTGGCCCATTTTTTATATTGGGTTGTTTATTTTTCTGGAATTGAGCTGCAGGAACTGTTTGTATATTTTTGAGATTAATTCTTTGTCAGTTGCTTCGTTTGCTATTATTTTATCCCATTCTGAAGGCTGTCTTTTCACCTTGCTTGTAGTTTCATCCATTGTGCAAAATATTTTAAATTTAATTAGGTCCCATTCGTTTATTTTTGCTTTTATTTCCATTACTCTATGAGGTGGGTCATAGAGGATCTTGCTGTGATTTATATCAGAGAGTGTTTTGCCTATGATTTCCTCTAGGAGTTTTATAGTTTTTGGTCTTACGTTTAGATCTTTAATCCATTTTGAGTTTATTTTTGTGTATGGTGTTAGAAAGTGTTCTAGTTTCATTCTTTTACAAGTGGTTGACCAGTTTTCCCAGCACCACTTGTTAAAGAGATTGTCTTTTCTCCATTGTATATTCTTGTATCCTTTGTCAAAATTAAGGTGTCCATAGGTGTGTGGATTTATCTCTGGGCTTTCTATTTTGTTCCATGGATCTATATTTTTGTCTTTGCAGCACTATGTATTAAAAATGTTATCCCTTTTCTATTGAATTGCTTTCAATTAAGTGTGTTTTTTCTTCTTTTTTTAAAAAAATTCATTGGAGTATAGTTGATTTACAATGTTGTGTTAGTTTTTGGTGTACAGAAGTGTGAATCAGTTATATATATATATATATATTTCCACTCTTTTTAAAGATTCTTTTCCCATATAAGCCATTAGAAAGTATTGAGTATAGACAGTTCCCTGTGCTATACAGTAGGTCCTTATCACTTATCTTTTTTATATATAGCAAAGATAGAGAATTCATCTGCCAATGCATAAGATGCAAGAGATGTGGGTTCTTCCTGGGTTGAGAAGATCCCCTGGAGGAGGAAATGGCAACCCACTTCAGTGTTCTTGCTTGGAAGCCTAGGAGAAGGAGGAGCCTAGGCCTGCTACAGTCCACAGGGTCACAAAGATTTAGACATGACTAGACAGACAGACAGACAGTGTGTTATGTCAACTGTAATAAGTGTATCCTTTCATGTAGCTTTTTCAGTAGGTATTCTATTGATATATGCATAACTTATCACAGTCTACTAGTGCCACCTTTTCACCAATTAGAGTGAAATATAATAATTTTTATTTATTCTATTTATTTATTTTTATGGAAGTATAGTTGAGTAGTAAACTTTAATTATAAAAAGGAAACTGCTACTTCTAAAATTTACACATAAAATTGCTTTAAAAAAATGCTATCATACACCTACACAGAAGTCAGTGATAGAATGAATGTATATGATATAAAAGATGCCATCTGTTTAATTGTGTAGCCAAATCAAAGTGAATTTTATTTATGTCAAAGGAGTGTATTGGCTCAAAGCTGAGCTGTCACCAAGTTGACTCAACTTAGGGAACATGTCTCCCATTCTTTTTATTTAGGATTTCTTTATATTTTTAGTTGTATTTTAATGGTCTAAAATAAATGTGTATGTATATATTTTAAATAGCAGGAAGATTGTGGTAAATAATGTTTTTAAACCACATAGGGTATAAAGGTAAAACTATTCATAGCATTCAAGCAAGTGGAATCAAGAAAACCTAAAAGAAGTAAACTATGCAAAATTTATTCAAGATCATACATTAATCTTAGTTTAATACTCACCCCTTCAGAGTCTGCTTAGGCAGTTTAACAGAGAACAAATATTATGAGCCTAGGCTCAGGCATCCACACTTTGGTGTCAGTTTAATCCCCACCATTGACAGTTTGGTCTGGTAACGTTTTTTAACCCCTCTGTCTCAGTTTCCTCATCCAAAAGTGAGAATAAGAATGGCACCTACCTCATATGGTTTTGCAAAAATTAAATCAAATATGAAGTTCAATTGTTATGTAGTAAGTGGTAAGTCATCATTGCAGAAGGTGACTGCAGCCACGAAATTAGAAGACAGCTGGCTTCTTGGAAGAAAAGCTATGACAAACCTAGACATTGTATTAAAAAGCAAAAGCATCACTTTTCCAACAAAGGTCCATATAGTCAAAGCTATGGTTTTTCCTGTAGTCATGTATGGATGTGAGAGTTGGACCATAAAGAAGGCTGAGTGCTTTTGTGATGTTTTTGAATTGTAGTGCTGGAGAAGACTCTTGAGGTTCCCTTGGACCACAAGATCAAACCAGTCAATCCTAAAGGAAGTCAAGTCTGAATATTCATTGGAAGGACTGATGCTAAAGCTGAAGCTCCAATACTTTGGCCACCTGATGCAAAGAGCTGACTCATTGGAAAAGACCTTGATGCTAGGAAAGATTGAGGGCAAAAAGGGAAGAGAGTGACAGAGGGTGAGATGGTTAGATAGCATCACCAAATCAATGGACATGAACTTCAGCAAATTCCGAGAGTTAGTGGAGGACAAGGAGCCTGGTGTGCTGTAATCTATGTAGTCACAAAGAGTCAGACACCACTTAGCAACTGAACAGCAACAAGTGTTAAGAAGTGCCAGCTGCTATTCTTATTTATGGAATTAAATAACAATTAGGTATGCTGCACTATGCCTTCCTGACAGTGTTTCTTTATAAAAGGATAACTCTTGTGAACATAGGAGAAAGTGATTTAGATGAAACTGAAAAGTCTAGCTACTCAAAATGTGTTCCTTACACAGCAGCACCTTCATCATCTAGGACTTTGTTAGAAACTCAGACTCCACATCCTGCCCCCAATCATAATCAGAATCTGAATTTTAGCAAGAATTTTTGGAGGATTTGATTGCCTGTCAGCAGCACTCTGCACAGAAGAAGATGCCTAGGATCAGAGACCTCGATCCCATGCATCTCTTATTTCCTGGTATCATCTCTAGGCCTGTGACTTCAGGAGCCCCAGCTTCCTTCAGTGAAACATTTCCTTGGTCTAGCTAAGACAATCACCTGTCACTGATTCTTTATAGTTCAATTTCAATTCTAATGCTAAAGAATATATCTGCCAGATAAGCATATCAGTTCAGTCACTTAGTTGTGTCCGACTCTTTGCCACCCCATGGACTGTAGCACGCCAGGCTTCTCTGTCATCACCAACTCCTGGAGCTTACCCAAACTCATGTCCATCGAGTTGGTGATGCCATCCAACCACCTCATCCTCTGTCATCCAATGGAATAGAGAGTCCAGAAATAGCCCCCCACACACACTGTCAACTGATTTTGGACAAGGATACAAAAAACACAATAGGGGAAAAAATAGTCCTTTAAACAACTGGTGTCGGAAAACTGGATATCTGCATGTAAAAAAAAATTAAATTGAACTCTGATCTTATACCACACACAAAACCAACTTAAAATGGACTTTTAAAGACTTAAATATAAGAACTGAAACTGTAAACCTCCTAAAGAAAAGCATAGGGGAAAATCTACTTTACATTAGTCTTGGTAACGCTTTCTTGGATATGACACCAAAATGACAAGCAACAAAAGCAAAAATAGACAAGTGAGACATTAAACTAAATAGCTATTGCACAGCAAAAGAAACAATCAACAGAATGAAAAGGTAAGCTGTAGAAAGGGGAAAAAATAATCGCAAACTATATATCTGACAAGGGGTTAACATCCAAAATATGGGTGGAACTCCTCAATGATAAATAAATAACCCAATTTTAAAAAGGCAAATAATGTGAATAGAAATTTCTCAAAAGAAGACATACAAATTGTCAATAGGTACATGAAAAGATGCTCAAAGTCATTAATCCTCAGGGAAATACAAATAAAAACCACAGTAAGATATCACCTCACATTTCTTAGGATGGATCTTATCAAAATAATAATAATAATATGTTGACAAAGTTGTGGAAAAATTGGAGCCTACCATTGGTAGTAATGTGAAATGGTGTAGCAAGTATGAGAAACAGTATGGAGGTTCCTCAAAAAATTAAAAATAAAACTATCACATGATTCAGCACTCCAACTGACAAATTAATGGATAAAGAAAATTATATAAATATATACACATATATACAATGGATACATACATACACAACACACATACATATTGGAGAAGGCAATGGCAATCCACTCCAGTACTCTTGCCTGGAAAATCCCATGGATGGTATAAACACATGTAATACATATGCAGTGAAATATTATTCAGTCTTAAAATTGAAAAAAGTTCTGCCATTTGCAACAAGGATGAACCTGAAGGACATTATGCTAAATGGAATAAGCCAAACACAGAATGATAAATATTTTAAGATTTCACTTATATGAGAAGTCTAAAATGGTCAAATTCATAGAAGCAGAGAATACAACCATGATTGCCGAAGGCTGGGGAGTAGGGAAAGGTATGAAGGTATAATTACACAAGGTGTGTTCTAGAGATTTGCTGTACAATGCAGAGACTGTAGTGAACAGCACAGTGGTGTTTACTTCAAAATTTGTTCACAGGCTAGAACTCATGTTAGCTGCTCTTCCCACATACAAAACAGCAAAACAAAACATAAAAGACAAAAAGACAAAAGGAAATTTTGGAAAGGGTTACAAGATAGCACTAAGTCACATCTGTAGCCTATCAGGCTACAGCTCTGTCCATGGGATTCTTTAGGCAAGAATATTGGAGTGGGTTGTCATTTCCTTCTCCAGGGAAACTTCCCAACCCAGGAATTGAACCCAGGTCTCCTGCATTGTAGGCAGATGCTTTACTGACTGATCTACATGGGAAGCCTTAGATATATCTATATCTTGACTGAGTCAATAGTGTCATGGGTATTTAACTGTGTCAAAACACCAAATTGTACACATTAAATATATGAAGTTCTCTGCATATCAATTATACTTTAACAAAGCTATTTTTTAAAATGAAAATATCTGAAACAAGATGATATACCAAACTTTGATTCTGTTTGTTTTTTTATTTTTTCTATTGCAAATTGCTTCTATTAGAACCTGACTGAACCCCTACTCTTTCTGAAAATGATCACTAGCCACCATAAGGGCACAGTGTGCCCTACTGAATTATTCTGTCAACTGGAAATTAACAATTGACCTGAGGATCCCTTTTTAATGAGAGCATCCCTGCTAGTATTGATTTGTACAGAGCATTATTTCCTGTTGCAATATGAGTAGTAATAATTTTTCCTTGGAGGCACTTTATGTTTTTAAGAGTTCCTATAACAAATAAGATTTTAACAAGGCAGGAGTGATTTTATGTGATTGGAAGCTGTTTGTCATGCACTGCTGATTTGTTTAATTGAACAGGATCTAGAAGATTTCAGTATTACAAATAAGAATCAGCATCAACTCTTGAACATGTATCTGAAACCAGAAATGGAATCTGAGGTGATGGAAACTTTGTGGCAGTTTAAAATTCATGAATAGAAAAGGCACCCAATTTTAGTTTGGAGTCATTTAGGACTCCTCAACGACATCTTCAACAGCCAAAACAATACTAAAATCTTGCACTTTCCTAGCAAATATTTAACATATATATGGGTTTACTGTCGTGTGCAGACACGCGCTGTTGTTAAATTCCTTGACTGATGTTCTGCTTCCTAACACAACTGTAATTTTCTGCTCTTACTCAATAGCCAACCTCTTTGGTGTCATTCTGGTTTCCCAACTACTTTGTTTACCTGTAAGAGACAGTTTCAGTGAAATGAAGGAAAGCATATTTCTATTTAGGCAGATGCCTTGTAAATCTCAAGCTTTCAAAGAGAATATCAATTCTACCCACAAGCCATTATCTGTGATGTCATAGGATTGGTCCTCACTAGGAAACATAGATTAGATCTATCCATACTATATGTCAAGGGCACACAACCTTGAGCTCGTGACTACTCAGTATGTATCAGAAGTTTTGTTGAGACAATCCACAATTCAGGGGAAGGATTTCCATCTTCCTCTGAAGATATTTGCTCTCCATCTCTAAGTCAAAGATACTCTGGGAGGGCGATATCTGGACGGTGTCACACATGCCACAAGAATTCTTGCTTATTCTAGATCACTTTAGAGCAGTAGCATATACATCTGAGTGTCAGTGTGAAAGAAGCTGTAAACATATTAATAGAGCTTATATAAATGACACTGTCAAGGATAATTTTATGTACATCATGCAGTGATTATCCCTCTGAGGAAGTCCTCATTGATGCTCATAAAAGACTCATATATCTTTTGGAAATTGTGTTTACTTTCAGAAAACAGAATTATGTAATTAACAGAGTTTACTTTTTCTTTGTCTGTTGAAAAGCTTATGGCTAACCCGATTCATTGAGTTTTGCCTCATTCTTGGTACCACTTTGTGTTCTCATGCTTGGTTTATTTTCTTTTTGTCACTTCCACTTTTAACATTTATCTTTTACTTCAATTTTAGTTTTCTCTGAAGGTGCCGTAAACCTTTGATGTAATGTGTGCAAATAAATAGTAGGGCCAAATGACTGCCATCAGGGAGTGAACTCTGTCCAAATACAACTATTCATACTGTAAGGACACCTCCTTCTAAACAATCCAATTAAAACCCACCATCTGCATCCTATTGTGCGATTTAAATTCTTATTAAACAAACATCAGAGTGAAATTGCATTGATAAAACAACAGCCAACTTTGCTGACCACAAAGTGGCTTTTTCCTGAAATAAATAGGCAAATTGGAGTAAACAAACTTTATAAGGAGAAAAATAACCAATGCTTACTCACCTCCTTCATTTGTTAAAATAAAAATAAATTTTATTTTAGAAAAAATGGCCTCTCTTTAATAATTCCCTAGAGTATTTGACTTCTAAAGATTCGTTCTTTTTTTTTTTTTTAATAATTTTATTTCTTGATTTATTGTTGGCTATGCTGGGTCTTCATTGGTGCACAAGCTTTCCTCTCGTTGCAGTGCACAGGATTATCATTGCCATGGCTTCTCTTGTTGTGGAGCACAGGCACGTGGATTTCAGTAATTGCAGCAGGAGGGCTCAGTAGTTGAGTCTCCCCAGCTTTAGAGCACAGGCTCAACAGTTTTTGGTGCACAGTCTTACCATATGTCCTGGATTGGCAGGTGTATTCTTTATCACTTAGCCACCAGGGAAGCCTTAAAGAATTTTTCTTGAAGAGATTTTACATTGGGATAAAACAAAACAAAACAAAAGCCTTGAGATGGGGGATTTAAATTATTCTCAGGAAACAAGTGAAAAAATTTTTTTCTCCAGCTTTGTTGAGATATAATTGACATATAACATTGTATATGTGAAAGGCATATATTGTGATGATTTGATGCATACATTTGTTGCAAAATGATTACCACAATAAGGTGAGTTAACAAGTCCATCACCTCACAAAGTTACCTTTTTTGTGTGTATGGTCTACTCTTTTAGAAACTTGCAAGTGTACAATACAGTATCATTAACTATAATCACTATTGTTCAGTTGCTTAGTCATGTCTGACTCTTTGTGACCACATGAACTGTAGCCCATCAGGCTTCTCTGTCCGTGGGATTTTCCAGGCAATAATACTGGAGTGGGTTGCCATTTGCTTCTCCAGGAGATCTTTCTGATCCAGGGATTGAACCCGCATCCCTTGGCAGGCAGATTCTTTATTACTGTATCACTTCAATATGCTATATATTAAATCTCCAGAACTTGTTCCTTTTTTACCTGGAAGTCTGTAAGTTTTAAAACAGCACATAAGAGCAAGTTGTGTTAGCTGCTGTTGTTCCAGGCACAAAGATAAGGAGTGAGAAATTACCATTGGACTAGGCATCTTGGAGTTCATAGATGACCTCAGGTGAGGTTTTGATGGAATAGTAGGAGTTCAAGCTTATTGGAATGGGTTCAAGAGAATATAAGATATTGTGAAGTGGAGAAAGGAAGTACAGGAAATGTTTTCCCAACATTTTTCTAAATAAATGAACACAAAAGTAGGACATAGCTGGGGTGAGTAAGTTTGTTTATTTATTTTTTAAGCATGCATATATGATGATGGAGATGCTCCAGTAGTGAGGAAATCTAATGGTACAAAAAAAAAAAAAAAAGCTTCAAGTGAACCTTTGAGTTGGAAAGAGGAGATAGAAATAACTACGGAAGCAGAAGAGCTGATTTGGGAAGTGTAGAGCATAGAATGTAATAAAAGGAAAGGCAAAATATGAATATAAAAATGTAGGTAGTTCAGTGTGGAACTGTGAGTGCTCTCATTCAATAAAAACAAGAAAAAAAGCCATCACGTGAGCATGAAGAGAGGGAAAGAAACTTCCGTGAGAGAGGTCAAAAAGTTAAGGGAAATATGATGTGATTAGCAGGAGCCTCCAAAGCATTTTAAGCTTTTATGAGCCCCCAAAGAGCTGTTAAAGTGTGTTAGGCATGATGAATGTGAGACCAGTCGGTATCATTGAATACTTTTTTCTGGTTACTTTCCCTTCATGTTGAAGGTGTGGTGCTCATGGAGGACTGGGGTTAATTAGGTGTGAAAATTTGCCAGGAATGAAAAGAAATAGTGGCAAAGATATGGAAGTGATTGCAGTGATGGACCAAGAATTCACAGATAGGAAAGAAAGGAAGTGAAGCACGAGTGGAGTTTGATATGGGTTAATTTATTGGAAGGCCCATTTGGAATGGAGTTGTTAAAAATGGGGTGCAGAGGGAGTGAGTTGGAATGATTTAAGGTGGTAGTCAGAAATTAAAATTAAGGTTATGAAGGGGCTGCAATTATCGGTAATGACAACATCGAGAGTAAAAGCCAGAGGGCTGATAGCAAAAGAGAACAGGTGTATTGGAAGTAGAAATCTCAGGATAAGAGGCCTGGGGGTACTGGAAACATTTTCTGTGGGAATACTGATGTAGCAAAATGTATGACTCATGAGTTGTTAGGAAAAGAGGTGACAAATTAGCAGCTAAAATATCCCAGGGATGAAGGATACCAAAAAACAAAAATGGCATATGACGCATTGAAAGAGCCTGAGCTTCAAAGAATCTTGGGTTCTCTGAGAGGGAAGGTGGGGTAGTGATCTGGAAACAGTAATGAGAAACATTAAGGACTTCTATTAGTTATTTATTGTTGTATAACAAATTAACTCAAAAGCTAAAATAACAGCAATCATTTATTATCCTTCATAGTTTCTTCAAGTCAGTTCAGACAAGCCATAGAGACATTCAGTCTCTATGCTGCAAGGTCTGAAGCCCCACTCAGAAAGCATAAAGCCTAGGGCTGGAATTCATGATGTTTCATTCCCTTCTAGCTGGGACCATTGGCTGAGCACAGGCACTTGGCTCTCTCCATGGACTGGATGTCCTCGAGGCATGGAGGCTGGGTTCCCAGGGGCAAGCAGCCTGAAGGGAGAGAGAGCCAGGCACCAGTTGCATTTCTCGAGCTCCACCTTAGAATTCATGTGACAATTTCTCTGCCACATCCTAGAGAATTACAAGGGTTCATCTGCAACCAAGAGAAAAGAATATAAATGCCATATCCCAGTGAAAGTGTCAACATCATTACTGTATGAACAGTGTGTGGATAGAACTCATAATGATGTGGCCATCTTTGGAAAATATATTGTGCCACAGACAACCACCCTAACTCTAGCATCATTGTAGAAGTAGGGAAAGGAAACACCACAATTTAAGAGGGCTTCCCTGATGACTCAGATGATAAAGGAATCTGCCTGCAATGCAGGAGACCTGGGTTCAGTCCCTGGGTCTGGAAGATCCCCTGGAGAAGGGAATGGCAACTTACTCCAGTATTTTTGCCTGGAGAATCCCATGGACAAAGGAGCCTGGCAGGCTAGATCCATGTGGTCACAAAGAGTCAGACATAACTGATCAACCAACATTTTTACTTTCACAGGGGGAAAACAGCAAATGTAGATACTTTCAAGAAGTTAAAAGAGACAGTTGAAAATGTGCAACATTTTGCTGACTCTAGGTCCTGGAAGAATTTGTAAGGTTGAGAAAGATGAATGAATCACAGTAGGAGATGTATAGCCATACCTAGGTAAGAGTCCAGGTGATAAAGGATGATCTATAAGATTTGGGCTTCTTTTGGTAATGGAGATAAATAGAGATGTAGGGCAGGATGGGATTAATCCTGAGGGTGATGAATGCTGAAAGGGAGACAGGAATTGGACTTATTAGGGAGAGATGGAACACATGGGTGGTGATCTAAGTCATGAACAGGCAGTATTAAATCTTCCAGAGGGATGGCAGTTCCAAGAGTACTTAATATCTTGTAATAAGTCACAATGGAAAAGAAAAAAAAGTGATTAACTTAATCTATCTTATTAACAGATACTGTGAGGAAAATTGTATACTCATATATATAGCAAATGCTAGGAAAGTACTGGATAATATGACACTGACATAATAAAAAGAAAGAAAGCACGTAGAAAACTAGGAATCAAAGTGAATTTTTTAATCTGATAGTGTATCTTAAGATCCTCACCAATTAGCCTACTTAATATTAGAGTAGTTAAGAAATATGGTAATGATAACCTTACATGTGAGACAGTAAAAGAGACACAGATGTATATAACAGTCTTTTGGACTCTGTGGGAGAAGGCGAGGGTGGGATGATTTGAGAGAATAGCATTGAAATATGTACATTATCATATGTGAAATAGATCGCCAGTCCAAGGTCGATGCATGAAACAGGATGCTCAGGGCTGGTGCACTTGGGTGACCCTGAGGGACAGGATGGGGAAGGAGGTGGGAGGAGGGTTCAGGATGGGGAACACATGTACATCCATGGCTGATTCATGTCAATTTATGGCAAAACCACTACAATATTGTAAAGTAATTAACCTCCAATTAAAATAAATAAAGACATACAGATGGTTAAAAAACACATGAAAAGATGCTCAACATCACTCATTATCAGAGAAATGCAAATCAAAACCACGGTGAGGTACCATTTCACGCCAGTCAAAATGGCTGCAATCCAAAAGTCTACAAGCAATAAATGCTGGAGAGGGTGTGGAGAAAAGGGAACCCTCTGACACTGTTGGTGGGAATGCAAACTAGTACAGCCACTATGGAGAACAGTGTGGAGATTCCTTAAAAAACTGGAAATAGAACTGCCATATGACCCAGCAATCCCACTGCCAGGCATACATACCGAGGAAACCAGAACTGAAAGAGATACATGTGCCCCAATGTTCATCACAGCACTGTTTATGATAGCCAAGACATAGAAGTAACCTAGATGTCCATCAGCAGATGAATGGATAAGAAAGCTATCGTACATATACACAATGGAGTATTACTCAGCCATTAAAAAGAATGCATTTGAATCAGTTCTAATGAGGTGGATGAAACCGGAGCCTATTATATAGACTGAAGCAAGCCAGAAAGAAAAACACCAATACAGTATACTAACGCATATATATGGAATTTAGAAAGATGGTAACAATAACCCTGCATGCTGCTGCTGCTAAGTCGCTTCAGTTGTGTCGGACTCTGTGCGACCCCATAAACGGCAGTCCACCAGGCTCCTCTGTCCATGGGATTCTCCAGGTAAGAACACTGGAGTGGGCTGCCATTTCCTCCTCCAATGCATGAAAGTGAAAAGTCAAAGTGAAGTCGCTCAGTCGTGTCCAACTCTTAGTGACCCCATGGACTGCAGCCTACAAGGCTCCTCTGTCCATGGGATTTTCCAGGCAAGAATACTGGAGTGGGGTGCCATTGCCTTCTCCAATAACCCTATGTACGAGACAGCAAAAGAGACACTGATGTATAGAACAGTCTTTTGGACTCTGTGGGAGAGGGTGAGGGTGGGATGATTTGGGAGAATGACATTGAAACATGTATAATATCATATATGAAATGAGTCACCAGTCCAGGTTCGATGCATGATACTGGATGCTTGGGGCTGATGCACTGGGACGACCCAGAGGGATGGTATGGGGAGGGAGGAGGGTGGAGGGTTCGGGATGGGGAAAACGTGTATACCAGTGGCAGATTCATGTTGATATATGGCAAAACCAATACAATATTGTAAAGTTAAAAAATAAAAAAATAAATTTTAAAAATTCTCCCTTAAATTCAGGAAGAATTGAAAGACACATGTTAACATTGCTTAGTCATCAATAAAAATTTAGATATGAAAATAAATAAGAGGTTTAAAATTATAAAGAAAATTTCTATTGCAGATAATCACATATAATGTCATTGATTACAAAGAAGATAATAAATACTCAAAAGAAAAATTATTAGAACAGCTATCACTAACTTTGGTAAACTAAGGATCAATATGCAACATGATGTTATCATCACTTCATGGCAAATAGTGGGGAAACAGTGGAAACAATGGCTGACTTTATTTTTCTGGGCTCCAAAATCACTGCAGATGGTGATTGAAGCCATGGAATTAAAAGATGCTTACTCCTTGGAAGGAAAGTTATGACCAACCTAGACAGCATATTCAAAAGCAGAGACATTACTTTGCCAACAAAGGTCCATCTAATCAAGGCTATGGTTTTTCCAGTGGTCATGTATGGATGTGAGAGTTGGACTATACAGAAAGCTGACCACTGAAGAATTGATGCTTTTGAACTGTGGTGTTGGAGAAGGCTCATGAGAGTCCCCTGGACTGTAAGGAGATCCAACCAGTCCATCCTAAAGGAGATCAGTCCTGAGTGTTCACTGGAAGGACTGATGTTGAAGCTGAAACCCCAATACTTTGGCCACCTGATGTGAAGAGCTGACTCATTGGAAAAGACCCTGATGCTGGGAAAGATTGAGGGCAGGAGAAGAAGCGGATGAACAACAGAGAATGAGATGGCTGGATGGCATCACTGACTCAATGGACATGGGTTTGGGTGGACTCCAGGAGTTGGTGATAGACTGAGAGGCCTGGCATGCTGTGGTTCACAGGGTCGCAAAGAGTCAGACAAGACTGAGTGACTGAACTGAACTGATGCAACACTCAATACCTTGTGTATGTATCAGCAATAACCAGTTATAAAATGTACACTTAACAAAGTATATTTCCAAACAAAAAAAGGAATACCATAAAAATAAAATGCATTTAAACTCAAAAAAAAAAAAAAGGAATACCTAGGAATATTGAGGGGAGCCTGGTGGGCTGCCGTCTATGGGGTCGCACAGAGTTGAAAACGACTGAAGCGACTTAGCAGCAGCAGCAGGAATATTGAATACCTTTTATATCTAAAAGAATTGTAAAGATATTCAAGAAGAAATTATAAAACATTTTATTTCAAGGCATAAAGTAAGATCTTAAAATGTAGTGAGTATTCTGTGTTCGTGAATAGAAAGACTAAATATTGTAGAGACATCAGCACATCCCCAATTCATCTGTTCAAGTTTTCACAGAACTTGGCCAAATTGAAAATGGATGAAACTTATCCACATAAAGAATCATGATTTTGGAATTTCAGAAATCAAGGATAAAGAGCAAATCTTAAAATCCCCCATAAAGAAAACTGGTTGCTTTGCAAAGAAGTAGCAATCAGTTATGCATTTGACTTTTCAGCAGCACAGCAGAAGCCAGGGAAAAATGTGGTGAAGAGTTGAAAGTTGAAAATTTTCACAAGAAGAGGAAGGACAGGAGGGAGCAGAAAGGGGAGGAAGACCCCAGGATAGCAGCCATGAGACAGGCCGTAAATTTTGCTGCCAAGACCATTGTGCCTAAGTCAGTGGTTCTCAGAGAAGTGCACCAGGTCACCTGAAAACTTGTCACAAAGGTAAATTCTCAGGATTATTCTCAGACCTACAGGATCAGACTCTTTGGGGTTGGGGGTCCAACTGTCCATATTTTATCAAGTCCTCTTTGTATTTCTAAAGCAACACAAGAGTGAGAAACACTGATCCAATATGCCCTAATACTCAGCTGTCTTTCAGACCACAAATGTTTCCCAAAATTCTGCTGCTGCTGCTGCTGCTGCTAAGTCGCTTCAGTCGTGTCTGACTCTGTGCAACCCCATAGACAGCAGCCCATGAGGCTCCCCCGTCCCTGGGATTCTCCAGACAAGAACACTGGAGTGTGTTGCCATTTCCTTCTCCAGTGCATGAAAGTGAAAAGTGAAAGTGAAGATGCTCAGTCGTATCCAACTCTTAACAACCCCATGGACTGCAACCTACCAGGCTCCTCCATCCATGGGATTTTCCAGGCAAGAGTACTGGAGTGGGTTGCCATTGCCTTCTCCGCAAAATTCTGCAGTAGGCACCAAATATGGATCTTTATTTTTAGTTTTATTTTGAAAATAGTACATGTTCTGTGTTGACATCTTTGAAAATATACAAAAGGAATGATAAAGAAAAAAAATACCATTTTTCAGTCTAGAAAAAATAAGTGTAGTAAATTTACATTTATCACATTACTTTACTTAAACATATATATGTATACGTGATTTAGTTTCCCTGGTGGCTCAAAACGTAAAGAATTCGCCTGCAATTCAGGAGACCCCATTTCAATTCCTGGGTCAGAAAGATCTGCTGGAGAAGAGATGGGCTACCCACTCCAGTATTCTTGGGCTTCCCCAATGGCTCAGCTGCTAAAGAATCCTCCTGCAATATAGGAGACTTGGAGAACTGGGTTCAATCCATGGGTTGGGAAAATCCCCTGGAGAAGGAAATGGCAACCCACTCCAGTATTCTTGCCTGGAGAATTCCATGGACAGAGGAGCCTGACAGGCTATGGTTGCAAAGAGTCAGACACAACTGAGTGACTAATTCACTTCTTTCATACTTGATTTATGTGGTATGTACATTTTACATAATCTTTTCATTTAAGATTATGCAATGAGTATGTCCCATGTTATTAAAATATCTTCCCCAAATTTATTTTACTGCTACATATTTCATAATATAGTGGTAGTGTGATTGATAAAATGTGCATCTATCAATGGAAACTGAAGGTTTCTCTAACTCATTGAAGAAATAAATAGCAATACAATAAATACCATCATACCTCTTCCTGCAGTTTTATGTCCCTTCTGTAAGTGTGGACCTTTCTGTCAAAGAGGCCATGCTATCGCTCCCTACCTACTACTCGCACGGACTTCTGTGTGTTAATTAACTACTGGGTATATTAACACTCTCCATATGGAATTGCAGTGAAGCTGGAGCAGTATAATATGAGCATAAAGAACTTGGTACTGAACCCATCTGAAACTTATGCTATTCATCTCAGGGAGACAGCAGTGAGTGGTGGCTTGAAGTAGGATCTTAATTCTCTGCCCAATATTGGACCTGAGTAGCCTGTGTGAAAAACTCAGGAATCCTAGCTGCTAGACCACCAGGAATTAGAGGCAAAGTTACCCTGGCTCTTGCTCCATTTGAAAAATGAATTCCTCAAGGAGGCAAAAACTGTAAAAACAGTACAAAGTTTATTATCAGAGACACAGCATAACATAGGGGAGAGCACACAGAGAAACAGTTTGTTTACTTAAGAGAAAAGGGTGATGATTTAAATCACTTATATAAGACAGTACTTCTGGAGTCTTTGCTTACTTTTGGCCAACTATTTCATTTCTTTGTCCAAACCTGCCCTGCCCTAGGACTCTGCCCAAAATGTGTGGGTGCTTTTTGCCAAGATGGATTCTGGCCCAGAGGTCTGTGAAAGGCTTGACATCACCCATTATGAACCCAAGGAACCTGTCTGTGCCTGTGCAGTTGGGGAGTTTTCCTTGACCTCAAGAGTGGTCATCTGGGGAGGAGCTAAGATGGTGGAGGAGTAGGACGGGGAGAACACTTTCTCCCCCACAAATTCATCAAAAGAACATTTAAACGCTGAGTAAATTCCACAAAACAACTTCTCAATACTGGCAGAGGACATCAGGCACCCAGAAAAGCAACCCAAGTCTTCAAAAGGAGGTAGGAAAAAATATAAAAGACAAAAAAAGAGACAAAAGAGGGAGGGACGGAGTTCCATCCCGGGAAGGGAATCTTGAAAAGAGAGAAGTTTCCAAACACCAGGAAACCTTCTCACTGCCGAATCTGTGCCAAGCCTTGGAAGCACAGAGGGCAAAATAACAGGGAGGAAAAATAAATAAACAATTAAAACCCGCAGATTGTGAGCCCTATGGTAAGTCCCCCAGCGGAGAAGCAGCGCAGACGCCAGCACACTCCACTAGCAAGCGGGAGTTGGGCAGGGAGGCGCGGCGCGGGCTGCATCGCTTAGAGTAAAGATCTGGTCTGAATACCCTGAGCGCTATCTGAGCGAAATAATTTGGGCTAGCAAACCAGACTGTGGGATATCTACCACACGAAAAGCCAGCCCTAACCTAAGACACCGCCAGGCCTGTGCACAGAACAAAGGACTGAACAGAGATAGCCGGCTGCAGACCATCCCCCTCTGGTGACAGGCAGCTAGAGCCAGAAGGGGGCAATCGCAGCCCAGAGAGAAATTATCTATAAAACTGTAAGCAGGCTTCTTTGCTAACTAAAACTTCTTGGGGGTCTGGATGGTCAACATCTGCCTGAGAAGGTGTGCCGGTTGTACACCTAAGTAACTGAGCGGCGGGGAGGCGATAAGTGGCAGCAATCGCGCTCACCAAACACCTCATCACCTGAGCTGCTTGGACCTGGGAAGGGCACAAAACGCAGGCCCAACCGAGTCTGCACCTCTGAGGACTACCCGAGTGCCTGAACCTGAGCGGCTTGGACCTGGGAAGTGCAGGCAGCCCAGGGCCGCCCACGGATAGTTCCCGGCGGAGCAACCTAGAATCTGAGCAGTGTGGACAGGAAGGCTACACGTGCCGTGAGCGGGGGCAGACCCCAGTGTGGCTGAGGCACTGCGAGCACATGCCAGTGTTATTTGTTTGCAGCATCCCTCCCTCCCTCCCCACAGCGCGATTGAACAAGTGAGCCAAAAAAAAAAAAAGTGTCTTCCACCGTCCCCTTTGTGTCAGGGTGGAAACCAGACACTGAAGAGACCAGCATACAGAAGAAGCTATAACAGAGGGAACCAACTTGGAAGCTACAGGCAATAGATTAAAACCCTGTGGTTAGTACCAACTACATAGGAAGGGGCCTATAGATCTTGAGAAATATAAGTCGGACCAGGGAACTAGCCGAAAATGAACTGAAACCACAATACTCACAACAAAACCAGAGAAAGGCCTAGATATATTTTTACTATTTTTACGATCATTCTTTCTTTCTTTTTTTTTTAATTTTTTTTTAAAAAATTTAAGTCCTGTATTATTCCTTTAATTTTCACTTTTATAACCTATTACTTTGCAAAAAAAAAAAAAGACCTTTTTTTTTACAAAGCAAACTTCATATATATAAATTTTATAATTTTTTGACCTTTTTTGTTTGTTTGTTTTTGTTCATTTCTTTAACATTGTATTTTTGAAATTCCAAACTCTACTCTAGATTTTTAATTTTAGCTTTTTGGTATTTGTTATCAATTTTGTACCTATAGTTTATATATATATATATATAATTTCTGTGACTTTTTTTTCTTTTCTCTGTTTCTTTCTATTCTTCTTTTATATAACATTGTATATCTGAAATTCCAAACTCTACTCTAGATTTTTAATTTATGTTTTTTGGTATTTGTTATCAATTTTGTACATGTATTTTCTTTATAATTTTAGTGACTTTGTTTTTGTTTGTTTGTTTGTTTGTTTGTTTTGGTTTTTTTTTTTTTGCTCTCTTTCTTTTTCTTCTTCTTTTTTTTTTAACATTGTATTTTTGAAATTCCAAACTCTACTCTAGATTTTTAACTTTTGCTCTTTGGTATTAGTTATCAATTTTGTACCTATATTTTCTTTATAATTTTCACGACGTTGTTTGTTTTTGTTTGTTCCTTTTTTCTCTCTTTCTTTCCCTTCTTCTTTCCTTTAACATCATATTTTTGAAATTCCAAACTTTACTCTAGATTTTTAATTTTTACTTTTATGTATTTGTTACCAATTTTGTACCTTTAAGAACCCAATCTTCAGTACCCATTTTTCACTAGGGAGCGAGATTACTGGCTTAACTGCTCTCTCTCCCTTTGAACTCTCCTTTTTCTCCACCAGGTCGCCTGTGTCTCCTCCCTAACCCCTCCCCACTCTACCCAACTCTGTGAATATCTGTGTGTTCCAAACGGTGGAGAACACTTAGGGAACTGATAACTGGCTGGATCTGTCTCCCTCCTTTTCATTCCCACCTTTTATCCTCCTGGCCACCTCTGTCTCCTTCCTCCTTCTTCTCTTCTCTGTATAACTCTGTGAAAATCTCTGAGCGGTCCAGTTTTGGAGTGCACATAAGGAAGTGATTACTGGCTAGCCCACTCTCTCCTCTATTGATTCCACCTCATCTCATTTGGGTCACCTCTAACTCCCTCCTCCCTCTTCTCTTCTCCATGTAACACTGGGGACCTCTCTGGGTGACACTCACGGTAGAGAAACTTTTCATCTTTAATGTAGATGTTTTATCAATGGTGCTGTATAGAAGGAGAAATTTTGAAACTACTGTAAAAATAAGACTGATAACTGGAAGCAGGAGGCTTAAGTCCAAACTCTGACTCCAGGGAACTCCTGACTCCAGGGAACATTAATTGACAGGAGCTCATCAAACGCCTCCATACCTACACTGAAACCAAGCACCACACAAGGGCCAACAAGTTCCAAGGCAAGACATACCAAGCAAATTCTCCAGCAACAAAGGAACACAGTCCTGAGCTCCAAGATATAGGCTACCCAAAGTCACCCCAAAACCATAGACATCCCATAACTCATTACTGGACACTTCATTGCACTCCAGAGAAAAGAAATACAGCTCCACCCACCAGAACACCGTCACAAGCTTCCCTAACCAATAAACCTTGACAAGCCACCAGTACAAACCCACACACAGTGAGGAAATGCCACAATAAAGAGAACTCCACAAACTGCCAGAATACAGAAAGGACACCCCAAACTCAGCAATTTAAGCAAGATGAAGAGACAGAGGAATACCCAGCAGATAAAGGGACAGGATAAATGCCCACCAAACCAAACAAAAGAGGAAGAGATAGGGAATCTACCTGATAAAGACATACAGATGGCTAAAAAACACATGAAAAGATGTTCAACATCACACATTATCAGAGAAATGCAAATCAAAACCACTATGAGGTACCATTTCACACCAGTCAGAATGGCTGCAATCCAAAAGTCTACAAGTAATAAATGCTGGAGAGGGTGTGGAGAAAAGGGAACCCTCTGACACTGTTGGTGGGAATGCAAACTAGTACAGCCACTATGGAGAACAGTGTGGAGATTCCTTAAAAAAGTGGAAATAGAACTGCCTTATGATCCAGCAATCCCACTGCTGGGCATACACACTGAGGAAACCAGAAGGGAAAGAGACACGTGTACCCCAATGTTCATCGCAGCACTGTTTATAATAGCCAGGACATGGAAGCAACCTAGATGTCCATCAGCAGATGAATGGATAAGAAAGCTGTGGTACATATACACGATGGAGTATTATTCAGCCATTAAAAAGAATACATTTGAATCAGTTCTAATGAGGTGGATGAAACTGGAGCCTATTATACAGAGTGAAGTAAGCCAGAAAGAAAAACACCAATACAGTATACTAACATATATATATGTAATTTAGAAAGATGGTAACAATAACCCTGTGTACGAGACAGAAAAAGAGACACTGATGTATAGAACAGTCTTATGGACTCTGAGAGAGAGGAGAGAGTAGGAAGATTTGGGAGAATGGCATTGAAACATGTAAAATATCATGTATGAAACGAGTTGCCAGTCCAGGTTCGATGCATGATACTGGATGCTTGGGGGTGGTGCACTGGAACGACCCAGAGGGATGGTATGCAGAGGGAGGAGGGAGGAGGGTTCAGGATGGGGAACACATGTTTACCTGTGGCGGATTCATTTTGATATTTGGCAAAACTAATACAGTTATGTAAAGTTTAAAAATAAAATAAAATTAAAAAAATAATAAAATAAAATAAAATAAACTTTGCCAGAAAAAAAAAAAAAAAAAAGAATTCCGAATAATGATAGTGAAATTGATCCAAAATCTTGAAATCAAAATGGAATCACAGATAAATAGCCTGGAGACAAGGACTGAGAAGATGCAAGAAAGGTTTAACAAGGACCTAGAAGAAATAAAAAAGAGTCAATATATAATGAATAATGCAATAAATGAAATTAAAAACACTTTGGAGGCAACAAATAGTAGAATAACAGAGGCAGAAGATAGGATTAGTGAATTAGAAGATAGAATGGTAGAAATAAATGAATCAGAGAGGATAAAAGAAAAACAAATTAAAAGAAATGAGGACAATCTCAGAGACCTCCAGGACAATATTAAATGATACAACATTCGAATCATAGGGGTCCCAGAAGAAGAAGACAAAAAGAAAGACCATGAGAAAATACTTGAGGAGATAATAGTTGAAAACTTCCTTAAAATGGGGAAGGAAATAATCACCCAAGTCCAAGAAACCCAGAGAGTCCCAAACAGGACCCAAGGTGAAACACCCCAAGACACATATTAATCAAATTAACAAAGATCAAACACAAAGAACAAATATTAAAAGCAGCAAGGGAAAAACAACAAATAACACACAAGGGAATTCCCATAAGGATAACAGCTGATCTTTCAATAGAAACTCTTCAAGCCAGGAGGGAATGGCAAGACATACTTAAAATGATGAAAGAAAATAACTACAGCCCAGATTATTGTACCCAGCAAGGATGTCATTCAAATATGAAGGAGAAATCAAAAGCTTTTCAGACAAGCAAAAGCTGAGAGAATTCAGCACCACCAAACCCGCTCTCCAACAAATACTAAAGGGTATTCTCTAGATAGGAAACACAAAAATGGTGTATAAATTCAAACTCAAAACAATAAAGTAAATGGCAACGGGATCATACTTATCAATAATTACCTTAAACGTAAATGGGTTGAATGCCCCAACCAAAAGACAAAGACTGGCTGAATGGATAAAAAAACAAGACCCCTACATATGTTGTCTACAAGAGACCCACCTCAAAACAGGGGACACATACAGACTGAAAATGAAGGGCTGGAAAAATATTTTCCATGCAAATAGGGACCAAAAGAAAGCAGAAGTAGCAATACTCATATCAGATAAAGTAGACTTTAAAACAAAGGCTGTGAAAAGAGACAAAGATGGTTACTACATAATGATCAAAGGATCAATCCAAGAAGATATAACAATTATAAATATATATGCACCCAACATTGGAGCACCGCAGTATGTAAGACAAATGCTAACAAGTATGAAAGGAGAAATTAACAATAACACAATAATAGTGGGAGACTTTAATACCCCACTCACACCTATGGATAGATCAACTAAACAGAAAATTAACAAGGAAACACAAACTTTAAATGATACAAAAGACCAGTTAGACCTAATTGATATCTATAGGACATTTCATCCCAAAACAATGAATTTCACCTTTTTCTCAAGCTCACATGGAACCTTCTCCAGGATAGATCACATCCTGGGCCATAAAGCTAGCCTTGGTAAATTCAAGAAAATAGAAATCATTCCAAGCATCTTTTCTGACCACAATGCAGTAAGATTAGATCTCAGTTACAGGAGAAAAACTATTAAAAATGCCAACCTATGGAGGCTGAACAACACGCTGCTGAATAACCAACAAATCACAGAAGAAATCAAAAAATAAATCAAAATTTGCATAGAAACGAATGAAAATGAAAACACAACAACCCAAAACCTGTGGGCCAGTGTAAAACAGTCCTAAGGGGAAAGTTCATAGCAATACAGGCATACCTCAAGAAACAAGAAAAAAAGTCAAATAAATAACCTAACTCTACACCTAAAGCAACTAGAAAAGGAAGAAATGAAGAACCCCAGGATTAGTAGAAGGAAAGAAATATTAAAAATTAGGGCAGAAATAAATGCAAAAGAAACAAAAGAGACCATAGCAAAAATCAACAAAGCCAAAAGCTGGTTCTTTGAAAGGATAAACAAAATTGACAAACCATTAGCCAGACTCATGAAGAAACAAAGGGAGAAAAATCAAATCAATAAAATTAGAAATGAAAATGGAGAGATCACAACAGACAACACAGAAATACAAAGGATCATAAGAGACTACTATCAGCAATTATATGCCAATAAAATGGACAATGTGGAAGAAATGGACAAATTCTTAGAAAAGTACAACTTTCCAAAACTGGACCAGGAAGAAATAGAAAATCTTAACAGACCCATCACAAACACGGAAATTGAAACTGTAACCAGAAATCTTCCAGCAAACAAAAGCCCAGGTCCAGACGGCTTCACAGCTGAATTCTACCAAAAATTTAGAGAAGTGCTAACACCTATTCTACTCAAACTCTTCCAGAAAATTGCAGAGGAAGGTAAACTTCCAAACTCATTCTATGAGGCCACCATCACCCTAATACCAAAACCTGACAAAGATCCCACAAAAAAAAGAAAACTACAAGCCAATATCACTGATGAACATAGATGCAAACATCCTTAACAAAATTCTAGCAATCAGAATCCAACAACACATTAAAAAGATCATACACCATGACCAAGTGGGCTTTATCCCAGGGATGCAAGGATTTTTCAATATCCGCAAATTAATCAATGTAATACACCACATTAACAAATTGAAAAATAAAAACCATATGATTATCTCAATAGATGCAGAGAAAGCCTTTGACAAAATTCAACATCCATTTATGAAAAAACTCTCCAGAAAGCAGGAATAGAAGGAACATACCTCAACACAATACAAACTATATATGACAAACCCACAGCAAACATTATCCTCAATGGTGAAAAATTGAAAGTATTTCCTCTAAAGTCAGGAACAAGACAAGGGTGCCCACTTTCACCATCAGTATTGAACATAGTTTTGGAAGTTCTGGCCACAGCAATCAGAGCAGAAAAATAAATAAAAGGAATCCAAATTGGAAAAGAAGAAATAAAACTCTCACTATTTGCAGATGACATGATCCTCTACATAGAAAACCCTAAAGACTCCACCAGAAAATTACTAGAACTAATCAATGATTATAGTAAAGTTGCAGGATACAAAATCAACACACAGAAATCCCTTGCATTCCTATACACTAATAATGAGAAAACAGAAAGAGAAATTAAGGAAACAATTCCATTCACCATTACAACGGAAAGAGTAAAATACTTAGGAATATATCTACCTAAAGAAACTAAAGACCTATATATAGAAAACTATAAAACACTGGCGAAAGAAATCAAAGAGGACACTAATAGATGGAGAAATATACCACGTTCATGGATTGGAAGAATCAATATAGTGAAAATGAGTATACTACCCAAAGCAATTTATAGATTCAATGCAATCCCTATCAAGCTACCAAAGGTATTCTTCACAGAGCTAGAACAAATAATTTCACAATTTGTATGGAAATACAAAAACCTCGAATAGCCAAAGCTATCTTGAGAAAGAAGAATGGAACTGGAGGAATCAACCTACCTGACTCAGGCTCTACTACAAAGCCACAGTTATCAAGACAGTATGGTACTGGCACAAAGACAGAAATATAGATCAATGGAACAGAATATAAAGCTCAGAGATAAATCCACCCACATATGGACACCTTATATTTGACAAAGGAGGCAAGAATATACAATGGATTAAAGACAATCTCTTTAACAAGTGGTGCTGGGAAAACTGGTCAACCACTTGTAAAAGAATGAAACTAGAACACTTCCTAACACCATACACAAAAATAAACTCAAAATGGATTAAAGATCTAAACGTAAGACCAGAAACTATAAAACTCCTAGAGGAGAACATAGGCAAAACACTCTCCAACATACATCACAGCAGGATCCTCTATGACCCACCTCCCAGAATATTGGAAATAAAAGCAAAAATAAACAAATAAGACCTAATTAAACTTAAAAGCTTCTGCACAACAAAGGAAACCATTAGCAAGGTGAAAAGGCAGCCTTCAGAATGGCAGAAAATAATAGCAAATGAAGCAACTGACAACTAATCTTAAAAATATACAAGCAACTCCTACAGCTCAACTCCAAAAAAAATAAATGACTCAATCAAAAAATGAGCCAAAGAACTAAATAGACATTTCTCCAAAGAAGCCATACAGATGGCTAACAAACACATGAAAAGATACTCAACATCACTCATTATCAGAGAAATGCAAATCAAAACCACTATGAGGTACCATTTCACGCTAGTCAGAATGGCTGTGATCCAAAAGTCTACAAGCAATAAATTCTGGAGAAGGTGTGGAGAAAAGGGAACCCTCTTACACTGTTGGTGGGAATGCAAACTAGTACAGCCACTATGGAGAACAGTGTGGAGATTCCTTAAAAAAGTGGAAATAGAACTGCCTTATGATCCAGCAATCCCACTGCTGGGCATACACACTGAGGAAACCAGAAGGGAAAGAGACACGTGTACCCCAATGTTCATCGCAGCACTGTTTATAATAGCCAAGACATGGAAGCAACCTAGATGTCCATCAGCAGATGAATGGATAAGAAAGCTGTGGTACATATACACAATGGAGTATTACTCAGCCATTAAAAAGAATACATTTGAATCAGTTCTAATGAGGTGGATGAAACTGGAGCCTATTATGCAGAGTGAAGTAAGCCAGAAAGAAAAACACTAATACAGTATACTAACGCATATATATGGAATTTAGAAAGATGGTAACAATAACCCTGTGTATGAGACAGCAAAAGAGACACTGATGTATAGAACAGTCTTATGGACTCTGTGGGAGAGGCAGAGGGTGGGAAGATTTGGGAGAATGGCATTGAAACATTTATAATATCATGTATGAAACGAGTCGCCAGTCCAGGTTTGATGCACAATACTGGATGCTTGGGGCTGGTGCACTGGGATGACCCAGAGGGATGGTATGGGGAGGGAGGAGGGAGGAGGGTTCAGGATGGGGAACACATGTATACCTGTGGCAGATTCATTTCGATATTTGGAAAAACTAATACAATATTGTAAAGTTTAAAAATAAAATAACATTAAAAAAAAATGATCGTCTTATTTCTTTACTTCATCAGAGCTCAGCCTCTGCCATTAACATTGTCCTTGGTGTGTCAGGGAAAACAGAGCTCCAATTTGGCTGCTTGACAAACTCTGGGGTTTGTCTATCTCCTTGAAAGAAAGTGTTAGTTGCTCACTTGTGTCCGACTCTTTGTGACCCCATGGACTGTAGCCCTCCAGGCTTTTCTGTCCATGGGAATTCTCCAGGCAAGAATACTAAAGTGGGTTGCCATTCCCTTCTCCAGGGGATCCTCCTGACCCAGGGATCGAACCCAGTTCTCATGCACTGCAGGCAGATTCTTTACTGTCTAAGTTACTAGGGAAGGCAGGTAGGGAAGTCCTACCTCACTAGAACTGACCCTTAATCCTGTTGGAGGAAAAAGTACATTGTCACAGCCACATGGAAGCAGCCCAGCCCAGTCCAGCAGAGCTGAACACGTATTCAGTCTATACCCAACAATTTTGCCCCAACTCTCACACAATGAGATAAGTACGGGAGTGTTCAGAGCAGCATTTCTTTACAAGAGCAGGAAAACTAAAAATAGCTCAGTGTTCATCAGCTGAACAACAGGTAAACTGTGGTATTTTGATAGCAGGATATAGTTCAGTCACTAAGTCGTGTCCAACTCTATGACCCCATGGATTGCAGGACACCAAGTCTTCCCTGTCCATAACTATCTCCTGTACTTTGCTCAAACTCATACTTGGTATTTTGATAATGGGATATTAAGCAGTAGTAAAAAGGAATGAATTATAACTAAACATAACAATATGGATGAAATTAAAAACTGAAGAGAATTTTTTTAATGTACCATGTACTATTAAAAAAATTAATGCCAAAGGAAAATGAAGCTGCAATTGTAGCAATGGTATTATCAGCAGTAATATCCTGTTTCTTATTATTGGTTCTCATAAAGTCTTAAAACCAAATACACTGGGTCAGCACTTGGTTTAGTTAAGTCTTTTGCTTTCCCTTATAAAAAATTTATTTTATTGATCCATCATCTAACCACTGATTTAGGAGAGTGTTCATCACATTGCATCCCTCCAGCATAGTACATCCTCCATGACCACTTAACAGGCAAAAGGCACCACATTGGTTGAATGTGATTTTTTAAAACATTAACAGTCTTGAGTCTTTTTAAGTGGGCATAATCATTCTACTTCTTAGCACTAAATCTGCCCAAATACTTTGGTGACATTTTCAGCAAGTTATATAATTGAACTGACTTCTAAAAACAAACTACTAATTTTCCCATAGGGAGCATGTGTGTAGTGGGGGAGGTCAGGGTAGAAGGATCATTCCAGGAAAGAATTCTGCTGCTGCTGCTGCTAAACCACTTCAGTCATCTCTGACTCTGTGTGACCCCATAGATGGCAGCCCACCAGGAAAGAATGAGCAGCACACTAATAACAGACATGTTAAATGTGCAGGTTCTGAAAATTCTGATTTCTTTAATGCAATCCCAGGGAGTATAGAATTTTAGGAGACAAGAATGGCCCACAAGGTTGAGGGCGGGCTCTTTTTCAACTATGGTAAGTGTTATAAACTTGGTTCATAAAATGTTCTATAATAAACACTTGATAAACTACATAACATTGAAAATTATTTAATTAATTAATTTGCACATCAGATTTTGTTTTAGAATGAAAACTGGTGGTAGTGAAGAGGACAAGTTGAGACATGAAAACAGGAAGTATCAGGCTTGTGAAGTCATTGGGAAAAAGAAGGTGCTGGTTGAAAAAAGCCAGTGTCCATGGAGAAGTGAGCAGAATAAATCCAGGGCCACTTCAGAGGCAGAATCAACAGGATGGTGATTGACCAGATTCAGTGCTAAGTGACTGTTTAGCACTAAAGTTCTCACCTCAGTCAAGCAAAATGGGAATGTTGCCCTAATGATTATAAAATATGAGAAAGGAAAGAGAAACACAGATGTGTATGTGGTTTTTATTTTTACTGCTGCTGCTAAGTCGCTTCAGTCATGTCTGACTCTGTGCGACCCCATAGATGGCAGCCCACCAGGCTACCCCGTCCCTGGGATTCTCCAGACAAGAACACTGGAGTGGGTTGCCATTTCCTTCTGCAATGCATGAAAGTGAAAAGTGAAAGTGAAGTCGCTCAGTCATGTTTGACTCTTAGGGACCCCATGGACTGCAGCCTACCAGGCTCCTCTGCCCATGGGATTTTCCAGGCAAGAGTACTGGAGTGGGGTGCCATTGCCTTCTCTGACAATGGCACCTCACTCCAGTACTCTTGCCTGGAAAATCCCATGGGCAGAGGAGCCCCTTTATTTGGAGGATTTTTGTTCCCATTTTCCAAGTTGTCCTACTTCTTTCTTAAATTCTGTAGTGCTCCTGACAATCTTTTCAAATATTGTTCTATGTCTGAAATTTACTTTTCTTACCCAAAATATGTTTCTTTTTTTTTTTTTTCCTAGTGCTGGAAGTGCAACTGCTACACTTTATGTCTTCCTTTTGCTCCTCTCGATCATATTCCTTTTACCTGAGCCCCCTGAGTTGTGTCCTAGAAGCAGACATCCATCAAAGTATGATCTAAATTCCCTTCATCAAGAGGCTTCGTCCAGTGACTTCCTCTCTGTCTGTCTTGCAGGTGGGCTCTGCTGATAGGGAGCAGCTGCAGAAGAGA
Organism: Bubalus kerabau; assembly: GCF_029407905.1. Lineage (NCBI taxonomy): Eukaryota > Metazoa > Chordata > Mammalia > Artiodactyla > Bovidae > Bubalus > Bubalus kerabau. Next base: position 3,443,964 of record NC_073631.1, on the reverse strand, counting down.
GAAAGAGCAGAGAGGACTGGGGAAGGGGGTAATTTCCCAGGCTGCCCAATCACTCTCTGTATCTCCAGGCTGGTTCTGAGATTCTGGGAACTTCTCTGTCCCCTTCTCCCCTTGCTTCTTCGGAGGGAGTGGAGCCCCCATCACCTACCATGAGCTCAGAACACTGCATTCTTGCTTTAGGTTTCACTATGGGATACTCTGCCCATATCTTTGTTAATAGTGCCTTGATTAAACTGCTGTCAAATTGCTCATATTGCGTGTAACATTTCTGTTTCCTGCTGGGATGTTAACAGAAACAGAAATTGGTACTTGAAATAGCTCTAGGAAACAGAATTTCAACATGAATTCTAGGATTGAGTTCCTCTCCTTGCATTAGGGAAAGGGGCAAGAGTAACTAACTGCATCTGGGGGATCATGATTATTCAAATTAAAGTAGATGCAATGAATGGCGAGTAGTTGGAATATCAGTTTGCTGTATCAGGCTCCAGGGTGATAACATGGGTTAAAAGATTATGCCATTAGGTGGTTTTTTTTTTTTTTTTTTTCTGATCTACAAAAGAGCTTCTCCATTAGTGGCAATTTTGTCCCCCAAGGAACTTTTGGGCAATGTCTGGAGACAGTGACTGTCACAACTTGGGTGTCTAGAGGGTAGAAGCCAGTAATGATGCTAAACATCCTACCATGCAGAGGAAAGTTCCCACAACAAAGAATTAATCTGCCTCAAAATGTCAACAGTGAAGAAGATGATAAACTTACCCTAGGGAGGAATGGAAAGCAGTGAACATAAGATTGAGAACTTGACCAGAAATCACAAAGTCTCAGTAACAGATCAAAAGAGATCTTCATCTCCTGGAGTTTTGGGGCAGGTAGGCCTGAAGACTAAGTCAGAGGTCTGATCATAAGGACTGCAGAGAAGTACTCAGCTCTGCAAAATCACATCCATACCAAGGTGAGGGTCCTGCTAAGGAAGTTGGTGTGGTGGGGGGGTGGGAGGGGTGGATTGGAGGGGCGGTGCTGAGACATGAGATAGGTATATTTGTGCCAAAAGAGACATGGTAGGAAATTGGACTCTCAATTATTTCTGAATTCTTAGCCAACAGAGAGAGCCATTTAACTTTCCAATAGGAAGCCAATCTTCCATCATATAAAAGTTTATGAATGACTTCACTTCAGCCAGTAGCTCCACCAGTTGATGCCAGTTCTCCCCACAGCCCACCTGCCAGGTGCCTGCAGACAACAAAATCAGAGGTTCCAAAATCAACAGGACAAAGAAGTACAAGATCCGCTCTTGAAGCAGATATATACTCCCCAAAAACCACAGGATTAAGTAAATCTCTACTGGCAGGAGCCTGGGAGCAAGTGGAAGGTAAAATTTAAGTGACCTTCAGACCAAGAAGGATGAGGCATGAGGTTTGAGCAGGCCCTAGTCAATAAGATGTCTCCTGTCTGTAGAATTTGGTTTTGAAACATTGCCTCAAGCACCTGGGGTGGTGTAAGCTGGGTTGGCTCAGTTGAGGCTGGAACTCAATCATTCTAGCAGAGATTTTCTCATTCTATCTAAGTCACCTGGGGAACTTAGTAAAATTACAAAAATCTGCTTGGCTACTACTCCCCTCTACTGCTGCAGAGCAGCAGTTAAACATCAGTCAGGTCAGAAGCACTTGGAGTTTTCAACTTTCACAAAGCCTAGGTCACAACTAGATCAAGTGCATCAGGATATCTGGGGGTGGGACTCAGGATCAGTGTTTTCTGGATCTTCTCTTGTGATTCTAATATGAAGTCAAGATTCACAGCCACTAGTTGAAGGATTATGAAGGCCTGGAGGAGGAAGCTTGTATTTTTGAGAAAGGACCCTGCCCTGTGGTTCCACAAATACATCATGAATTTTCCCCGTGCTGTCTAGAGCAATCTATCATCTTTAACCAGTATAATTATGCAGTGAGAATAAGAATATTAAAAGGAAGGTTTTTGGACACTAATTCTTACTTGATTCTCATTCTTGGAGACCTATAACCCATGGACCAGTGACTCTGGCCCACTAGCCAGATTGTACAGTTGACATTCAGTGAAAGATAAACCTTGACCTGAGACTCTAGTGAGACTATGGATGTTTCTCCAGACCCAGCAAATACAGCAAAATTAGAGTCAATGAGTCACCTAGAGAATATCCTTGTTTATTTCCTGACCAATGGACCAAAGACTATAATAGTAGAAAAGTCCATATGGAAGGACCTGAATCACTAACCTCCCTGAGAGGGTCAGTCACAATAAAATACCACCTCTATAGAGAATCTAAGAGACAAATGTCCTCACCAAACGCTTGAAAGAAGTTTAGGTCACCTATGACATCCCATTTATCTCACTTATTATTTTTTTTTTTTTGGTACAAAAACAAGATGGGTCATAGACTTCCTCTCACCAAAGATGGACACGGAGCCTTCAATATGACACCACTCACTAGGACAGCCAAATGCCACCTGATGGCAAGTCTTCTTGCCATCATCACGGAGGGAATAGTTGACTTGTCTTCCATCAGTTCAGTTCAGTCACTCAGTAATGTCCGACTCTTTGTGACCCCATGGACCGCAGCACACCAGGCTTCGCTGTCCATCACCAATTCCCAGAGTTTACTCAAACTCATGTCCATTGAGTTGGTGATGCCATCCAACCATTTCATCCTCTGTTGTCCCCTTCTCCTCCTGCCTTCAATCTTTCCCAGCATCAGGGTCTTTTCCAAAACATCAGCTCTTCGCATCAGGTGGCCAAAATATTGGAGCTTCAGGTTCAGCATCAGTCCTTCCAATGAATATTCAAGATTGATTTCCTTTGGGATGGACTGGTTTGATCTCCTTGCAGTTCAAGGGACTCTCAAGAGCCTTCCTCAACACCACAGTTCAAAAGCATCAATTCTTTGGTGTTCAACTTTCTTTATGATCCAAGTCTCACATCCATACATGACTACTGGAAAAACCATAGCTTTGATTAGACTGACCTTTGTCAGCAAAGTAATCTCTCTGCTTTTTAATATGCTGTCTAGGTTTGTCATAGCTTTTCTTCAAAGGAGAGAGCATCTTTTAATTTCATGGCTGCAGTCACCATGTGCAGTGATTTTTGAGCCCAAGAAAATAAAGTCTCTCACTGTTTCCACTGTTTTCACTTCTATTTTCCATGAAGTGATGGGATCAGATTCCATGATCTGAGTTTTAAACCAGCTTTTTCACTCTCATCTTTCACTTTCCTCAAGAGATTCTTTAGTTCCTGACTGCTTTCTGCCATAAGGGTAGTATCATCTGCATATCTGAAGTTATTGATATTTCTCCCGGCAATCTTGACTTCAGTTTGTGCTTCATTGAGCCCAGCATTTTGCATGATGTACTCTGCATATGAGTTAAATAAGCAGGGAGATAATATACAGCCTTGAAATACTCCTTTCCCAATTTGGAACCAGTCTGTTGTTCCATGTTGTGTTCTAATTCTTGCTTCTCGACCTGCATACAGATTTCTCAGGAGGCATGTAAGGTGGTTTGGTATTCCCATCTCTTTTTAACCCATATCTAATGGAAATTAGTCTTTCTTGTCTGCACTTCTGTCAATGCCACTATTTGCAAACTTACAGAGCATCATCATTCAATCAGCATATACTGCTTCTGATCAAGAAACTGATTTTGTGATGAAGTATGTGTGGCAATGCAATTCTGCTCCTTATTGCAGAAGTTGAATGTTCAGTCATTATACCAATTATGAGACAGTATTCTGCTAGACAAGTACTGTCTTAAAGGATGCAGTATATTTGTTAACCAATGGCTAATATTTTGCCATATTATCCACTGTCAGGTCAGGAGCCAAGTCATGGAGGTAGAAGTGGTACTAGTTACTAACAAAACCATTGATGAATGCTTCCTTTCAGCTGCAAAATCTCAGCCTATCTGGATATAGAGGGAGTGGTGCTTTCACCAAGGAACATAGTCATGATTTCATGATTTGGAAGCTGAGACTCATCCTTGGCCATTTTGGATCCCTCATATCAACAAACCAACAGATACAGAAGGAGGCAACTCCATCATCAGATGTGGTTCATCCTGGTGGGATTGCTGTTACACCATGAGGGCAAGGAGGACTTGTATGAGAACTAGGAGACTCCTTATCACTAGAGAACTGAGGACATCCAAGGAAGATAAGACCTCTAAGACCTCCTGGCCCAACAAAGCGAAAATCTGGGTCATCCTACCAAGAAGTTACCTGGACCAGGTGTAGAGAGAATATAGAATAGTTAGGAAGGAAGACAGTAGTGGTGCCAGTATAGGCCTGTGACAGCTATATAACTGGGCACCATAACAGTTCATCTTCACATTGACCATTTATTCCTTTTATTATCAGGCCTTTAGTTGGAGCTAATGGTCCAGGCTCCAGGTAGGAGTATGTCTGTCCAGATATCTCCAGTGACGGCCTGTTATCTGTAGGGTTTTCTGTTTCCCATGTTAAGGACACGGGTTGCTCACCTGGGTGAAGTACAAGCAGCACAGGTCAAGGGACCAAAGGAACAGACTGAATGGATATCTTTCATTTGCCCCTCCAGGTCTCCTGTCCACCTTCCCCTTGGTGCCAGAGTCCTAGGATGCTGACCAATTGCAGCTGAACCTTCAGCTCAGTTCAGAAAACAGAAGGATTGGCAGGAAGTTGGAAGGCAAAGAGTGAGGTTACCATTTACTCCCCTCTTTTCCTCGAGCCCCTCAAGATTTCAAGGACTGACTTCCCCCAAGGTGAAGGGCCCTCTACACAGCCCTCCACGTCTCCAGATCTGGCTAATTCCTTCCTGCATTTGTTCCATCAGGCCCAGTTCTCTAAGGAAAGGCATAAGCCTCTACCCTGCCCGCATGTTTGTCACAAGTCTCTGCATTAAACCCTCACATGATTACTGAATTTGAGTGTGCCATCCGTTTTTGCCAGGACCCTGACTGATACATTTCCTCTATTAATGAGATTTTTTTCTATGCTTTTTCCTTTAAAAAAAAAATTAAGAATTTTTAATGAAAAGAAAAGTTTCCAAAAAGAAAAAGAAAACTAATTTTGAATATGTTTTTTAATATTTTGGGATGATAAAATTCTAAATAGCCCTGATTTGTATTGAAGTCTATCAAATTGCACTGTAAATAGCATTGATTTGGAATTGTATGACCCCAAATCAAGGTTATTTGCAAATCTATTTTGCCAAAATCAGAAACCAGGTTTGAGAGTCCCAATCCTCTTATTTAAGGGAAATATTGTAACAAACTGAGCATAATTGTAGAAGGAAAGTGTAGAAACATTTTCTTGCCTGCATAGATCTAATTTGCAAACCACAAACAATATTTAAGCCATTCATTTGTGCACATTTGCTTGGTTACTGCAGTTGCTTCAATCAGGAGCATAGTCATCTCAGTGAGCAGTGCCCAGCTGAGGATGCTAATTCAGCTCCCAGTTCTCAATAGCTGAGTTAGAATTTCTAAAGAATCTTTAACAAGCTAGCCAAAGAAATTAGCACACTCTATTTCTCCTCAAAAATATTTAAGATCTGAATATAGGCAAAAACAAATACATCTCAGGATGGAATTTATAAAATAAAATAAGCATCAAAAGAACATGATGTTTAATAAAAACAGGACTGACATTATATCTAGCATTTTACCAGGTAGCAATATACTTCAACAGTTTGTTCTTGGGATTACATATATGTAAAAACTATTTAATTACTGACAATATTGGGCTTCGCTGGTAGCTCAGACAGTAAAGAATCTGTCTGCAATGCAGGAGACCTGGGTTCAATCCCTGGGTTGGGAAGTTTCCCTGGAGGAGGGCAAAGCAACCAACTCTAGTATTCTTGTCTTCAGAATCCCTATGGACAGAGGAGCCTGGCAGGCTACAGTTCATGGAATCACAAAGAGTTGGACATGACTGAGAAACTAAGCACAGAACTGACTATATTTCTTCTTAGTCATAATTTCAAGAGTGTTTTCCAAACATAAAGATATGAAAATGTTATTCTTTTAGACTCAGATTTAAGAAAGAACCCAAATTTTGGAACAAAATGATAGATGCCAAGTACCTTCACAGCGCCAAGTGCGATAGATCCTGAACTCAGAGAAGCAGATGAGAGTTGTCAGTCATCAGGGCAAGAGTCCCTGCATGCACATGGAGCCAGTAAAAGAGTCAAAAGATGACCACTCTAACATACTAAAAACATTCCTTCCTGAAAGCAACAAGTGTAAGCTTGCTGCATATTAGAATCGCTGGAGAGCTTTTAGAAATTTCCAGGCCTAGGTTGCACTCCATACAAATTAACTCAGAATGTCTGGAAGTAGGAGCGATTTGCCAGTAGGTCTTTCGTTCATTTGTTTCAGTTTCTTGTCTTTGTTTTCTTAATCCCAGGTGATTCCACAGTGCAACAAAATTTGGGAACGACTGCCCTAGGGCTTAAGGTAGCATAAGAACCAGGTATCACCCATCCTTAAGAAGATTTAAGGAAAAATGTTTTACTGCAACTGATTGAATGAAGGGTGCTACTGGGGAAGGCAAGAATGTCTGTGTATTCTTCCGGATCAAGCAAAGCCTGCCCCTTAGGAAGGGGTTTGCCTGGGGCTCATCTTGAAGAGGACCCAGCCCAGCAGGGCTTCTAGCCAGGGTTGAAGCCACCAAGGATAAAGAGGTTTTGCATTGCTGGATGCAGAGCTGAGTGGCTACCATAGACGTTCTGTAAAGTGGACCACTCAAAGCTTCCCATGAGTTAGCAAAGGTGCTTTGGCTTCCCATCCTGTATCACAGCACTACAAGTGGGTAAGCTGTCCCCACCCCTCTACCTCTTCTTCTTCTCCACCCCCTTCCCATTCTCTCAAAATCAGCAAGCAATGGAAAAGCATCACAGAGCAGCTGGCAGAGAAGGAAGTGGACCTCCTACTCCTCCACATTGCTGGTGGAATGTTAAACACTGAGTCAGAATGTTGGAAAAACCTGAACTTGAAAGGAACTTCGTAGCTTTGATTAAGAGGTTTTCATTACTGAGAAGGGACTGTTCTTAGGACTAAAGATACAGAAAGGAATTTTATTATCTGAGAGTAATGTAAAGTTTGTAGTTCTTCCCAAGATTTCATCTGAATGGCAGGGAATAAAGATCCTGAAGTTGGGGGTTGAGAGACTGCCATCCCTTTTGGAAACAGCATCTTCTCTTATCTAGTTTACTGCCTTTGTCTCTGCACACTTACCTGTTTCTCTCTGTCTTCCCAGAGAAGTACTTTCCAAAATAACTATCTGCAGTGATGAAAAGGTTCTGTATCTGTCCTTCAACATGGCACTCGCTAGTCACATTTGGCTTCTGAGCACTTAAACAATGGTTAATGTGATTGAAAAACTGACATTAAAGTTAAGTAACTGCATGTGGCTGGTGACAGCAGAATTGATATCACAGCCTTAGTGTCTACTCTCAAAACAGAAGCCAGAAAGAGCCTTTCCAAATTTAAGTCAAATCAGATGACGTGACTCTTCTGCTTATTATCTGTCAGTAGCTCTTGATTGTAATAGGATAAGACGCAAAACAACTTCTGGAACTTACAGCTTCCTACAGAACTTGGCCTCTCTGATCACATCTTTTGTTAATCTTACTTGTCTTGCTCTGTCACTGCCCTCCCTTGTTCCAGCCACACTGGTCTTCTTGCTGTTCCTTGAAGAAACTTACCAGACATATTCCCACATCAGAGCCTTTTCACTAACTGTTCCCTCCACCAGAAACATTCTTCACCCCAATGTCTACCTGGGCAGCACCTACACCTGTTTCAAGTCTTTACTCCAATATTACATTCTCAATAAAAACTACCCTCATCCGTCAGCATTCTTGAACCCTTTTAACTATATTCCTTTTAACAATGTTTTCTTGTTTATGTTTTCCAAAACATTTATAATCTTTTGATGTATCATATAATTTTATAACTCATTGTGTTTGCTTTATTGTCAGTCTTCTCCCATTGATAGTCTGGGATTTAGGCTCCTCAAGGTCAGAGATTTTTTGCTGTTTTGTTCACTGAAGCATTTAAAAAATCAAAATGTTCCAAGTACAATAATAGATGCTTTATCTAAAACTATTTGTTGATGAAGTGAATAAATGTTCAATTTTATAAGCTTTGTTTTATATGAATTTATCTATCTAATTGTGCCACTTTGTCATAGGGTAGATTTATTTATGATATCCTAAATTTGTCATCTGCTTAATCCCTGACACTTCCAAAATTGTGCTTCTCTTGTCATTTCTAGTGGGTTGCTTGTTTCTTCCTTCACTCTCTTTTTCTTAAGCTCTCCAGAGATTTGTCTTTTAATTATCTTTTCAGAAAATCAAAATTTGTTCTTTGCAATACTTCTATTTGATTTTTGCTTTCTATTTCATTAATTTCTGCTAATATCTTTTTTCATTTCTTGGATTATTCTATTGTCCTTATAGAGAGTATTAAACTAAATTTTAGAATTTTTTCTAATATAACATTTTACAAACTATAATTTTCTAACTATATCCTTAGCTGTATCACACATTTGAATAAAAGATATTCTGAATATCACTCAGATTTAAGAAATTTCTATTTTTATTCCTTCCTTTTTTTCTTTCTCTCATGAGATTTTAGGAAGTTCTAGTTGTCAGGAAACTTAAAGTTAATCTTTTGAAAGTTGTTTTCCAGATTAATGTCACTATAGTCAGGGAATGATCCTATGTTTCCAATCCTTAGAAACATATTGAACATAGCTCTTTGGCCTTTATTTTGGTCATATTTTCATAAATACTTTATGGTTTCTTGAAAATAATGTTCATTTCCAATTGTTTGGTATAATATTCTATATGTGTCCACCACTAAGCCATATTAATCATCCTAGTCTTATTTCTGTGTTCTTACTGATTTTTGGCTGCTTAGTAATTTGCCAGTTTCTAAGACATGCATGTTAAAAATCAACTACACTTAAATTAGATCTGTTAATATTGTCTCATAGTTTTTCCTATTTATATATTTTAAAGTCACTTTATCAGTTACATACATTATTATTTAGTAAACATTTTAACCCCTAGTAATGATTGTTGATTCAACATTACTTTTTAATTAAAATAACATCTAGTTTCTCTCATTCATATTTACATGGTATACTATTCCTCTGTCTATAACTCCCAGTCTTTTTTCCTTACTTTTTAGATGTGTTATTTAGAAAGGCTATGTATTAAGTGAAGTCACTCAGTAGTGTCCGACTCTTTGTGACCCTATTGACTGTAGCCTGCCAGGCACCTGTGTCCACGGGATTTTCCAGGCAAGAATACTGGAATGGGTTGCCATTTCCTTCTCCGAGGAACCTTCCCAGACCCAGGGATCGAACTCAGGTCCCCTGCATTGCAGGCATACTCTTTACCATCTGAGCCACTAGGGAATCCCATGTTTTTAAATTGCTTTAACAATTTTTGCATTTTAGCTGGGGATTCTAGTTCACATGCATTTGCTATCACCAATCATGTGTTTGGATTACTTTGCTTTATTACATGCTTTATATTTGTCTCACTGTTTCTACACTCCCTCCTTTTTTGCCTTCTTTCATTTTGAGAATTTTTGTAATATTATCTCATCACCTCATATATTTTTTGTTTACACTACATAGTTTATTATTTTGGTTCTAACATTTTAGCTACTGTTATCCTAAAGTTAATCAATAGTTTTATCTTCCTCTTTCAAATTCAAGTATATAACATGTTTAACTACGATCACCTCCTTTCAGCTTCGCTACTATGTTATCAGCTAGTCATTATTCCCCTACTCTCTAACGTAGTTATTTTATTTTTGTTTAATAAAATTTATCAGTGTTTTTATGAACATCTTTGTTCATTATTCTGCTCTGCTTCTGAGACCTTTAAGGAGACTTTGTCTCTGAAATACATTCTCTAGAATTAACATTCAAAGTGGTCTGATGGTGAACTACAACTTTTGTTCTGAAAATGCCTTTGTTACCCCAGTTCTTGAAACACATTTGTATTCAGTGCATAAATTTGGCACAGTTGCTTTTCTTTACATAACAAAAATATTACTTATTAATTTCTATTTTTGAGCTGTTGGATGGAAGTGGGCCACTCTTTTGTAGATAATTTCAATTGCTTTCTCAGCTGCTTTTAAGATCTTATTTTTCTTTGATATTCTGTAGTTTCAAATCAAAATAGTGATAAGAAGGATTTCACTTATAAACTCTTTTTTGAAGAGTTATGTATTCTGTCCCTGGGCCATTGTTTAATTTTAGAAAAAAGAAAGGAATGGCTTATACATTTCATGAGATACCTTTTCAGCATCAGTGGATACGATCATATTTTTCCCCTATAATTTATTGATGTAATGGATTATTTGAATACATATTTTCGTACTTAACTACTTTTTTATTTCTGTATTAAAGCCCACTTAACATAGTGTGTTTGTTACTTTTTTTGATTTATTTCCAATTTCTTCCATCAACATTTTATTCTAATTTTGGTAATTTATATTTTTCCATTAAATCATGTTATTATCTTGGTTTTCAAAGTTGTTGTCTTCACTTAGATGTATGAAGAGGATTTTGAAAATTGCCTAATTTTATATTGCCATTAATGTCAGTGTGTGGGCACCAAGTTAGATCTAGTTGTATTTAAAAAAGTGGAAGAACATGCTTATATTTCCAGTGTAGTGGGTCAAATTTATGTCTTCCTTCCCCATTATATAATTTCATGTTACCACAAAATACTTAGGAAAAAGATTACTGTATTGACTATTTAAAAAAATAGAATAATATAGCAAATTGCCAAATCAGTCCTCCAGTTAGAAATTGCAATGTCAAAGAAAGTAAGTAGGAAAAATATATGAATAAAAATATAGGCAAAAACATGAAAGTTATTAAACAAAATTGAAAGGGTAATATGACAGAGGTCTACAGTATATAGATGTTTCAACATTAGAAAACTAATATAATAGTAATATTAGTGTCCTTGAAATCCATGTGTGATTGTCCTTAAAGATGGAGAGATGGTATGTATGGAAGTGAGGGATATAAGAAAATTAAATCATCATCTCTCCTAACAGGTAGGAAGCTGATAAAACTGTAAAGTGAATAGTTATGCAAGAGTACTATAAAGAGTTAAATGCTGCAAGAAACAGCTACATGTGTTAAATGCAGTTGTCACTGAGGAGCAGGAATCAAGAATGGAAAGAAATGTTAGGAGTATTTTTATTCTGTTAAAAGCGTAGCAATTCAATTTGACTTTTAAAAAATATGTACAAGAATTGCAGTATTAAAAATTAAATGAAAAGATTCAAAACACATATGGAGCATAACCACAATTATGTACTTATGTGTATACAAACACACTCATGCATTAAAAATGCTATCAGATAAATGCTGACATGCTCACAGTTTTATCACAGAATAGTGGGATTATTGGCAAATATATTTTATCTTGTACTTTTTATATTTTGAAAATGTTCTCCACTACTTAAAGATAAATTTATATTTAGAAAAAGGTATTTTAAATTAAATCTTCCTAATACATGCACCACTAGATTAAGTGCTAGGGATGCTGGGATATATAGCAGACAGACAACCTCCAGCAAAAATGGTATCTAGCGTGATGTCTCCAGACAGTTGAGAGGACACTCACCTGCTCACCACCTCTATCCAGACTTTCAATCCATTTGCTGTCTTGTCTTAGTCTTTTTTTATTTGTCTTTTGTTACTCAAGGGGTAAGTGGAAGAGTTTACCAACTGTTGTCACTACTGAAATCAGGTAGTAAAGGCATAAAATTCTTGAGAACTGTTGCACATTACACACTTTCAAAATGTTCATATTTCTACCCATAAAGCTGTGCTGGCTACTCATATATTTTCTAAGACAACAATGTGTTATTTATATGGGAAGCTCTTTTATGGTAATGTTAATTTTACATGAACTTCCCATGTTTTAATCACTTTATTCTTAAAAATATGTTCATCTAAATGATTGCTTTACTGTGAGATTCTTGTTGTATTTGATATTATTTCTTATTGGGTGTAAGATGCTTTTAGGTAAATGTCTTAAAAATCAAAGTCTTATAAGAAAAAAAAGATATGCAACAGAGAAACAATGGCTAATGGGCTGTGACTTGTCACAAATGGGTTCAAAGTTGCATAACAGAAATCTATCAGCAGATAGGATTATGCACCTGGACAAAGACTGATTGCTTACAGTTAAGACATGAGTTAATTTGAGACCATTTCAGTTTGTTTGTTTTTTTTCCCTGAATGACATGAATAATATGATACCCTACTGAAAACAATTGAACAAGACTGGTAAATGCAGAATGCTTCAGACCATGAAATCCCAGTTCGTCCAGTCATAGATAAATTTATCATGTCTATAGAGAGGTTACTGTTGACATAAGTCCTGTTCTTCCCTCTGTGATAACTAGTGAAAAGAAGAGGGTCATGTTTGTCAAGTAATCTACTCAAGAATATGTTTTCAGAAAAATTTTTGAACCAGAGGATTCTTCTGTAATTTAATTTCTTTTCCTTTTCATACTCTTGACAAATGCCTTTACAAAGTCTCTTGACAAGAGATTTTATGCGTATTTGGAAACATTTCTGCTATCATGGTGAATAGTTATATAAGAAACACAACAGGTCCACCCAGGGGGCAGGGTAAAATGAGCTATGATCCTGGCTCTAACACTACTGTAGGTCAAGTGTGAGCTAATCCCTTGAAGAATGTGTTCTGAAATGTGGGGGTTGGATAGAGGATTTACACAAGGAGGCTGAAAGCCATTTCAGGGCAGCTTCAGAAGCCTGACACAAAATTGAGAAACCAAGTCAAAAAACAGGCTGCAGTTGGAAATCATAGATGTGATCACAGACTCGACAGAAAAGTGAGTGAGTCCAGGTAAAAACTCAGCTTTGCCCTCTTTCCAGATAGTTGGTCTCCAGTTGAATGCTCAAGTCTTTTTATTTCTCCTAACAAAGCTCAGTAGTCACTGAAAATAGAAGTTGGCCTCAAAGTTAGATCTTTTCTCCCATCCTCTCTCTTTTCCAAAACAACTTGTTCCTGCAGGAGGCAAAATAGGTGGGAAACCTGTGAGGTTTGCTGTCACTAATGCTGAGTAAGGGGGAGAATGCTAGAAGGAGTGTGAATTGGGCCCTTGCCAGGACAAGAACATGGAGACAATAGGCTCGGGCGATGTATATACCAGGTGGCCAGAAAACCCTGTATTCTGAGGGCACCAATGATGGGAGAGAGATGGAAGGATTTGTGAAAGTTCTCCTCACATGCTGAGTATCTTTGGAGGCAGCTGGTTCAAAGAAAGTCATACCTGGAAATTTCCCTAGGTTTGTAATTTTATTATTGTTATCGTTTCTTTATTTTCCTATAATAATAACATGTTAACAGTTCAAAATGTAAATATATTTTAAAAGTATTAGAAAGACTGTAATTGCCCTTAATAAATACCCAGTATGGATGCAATCTCTTCACTGTCATCCCTGTTCCTGAGAAAGAAAAGAATTAGTGACCAAGGTCTGACACTCAGCTTGGCAAGAGCCTGAATGCTGCTAGTTTACTTCAATCCTGTCCGACTCTTTGCAGCCCTATGGGCTGTAGCTCTCCAGGCTCCTCTGTCCAAGGGAATCTCCAGGCAAAAATACTGGAGTGGGCTGCTGTGCCCTTTGCTAGGGGATCTTCCTGACCCAGGGATGGAACCCAGGTACATAATTTAAGTTTCCTGCATTGGCAGGGGGGTTCTTTACCACTAGTACTACTTGGGAAACCCTGGCAAGAATCTACAACACCCCAAACACAGGTACTCCCACCTGGAGTCTCAAGACCTTGTTAGAATGTACCATTTCCATGTCTAACACTTCTACTTTGTAAAGGGTCAGAGTTGTAACCCTCTTTTGAATAGCATTTATTAAAAAATGCATTTTTAGAGGAGTGATCTTTGGAGAAATTGTGGTTGTGGGAAGCCCAGAGCTGAGGAATGAGGGACATGGATGGAGAAACATGACCAAGACAACTTTTTTCTAACTGATCCTGTCACTTTCTGACCAGATCCTGTCTCTGGTCAGTTTCTAACCAGATCCTGTCTCTGGTCCATATGGGACTTTTACAGACATGTCAAAAGAAGAAAAGAACAATTCTAAACCACAGGTTGTTCACTTTGGTAAACCCTGCATGCTTGTCATACCTATAAGTGGAGATGTTTCCTTTTAACCATAGTTACTATGCATTAAGTATCTTATGTGAGGCAGGCACAGCTTTACATCCTTTCACTCCTGAATCTTCATAACAGCCCCATGAAGTAGGAGTTATCATTAACACTGTTCTACAGATGGAGAGAGAAGACTAACTCTCTCAAGGTCACACAGATGGTATGTGATAAAGCTGGTACTCAGTTCCTGACAGCTCTACTTCAGAGCTCAAGTTCATAACCATTAAGTTATATACCCCATTTTCAGCCAATATATTCTGAGTATCCTCATATATTAGAAATTTAAAGTCCTATTTATATGTTTTGTTTTGCTCCTATGATTAGCAACTAGATACTGAGGTTGATGAAAACATAATTATGGTTTTGCATTGTTGAAATTTGCTATTTGACATTGGAATACATTTTTAAATGGTATGTATCAATTTAATACACATTTCTGACTTTGTTTTTTTGCTAATGACTTACTACTTGCTGATTATTTCATGTTTATTTTAGACTAGGGAAATGATGTTAAACAAAAAGCAAATTTGACTGATTTTCTTATTTGAGTTCAAAATGGGTCATAAAATAGTGGAGACAACTTGCAACATCAGCAATGCATTTGGCTCAGCAACTGCTAATGAATGTACAGTGAAGTGATGGTTCAATGTTTTGCAAAGGAGACAAGAACTTTGAGGATGAGGAGTGCAGTGGCCAGCCATTAGAAGTTGACAACAACCAATTAAGAGCAATCATTGAAGCTGATCCTCTTAAAACTACATGAAGAATTCAATGTCCACCGTTCTACAGTCATTGGGCATTTGAAGCAAATTGGAAAGGTGAAAAAAGCTCAGTAAGTGGGTGCCTCATCTGCTGACCACAAATCAAAAAAGTCATCATTCTGAAGGGTCATCTCTTATTCTACACAACAGTCAATAAGTTCTCGATAGGCTTGTGATGTGTGATGAAAAGTGGATTGTACACAACAACCAGTGATGACCAGCTGGACCAAGAAGAAAGTACAAAGCACTTCCTAAAAGCCAAGCTTGCACCAAAAAAAAGAAAAAAAAAGTTCATGGTCACTGTTTGGTGGTCTGCTGCCCGTCTGATCCACTACCACATCTGAGAAGTATGCTCAGCAAATCAATAAGATGCACTGAAAATTGCAATGCCTGAAGCTGGCATTGGCCAACACAAAGGGCCCAATTCTTCTCCATAACAATGCCCAACTGCACGTTGCATAATCAATGCTTCACAAATTGAACAAATTGGGCTAGAAAGTTTTGCCTCATCTGCCATATTCATCTGACCTCTCTCCAACCAACTACTGTGTGTTCATCTAGACAACTTTTTTACAGGGAAAAATGGTTTCACAACCAGCAGAAGGCAGAAAATGCTTTCCAGGAATTTGTAGAATCCTGAAACACAGGTTTTTATGCTACAGGAATAAACAAACTTATTTCTCATTAGCAAAAATGTGTTGATCGTAATGGTTCTTGTTTTTAATTGTAAAGATATGTTTGAGCCTAGTTATAACAATTTAAATTCATGATCTGAAACCACAATTACTTTTGCACCAAGCTTCAATAAATACCTTTCACACATTGACCTAATCTCTAAATTATTAAGACAATTTATTTTTTAATTTACAGCAAAAAAAAAAATGTATCTCAGATTGACAGTTTCTTCTCTTCTAGGAAAATGACATGTTCTCTACTTTCATTACAAATTTCAATTTTTTATTTCTATATCATGTGTCAATTGCTAGGATATTACTGGTTTACCTCTCCTTTTTGCATGAACACTTTACAAATTGTTATATAGTTTTTAACTTTTCACAATTTGGAGGCAAATATTTTTCCAAATAATTCTCTGCTTTCAATTTTTGGATGATTTTGTATACAATTTTTATATTTTATTTAGCCAAAATAATATTTTCCTCAGTAATTCTTCCTTTGCTCTTATAAGTCTTTGTAAATCAGAGGAAAAATAGATAATCATTAATATTAACCCACAGTACACATAGTGTGGTCTGATGACCAATGTCAGTCTAAGATATGGTGGCTACCTGTCAGTAGTCAGTAACAGAAATTGAGAGGGGCTTCCCAGGTGGTGCTAGTGGTAAAGAACCCTGCTGCCAGTGCAGGAAACATAAGAGAAGCAGGTTCCATCCCTGGGTCAGGAAGATTCCCCTGGAGAAAGTCACGACAACCCACTCCAGTATTCCTGCCTGGAGAATCCCATGGACAGGGGAACCAGGTGGTCTACAGTCCATAGGGTCACAAAGAGTCAGACAGGACTAAAGCAACTCAGCACTCAAGCATGCAACAGAAACTGAGAACCATTTAGAAACTTCTATAGAAATATGACAGAGTGTTTTCTGTCTATTGAGTCCAATACTTTAAAAACAGGGTTTACATTTTGTATTGTTTTAAATTCAATTTTTCTAATGACTCATTTTAATGCATTTTTAAAAGAATTGTCATTTTTTCCCATTTTTAGCACTTGAAAAAGGAGACAGCATAAAAAAGAGGTCTGTTTTTGTTTTTATTTTTGTTTTATTTATGTACATGCATAATTTAAATACATAAGAAAGGTTATTTGATTATGTCATGCTCTCAGTCACTTCAGTTGTATCCAACTCTTTGTGACCTATGGAGGAGCCTGCCAGGGTCCTCTGTCCATGGGATTCTCCAGGCAAGAATACTGGAGTGGGTTGCTGTGCCTTCCTCCAGGGGATCTTCCTGACCCAGGAATTGAACCCACATCTACAGCATCTCCTGCATTGCAGGCAGGCTCTTTACCCACTGAGCCACCTCCAAAGCCCAATATATGTTACAGTATATACATAAACATTATTTATTTAAAAAAATTCAGAGCAAAAAAATGGTGGACTGGGACACTGCAAGCTCTTGCTTCCTGACAGAAACATCAAAAAAAACAACCAACAGTTGTCAGAACAAATTTTGTTGAAGCTGTGGAAAACAGTGGTTCCTATCCATCACACAAATATCCATTCAAGAAAAGGCCATTTTTAAAATGGTAGGAAACTTTTGTGGCATTTTTACTCACCTTTGCACTCCCTTCCCAGTACAGTGATGATCTTCATCTTGATCAGATGGAATCCCAGTGCCCAAATCCACACCATTGAACCAAAGGCTGCAGAACAGACTTTACTTGCAAATTATTGTGTAGACCTATTCTAACTTTTCTGAATAATATCTGAAAGAATGACATAAAATACCTCTCTCTGCTTTGCATGACTTGAACTGTAAGCAAGAAAAGTGAAGAGCACTGTCTGTAAAAGTTATGAGGTAGTCACCACAACCTCACAAGCATCTGGGCAAGTAATAGTGGGTGACACACACAATAGGCCGTCAGAGACCCAGAAAAGAAGCTGAGGCAAGATGGTTTGGGAAATTTTTGACACTCAACAGCAGCATGCAGACAGAGGAATTTTAAAAATCACATGCTCAGAGAAGCTATATGCTCAGAGAAATCCAGATAAGACCTTAAGTTTTCATCTTAGGATGAGGTCTAAGCTCAGAGAAAGCTTACCTGAGTGATTAAAAAGTTTTCTAGCATGGAGTCAAACTCTAAAAACTGGAGATATGACCATTCTCTCTTTTTAAAATTGTTTTTGTTTGTTTGGTGTTTGTCTTTTTGTTGTAGTTGTTTTTTTTTTTTTTTTTTTTTTGACTTGTTTTAGCACCTAGAATTCAAGAAAATCTGTCAAGCGTGAATATGAGCTAAAGGAATAGAGACCTCAATGATCACTCATGACAGGACATAGTCTTTGTAAAAATAGCTTGGATAAGTCTCAAATGGACTAGCAGTTCCTTCAACAATCAAAAACAAAAGCAATCATAAAAGCAAATCTTGGGGAATGGGGAGAATCTAATTTCCAGAGTTATCATATTATAATCATGTGATTATAATATATAATCATATTTTATGGCAAGACAAAATAATTTAAACATTGGAAAAACTCTCAGCCCTTCGGCCTCCTCTCTCCCCTCTACTACGCACTAGATGTCTGCATTATGCATCAAACAAACTTTCCCCATTGGTGGAAATACCTACTCAACAATAAAGAGGAACATTCTCCTAACACCAAGACAACTCCTTGAAAGATAACATTCCTTCTTAATCTGATAAAGGAATCATGATGACCCGTGCCCCACTATTCTCTATATTTTATTGACTGTTATACATCATTTAATGTATAGCCTTCTGTCTCAAAAATGTATATAAATGTGCTTTGACTTCTAATGAGAAGAGTTATCAGAGCTTTTGGAGAGGCTGTTCCTGGATTATAATCTTTAATTTCACTCAAATAAAATTTTCCATTTCTTAGATCAACTGATTAATTTTTCATTGACAATAGTCAAATATCCAATTTTTAACTAAATAATCATGACATATATTGAAAAAGGAAAAGATTAACTATTTAAAATTTCAAAATAAATTGAAAATAGATTCAAAGAACCATGTCTGAGGAAGAGTAGGTGTCATATATACTAGAAAAAGACTTTAAGACAACTATCTTAAATATTCTCAAAGAGCTAAGATAAAAATGAGGATGGAGAAACAGAATAAATCAGAAAAATAATATATGAACAAATTGAGAATATAAATAAAGAGATACAAATTAATATGAAAAGAAACCAAAGAGAAATTGTGGAGCTTTAAAGTATAATAACTAAAGTTAAAAATTTACTACAAGGATTCAACAGCAGATTTGAGAATGTAGAAGAAAAAAAGCTTACTTGAAGATAGGATAACTGAAATTATTAAGTCTGAGAAGTAGAAAGAAAACACAGACTAAAGAAAAATGAACAGAGAGAAATGGACTTGCGGGCTACTATAAGTCCCACACTTATATACCAAAAGTGCATATATATGTACTTACAGCAGTTCCAGAAGAAGACAAAGAGAAAAGAGCAGAAATATTATTTAAAGAAACATGAAAAGCTTCCCAAATTTTATCAAAAATATGAATCTTCAAATCTAGGAAACTCAATGAACTCCAAGTAGAGGAACCCAAATATACTCACACTAAGAGAAGGAACAATATAATCAACATTTCATAAGACAAAGGGAATTCTAAAAACAGCAAGAAAGAAGTCGCTTGTAATGTACAGGAAGTCCTCAATAAAATGACCTGCTAATTTCTCATCAGAAATCTTGGACGTCAAAAGCAGGGAGATAGTATATGTAAAGTAAAAGGGGGAAATGTCATCCAAGAGGTAAATATGACAAAATTGTCCATCAAAAATTGATGGAGAAATTAAGACTTTCTTGGATAAACAAAAATTGAGCAAGTTTATTACCACTAAACTCCCAATATATGAATTAATAAGGAGTAATTCAGGTTGAAATGAGAAAAGGCTGGATAGTAGCTTGAAAGGGTATAAAAATATAAATATCTCTGGTAAAGGTAAATACATAAACAAAATAAAAGTAGATAATATTGTAATTTTGGTTTGTAACTCTACTTTTTACTGTACAAAATTTAGAAGATGTGAACATAAAAATAATTGTGGATCTAGTGATCTGTATAATTTATACACTATGGCACACAGTTTATATAGGTTATTTGTGATGTCAAAAAAAAAAAAGGGAGGAGAGGAATGGAAGTATATAAGGAAATTCATATATATGTATGTATGTATATATATGTGTGTGTGTGTGTGTGTGTGTGTGTGTGTGTGTATACACATATCCAAAAGGCACCAGAATGGCTATACTCTGGGATATATAAAATCAGACAAAATAAATTTTAGTAAAAGACTGTTACAAGAGTCAAAGAGAACATTATATACTGATACAAGGGGTCAATCACAAAGAGGACCCATCAATTATGTGCATGTATATGTGTGTGTGTGTGTTTCTACGTACAAGAAACATCAGAGCCCCAAAATATATGAAGTAGGCATGGACACAATTGATGGGAGAAATAAACAGCTTTATAATACTAACTGGAGACTTTAATATCCTACTTACAATAATGGGTAGAACAACCAAACAAGCAATCACTAAGAAATAGAAAACTTGAATAACACTATAAATCCACTGGATTCAACAAAGAAAGAACCTTTGCTCAACAATAGTGGAATATACATTTTCACAAATGCACATGTTAGGACATAAAACAAGTCTTAATAGGCTGCCATTTTCTTCTCCATCAGTTCAGTTTAGTTCAGTCACTCAGTCGTGTCCAACTCTTTGCAAACCCATGAATTTCAGCACGTCAGGCCTCCCTGTCCATCACCAACTCCCGGAGTTCACTCAAACTCATGCCCATTGAGTCTGTGATGCCATCCAGCCATCTCAGCCTCTGTCATCGCCTTCTCTTCCTGCCCCCAATCCCTCCCAGAATCAGAGTCTTTTCCAATGAGTCAATTCTTCGCATGAGGTGGCCAAAATTTTGGGGTTTCAGCCTCAGCATCAGTCCTTCCAATAAACACCCAGGAATGATCTCCTTTAGAATGGACTGGTTGGATCTCCCTGCAGTCTAAGGGACCCTAAAAAGTCTTCTCCAACACCACAATTCAAAAGCATCAATTCTTCAGCACTCAGCTTCCTTCACAGTCCAACTCTCATATCCATACATAACTACTGGATAAACAATTGCCTTGACTAGACGGACCTTTGTTGGCAAAGTAATATCTCTGATTTTCAATATGCTATCTAGGTTGGTCATAACTTTCTTTCCAAGGAGTAAGTATCTTTTAATTTCATGGCTGCAATCACCATCTGCAGTGATTTTGGAGCCCCCAAAATAAAGTCTGACACTGTTTCCCCATCTATTTCCCATGAAGCGATGGGACCAGATGATCTTCATTTTCTGAATGTTGAGCTTTAGCCAACATTTTCACTCTCCTCTTTCACTTTCATCAAGAGGCTTTTTAGTTCCTCTTCACTTTCTGCCATAAGGGTGGTGTCATCTGCATATCTGAGGTTATTGATAATTCTGAAGGCAATCTTGATTCCAGCTTGTGCTTCTTGCAGCCCAGGGTTTCTCATGATGTACCCTGCATAGAAGTTAAATAAGCAGGGTGACAATATACAGCCTTGACGTACTCCTTTTCCTATTTGGAACCAGTCTGTTGTTCCATGTCCAGTTCTAACCGTTGCTTCCTGACCTGCATATAGGTTTCTCAAGAGGCAGGTCAAGTGGTCTGGCATTCCCATCTCTTTCTGAATGTTCCACAGTTTATTTTGATGCACAGTCAAAGGCTTTGGCATAGTCAATAAAGCAGAAATAGATGTTTTTCTGGAACTCTCTTGCTTTTTCCATGATCCAGCGGATGTTGGCAATTTGATCTCTGGTTCCTCTGCCTTTTCTAAAACCAGCTTGAACATCTGGAAGTTCACAGTTCACATACTGCTGAAGCCTGGCTTAGAGAATTTTGAGCACCACTTTACTAGAGTGTGAGAAGAGTGCAATTGTGTGGTAGTTTGAGCATTCTTTGGCATTGTCTTTCTTTGGAATTGGAATGAAAACTGACCTTTTCCAGTCCTGTGGCCACTGCTGAGTTTTCCAAATTTGCTGGCATACTGAGTGCTGCACTTTCACAGCATCATCTTCCAAGATTTTAAATAGCTCAACTGGAATTCCATAACCTCCACTAGCTTTGTTCATAGTGATGCTTTCTAAGGCCCACTTGACTTCATATTCCAGGATGTCTGGCTCTAGGTGAGTGATCACACCATCATAATTATCTGGGTCATGAAGATCTTTTTGTACAGTTCTTCTGTATATTCTTGCCACCTCTTCTGAATATCTTCTGCTTCTGTTAGGTCCATATCATTTCTCTCCTTTATCGAGGCCATCTTTGCATGAAAACTTCCCTTGGTATCTCTAATTTTCTTGAAGAGATCTCTAGTCTTTCCCATTCTGTTGTTTTCCGCTATTTCTTTGCATTGATCGCTGAGGAAAGCTTTCTTATTTCTTCTTACTATTCTTTGGAACTCTGAATTCGGATGCTTATATCTTTCCTTTTCTCCTTTGCTTTTTGCTTCTCTTCTTTTCACAGATATTTGTAAGGCCTCCCCAGACAGCCATTTTGCTTTTTTGCATTTCTTTTCCATGGGGGTGGTCTTGAGCCCTGTCTCCTGTACAATGTCATGAACCTCCATCCATAGTTCATCAGACACTCTATCTATCAGATCTAGGCCCTTAAATCTATTTCTCACTTCTACTGTATAATCATAAGGGATTTGATTTAGGTCATACCTGAATGGTCTAGTGGTTTTCCCTACTTTCTTCAATTTAAGTCTGAATTTGGCAATAAGGAGTTCATGGTCTAAGCTACAGTCAGCTCCCGGTCTTGTTTTGCTGACTGTATAGAGCTTCTCCATCTTTGGCTGAAAAGAATATAATCAATCTGATTTCTGTGTTGACCATCTGGTGATGTCCATGTGTAGAGTCTTCTCTTGTGTTGTTGGAAGAGGGTGTTTGCTATGACCAGTGCGTTCTCTTGGCAAAACTATATTACCTTTGAACTGCTTCATTCTGTAGTCCAAGGTCAAATTTGCCTGTTACTCCAGATGTTTTTCGACTTCCTACTTTTGCATTCCAGTACCCTATAATGAAAAAAATATCTTTTTTGAGCGCACCAGCTGCGACGGACAGTGCAGAAGCATGTCCAAGAGGAGCTACTCCTCTCCCAAGGTCAAGGGTGGCAGCTCAGAGGAGCTACCCCACGTCTGAGATCAGGGGTGGTGGCTGAGAGTGCCAGGCTTTGATGGCACAGGAGTGGCCGAGAGGAGCTACCCCACATCTGGGGTCGGGGTGGCAGCCAGGAGCTACCCCACGCCCGAGGCCAGGGTGGCAGCCGGGATGCTACCCCACATCCAAGGTCAGGGGCTGTGGCAGAGAGGAGCAACCCCACGTCCAAGGAGCGGTGGCTGCACAGATGCAGGAGGGCTGAGAGGAGCTACTCCATATTCAAGGTCAGGAGGGGCAGCAGTGAGGAGATACCCCTCGTCCAAGGTAAGGAGCAGTGGCTGTGCTTTGCTGGAGCAGCCTTGAAGAAATATCCCACGTCCAAGGTAAGAGAAACCCAAATAAGATGGTAGGTGTTGCGAGAGTGCATCAGAGGCAGACACACTGAAACCATAATCACAGAAAACTAGTCAATCTAGTCACACATACCACAACTTTGTCTAACTCAATGAAACTAAGCCATGCCGTGTGGGGCCACCCAAGCCGGGCGGGTAATAGTGGAGAGGTCTGACAGAATGTGGTCCACTGGAGAAGGGAATGGAAAACCACTTCAGTATTCTTGCCTTGATAACCCCATTAACAGTATGAAAAGGCAAAATGATAAGAGGAACTCCCCAGGTAGGTAGGTGCCCAATATGTCACTGGAGATCAGTGGAGAAATAACTCCAGAAAGAATGAAGGGATGGAGAGAAAGCAAAAACAATACCCAGCTGTGGATGTGAATGGTGATAGAAGCAAGATCTGATGCTGTAAAGAACAATATTGCATAGGAACCTGGAATGGCAGGTCCATGAATCAAGGCAAAATGGAAGTGGTCAAACAGGAGATGGCAAGAGTGAACGTCAACATTCTAGGAATCAGCAAACTAAAATGGACTGGAATGGGTGAATTTAACTCAGATGACCATTATATCTACTACTGTGGGCAGGAATCCCTTAGGAGAAATGGAGTAGCCATCATGGTCAACAAAGAGTCCCAAATGCAGTACTTGGATGCAACCTCAAAAACGACAGAATGATCTCTGTTCGTTTCCAAGGCAAACCATTCAATATCACAGTAATCCTTCTCCATAATAAATATTAAAAAATTCAAATCATACAAAGTGATCTTATCAGATAACAGTGGAAATCAGTAACAGAAGAAATATAGAACAATTTAGAAATATTAACAAATTAAACACCACACTATAAAACAAACAATAGACGAGAAAGAAATCACAAGAGAAATTATAAAATACCTTGGAGAAATGAAAATGAAAGCACAAACTACCAAAACGTATGAAATGCAGTAAGCATAGTGCTAAGACAGAAAAGTATAGCTTAAACTTGTACATTACAAAGGAAGAAATAACAAATCAGTAATCTGACTTTACACTTTAAGGAGCTAGAAAAAGTAGAGCAAACTAAACATAAAGCCAGGAGAAGGAAGGAAATAATGAGAAGATTAGAATGGTGATACATACAATGGATAATAGAAGAAAAATAGATAAAATCAGTGAAAGCAAAAGTTACTTTTTCAAAAAAATAAAAACATAAAACTTTAGCTAGTGGACTAGGCAAAAAAAGCCTAGTCCACTATGAAGATTCACATTCAGAAATGGAAGTGGGGACATTACTACCAATTTTATAGAAATATCATATAATAATATTGTGAACAACTGTACACCAAAAAATTGGATAATCTACATAAAATGGGCACACAATCTACCAAAACTGAATTATGAAGACAAAATTTGAGAAAACATGATCAGACCTACAACTAGTAAACTATTGAATAAGAATCAAACATATCTTTATGAAGAAAAGTTTTGGACCAGATATTTTCAATGGTAAATTCTACCAAACATTTAATGAAGAACAAAAATCAATCTTTCTCAAAATCTTTAAAAAAATTGAAGAGGAAGAGGCACTTCCAAACTCATTGTATGACACCATTATCTTGATACTAAAGCCAGACAAAGGTACTTTAAGAAAACTAGAGACCAATATCTTTTATGAATATTGATGCAGAAATCCTGAACAAAATACTAGCAAACCAAAACCAGCAATATATTAAAACAACTATAAACCATGACCAATGAGGTTTATTACTAACATGCAAGCTGGTTCCATATATAATAATCATTAAGTGATTTTTTTTTACCACCTTAATAGAATGAAGGGGGAAAAAAAAAAACTACTTTATTCTAGGAATTTTGATTGCTGGCTCATATGACAAGGGTAAGCTTAGTTTTGTAATAAGCTTTGAATAATGCAGCATTCTAAAGTGGCTATATCATTGTCCATTTCTTAAAATCTCTGATGGAATTTGCCAGTGAACACACCTAAGCCTTACAATTTCTGTTTTAGATGGTTGTTAATTACGTATTAAATTGATTTAGTAGATATAATTCAATTCAGATTGTCTGTTTCTTCCTGCATGAGTTTAGCAAAATGTGTCTTTCAGGGAATTGGTCCATTTCATCGAAGTTATCAAATGTAGAGTTGTTCATAGCATTCATTTATCATCATTTTAGCGTCCATAGGATCTTTAGTGATGTTCATCTTTCATCTCTGATATTAATAATTTGTGTCATCTCTATTTTTCTTAGTTAACCAGTCTAGTATCTTATCAATTTTATTGATCTTTTTATAAAACATCTTCTGACATCACTGGTTTTCTCTATTGATTTCCTCTTGTCAAATTCACTCATTTCTGCTCTAATTTTTAAGGGAAAAATGTACAAACTTAGATATGGTTTTAGATCTTTCTTCATTTTTAATGTATTCATTCATCATAAATTATTAGTAATAGCCCCAAAGTTCACAAAAAACTTACCAATCTAATCACATGGACCACAGCCTTGTCTAACTCAATGAAACTATGAGCCATGCCGTGTAGGACCACCCAAGACAGACGGATCATGGTGGAGAGTTCTGACAAAACGTGGTCCACTGGAGAAGGGAATGGCAAACCACTTCAGTATTCTTGCCTTGAGAACTCCATGAACAGTATGAAAAGGCAAAAAAAAATAGGACACAGAAAGATTAACTCCTCAGGTTGGTGAGTGCCAAATATACTACTGGAGATTGTGGAGAAATAACTCTAGAAAGAATGAAGAGATGGAGCCAAAGCAAAAACCACATGCAATTGTGGATATGACTGGCGATGGAAGCAAGGTCCAATGCTGTAAAGACTAATATTGCATAGGAACCTGGAATGTCAGGCCCATGAATCAAGGCAAGTTGGAAGTGGTCAAACAGGAGATGGCAAGAGTGAACGTTGACATTTTAGGAATCAGCAAAGTAAAAGGGACTACAATGGGTGAATTTAACTCAGATGACTATTATATCTACTACTGTGGGAAAGAATCCCTTAGAAGAAATAGAGTAGACATAATAGTCAACAAAAGAGTCTGAAATGCAGTACTTGGATCCAATCTCAAAAATGACAGAATGATCTCTGTTCATTTCCAAAGCAAACCATTCAAGATCATGGTAATCCAAGTCTATATCCTAACCAGAAATGCTGAAGAAGCTGAAGTTGAATAGTTCTATGAAGACCTACAAGGACTGGATATGATAGACAGAGTGTCTGATGAATTATGGATGGAGGTTTATGACACTGTACAGGAGACAGGGATCAAGACGACCCCCAAGAAAAAGAGATTCAAAAAAGCAAAATGGCTGCCCGAGGAGGCCTTATAAATAGCTGTGAAAAGAAGAGAAGTGAAAAGAGAAGGAGAAATGGTAAGACATACCCATTTGAATGCAGGGTTCCAAAGAATAGCAAGAAGAGATAAGAAAGGTTTCCTCAGGGACCAGTGCAAAGAAATAGAGGAAAGCAATAGGCTTGAAAAGACTAGAGATCTCCTCAAGAAAATTAGAGATACCAAGGGAACATTTCATGCAAAGATAGGCTCGATAAAGGACAGAAATGGTATGGACCTAACAGAAGCAGAAGATATTCAGAAGAGGTGGCAAGAATACACAGAAGAACTGTACAAAAAAGAACTTCACGACCCAGATAATCATGATGGTGTGAACACTCAACTAGAGCCAGACATCCTAGAATGTGAAGTCAAGTGGGCCTTAGAAAGCATCACTACGAACAAAGCTAGTGGAGGTGATGGAATTCCAGGTGAGCTATTTCAAACCCTAAAAGATGATGCTATGAAAGTGTTGCACTCAATATACCAACAAATTTGGAACTCAGCAGTGGCCACAGGATTGGAAAAGGTCAGTTTTCATTCCAATCCCAAAGAAAGGCAATGCCAAAGAATGTTCAAACTACCACAAAATTACACTCATCTCACACACTAGTACGGTAATGTCCAAATTTCTCCAGGCCCGGCTTCAACAATATATGAACCATAAAATTCCAGATGTTCAAGCTGGTTTTAGAGAAGGCAAGGAACCAGAGATCAAATTGCTAGCATCTGCTGAATCATCAAAAAAGGAGGAGAATTCCAGAAAAACATCTATTTCTGCTTTATTGACTATGGCAAAGCCTTTGACAGTGTGGGTCACAATAAACTGGAAAATTCTGAAAGAGATGGGAATACCAGACCACCTGACCTTCCTCTTGAGAAACCTGTAAGCAGGTCAGGAAGCAACAGTTAAAACAGGACATGGAACAACAGAAGGTTCCAAATAGGAAAGTATGTACATCAAGGCTGTACAGTTTCACCCTGCTTATTTAACTTACATGCAGTATACATCATGTGAAATGCTAGGCTGGATGCAGCACAAGCTGGAATCAAGATTTCTGGGAGAAAAATCAATAACTTCAGATATGCAGATGACACCATCTTTATGGCAGAATTCTTATACGATTCCCTGGTGGCTCAGAAGATAAAGACGATAAATCTTCTGCCTGCATTGCTGGAGACCCGCGTTTGATCCCAGGGTTGGGAAGATTCCCCTGGGGAAGGAAATGGCAACCCACTCCAGTATTCTTGCCTGGAAAATCTCATGGATGGAGGAGCCTGGCAGGCTACAGTCCATGGGTCACAAAGAGTCAGACACGACTGAACAACTTCGCTTTTGCTTTTGCTTTGTGGCAGAAAGTGTAGAACTAAAGAACTTCTTGATGAAAGTCAACAAGGAGAGTGAAAAAGTTGGCTTAAAGCTCAATGTTCAGAAAACTAAGATCATGGTACTCAGCCTCATCACTTCATGGCAGACAGATGGGGAAACAGTGGAAACAGTGACTGAATTTATTTTTGGGGGGCTCCAAAATCACTGCAGATGGTAACTTTAGCCATGAAATTAAAAGACACTTAGTCCTTGGAAGAAAAGTTATGACCAACCTAGACAGCATATTAAAAAGCAGAAATATTACTTTGCCTACAAAGGCCATGTAGTCAGGCTATAGTTTTTCCAGTAGTCATGTTTGGATGTGAGAGGTTGGACTATAAAGAAATCTGAGCGCTGAAGAATTGATGCTGTTGAACTGTGGTGTTGGAGAAGACTCTTGAGAGTCCATTGGACTGCAAGGAGAGCCAACCAGTCCATGCTAAAGGAAATCAGTCCTGAATATTCATTTGAAGGACTGATGTTGAAACTGAAACTCCAATTCTTTGGCCACCTAATGCAAAGAGATGACTCATTTGAAAAGACCCTGATGCTGGGAAAGATTGAAGGCAGGAGAAGAGGGGAATGACAGAGGATAAGATGTTTGGATGGCATCACCGACTCAATAGACATGAGTTTAATTAAGCTCCGGGAGTTGGTGATGGACAGGGAGGCCTGGAGTGTTGCAGTCCGTGGAGTTGCAAAGAATCAGACACAACTGAGCGACTGAGCTGACTGAACTGAGCTCCAAAGTGGAAGCAACCAAAATATCCATCAACAGATGAATATATACGCAAAATATGATATATACTTACAATAGAATATTATTTATTGAAATTCTGATACATGCTAAAATATGTGTGAACCTGGAAGCTTTAAGCTCAATGAAATAAACTAGACACAAAAAGACAAATATTGTTTGATTCCACTTATATAGATTTTGGTTCAGTTTCAGGCTCTTGACAATAATGTTATTGGGTAAGAATGCTCGAGGTACTTGCCAAGGGGCGTGCTTCTTTTGATGAGCCCCCATAGATGTTTCTCTGATTAAAAGACTAGCCAGACTGACCCTTGTGGTTCGTATTATGATTGCAGAACACAGCCATCAAGGAGATTTGAAAAATAAGATTTATTACTCAGAAATCCTGCACTATATACAGCACACCCAAGAGTCACACAGCAAGGTTGTTGAGTAGAGAAGGAGGGAGTATGGACCAGGGGCCCTTTATTGGGGCCTGTATGTGGAGTGCTTAAGATTTCATGGGTTCACGCTCTACCTGATGAGTTTGATGAGTTTCAAACCTAAAAGCAAGAATTTAGGGCATGGGAAAGGAAAAATAGGGTCCCTTTCTAAAAGGGGACCTTCATGACTGGGGAGTGACATAGTTTCTTACCTAGTTGTTTTCCTAGCAGTTTTTTCATACAGCTGGCAGTATTCTTATTTGAGATGGATGTCTGTGAAATGGATACCTCGGCAATCAAAAGCTTAGAACCAGGCATGACAATAAGGTACCAAGAAAAAGAAAATTCATAGAAACAGAAGGCAGAATAGAGGTGGGGGTCAGCAGAGGAATGAGGAGTTTTCCTTTAATTGGAAGAAATTTTCTGTTTGATGTGATGAGGAATTTCTAGAAATGGATAATCATGATGGTAACACAACATTGTGAATGTTGTTCATGCCACTTAATGCATACCTACAAAAGGCTAAAATGGTAATTTTTTTTTAACGTGCAGATATTTATGGCACTTTTATTCACAGTAGCCAAAAAGTAGAGAAAAATCCAACTATCAATGGATGGATTTTAAAAAGCACTAAAAAATGAAATACTGATAAACAATGCAACGTGGATGAACATCAAAGATGTTATGTGAAATGAAAAGAAGCCAGACACAAACTTACACAGAAAGTAGATCAGTGATTATGGGGCTGAGATGGGAATGAAGAGTTTAGGTTTTTTAGTCACTAAGTCGTGTCTGACTCTTGAGACCCCATGGAGTATAGCCTGCCAGGCTCTTCTGTCCGTGGGATTTCCCAGGCAAGAATACTGGAGCGGGTTGCCATTTCCATCTCCTTTATGGTAAATTTTATGTAATACAGATTTTACTACAATAAAAAATATTTTTTCAAAGTCAAGTAGTGATTTGATTAATCTTATCCAAACTACCTTGCTATTATCCTTTGTCATGTATTGTTTTTGTATTGATTATCTTCCAGTTTTAAGCTCTTTTGAACTCTGATTCTGATTGTCCCTTGTAGCATCAGTACTACAATCTATTATGTTGTTGATAGCTTTTTTCTCATGGAAATAATTATTCTTCAACATGATTTTAATGGCCACATAGTCTTCAGTTATACAGACAAAGCATAATATACTTCTTTCTTCAATGGAGGTCATTTAGGTTATTTATAATTGTACTTAATGTTGCAGTGAATATTCTTAGTTCAGGATTTTTTCAGCATATCTAGACACAGGAGATATGGGTTTGATCTCTGGGTCCAGAAGATATCATGGAGGAGGAAATGACAACCTACTCCAGTATTCTTGCCTGAAAAATCCCATGGACAGAAGAAATTGGAGGGCTATAGTTGATAGGATAGCATAGAGTTGGACACACCTGAGCAACAGATGACACATGCAATTATTTCCCTGGTATAATTTTAAATGAATTTCAACCTTTAGAGTTGAAAATTACATCTATATCTAAATATCATCTATCATATAAGGAAAGGAGAGAGCTACAGAAAAAATGGCTAATTTATACAACTAGAAGAGTTCATGGAAGTAAAAATATCCCTATAATATTAACAAAACTAAGAAATGCCTATATGCCTCTTATTTCTGAAAATATTTTCATATTTTTCTAGACTTAAAAAATTTAATTGCCTTTCTCTGTGCCTTATCCATTCTCCTATTAAAGATCTGGCCTTTTAGAAAATGATTTGCAAAATTATTTTAAAATATACATCGTTTATTGTACAGAAAAGATTTAAGACATCAGTTTGAGACTGCTATTCTTGGAAAGATCTTCTTGCATGGTAGGATTGGCTGGCATCTGAGAACTGCTATTTTGGGAGTGTTCTCACTATTCCCTAATTAATGCGAATGTCTCATTGCACTTAAAGTATTTGAACAAGCAATACGATTTACGCTAGGCATCCTCTTTCCTTGGAGTTGGAATTTGGATACATACTAAGTAAAGGTTACCTCCAGGATCAGCACCAATAAAATCCTTGGGAACTTGGGTTTCCAATAAGCTTCTAAGACAGACAATATTTCACATATGTTGTTACAATTTGATTCTGTTTGGAATTGAACAGGTCCTCTGTGACTTCACTGGAAGATGGATATTGAAAGCTTGCACTGGTTTCCTCTGGCCTTCACTCCTGCACGTTTCCCTTTACCCCCTGAATTCTGTCGTTTCTTGGTAATAATCTGAGCCATAAGTGTGACTGTATGTTGAGTCCTGTGATTCATCCCAGAGAATCACCTAGCCTAGGGGAAGACCAGGGGACCCCAACACGTGTTAATCTTTAGAATTAATGTATATATTATTTTCAAGATTTACTTTCACTTTTTTGTATTCTTTATAGTATGTTTTTATTTGAAGGAGGTTGGGTGTGTGCAAATAAAAATTTAGTCTCCAGATTTATCCTTCCCCAAACACATCCTGCTGAAGTTCTTACTCCTGGATTCATATGCACCATGATTTCATTCTTCTCTGCTTATGTGATAATCCTGGTAAAATTTCAATGTTAGGCTGAAAGAAAATTATTAATAGGGATGTTTTGTTAAACAGTTTCTGCTCTTTTACCTAAGTTTCTAAGCATTACATGTTTTTTAGTCTCTGAACCTGTGAAGTAAGCAAATTCTTAAAGTCACTCTGTCAAGAAGTATTTGTCAAGATCAGATACTGACTGTGAGTTCCAACTTCAGTCCATGTACCTTTTATATGATGTAAATTTCTCCTAGCTCCTTGAAATATATTACTTTTGCTTTTACAATGTTATGATTTTTCATGTTTCCTAGTTATTATAAGCTTTTTAAATGAGGGGTGGAAAAAAGTAAAGTATGGGCTACAAGCCAGACATGGATTTTATACAAAAAATATTTTAATGTATTTCTCAGCAGTTATTTTTTCCATGCAAAATCTTTAACAGAAAATGTAAGTTCTATATTGTAACCCTGTTAATACAGGGCTGTTCATATATATTAGAGGAAAAAAGATATAGAGAAGGGCTTTGGGAAGATAATGTCACCTTCTTTTAAAAAAGTGACTCACAGAGTACAGCATATAATGTAACTCATAAAGGCAGGAAGAATTATTCAAGTTAATTAGAAGTAAAAATGGCTTTTATATTGTTTTATATAATTGTGCTTCTGCAGAGTAAAGTTAAATATCTTTATAAAATAAAGTCTTTTAGTACAAGCTGCCAACTATGCAAATAATTTTGTCATTTTTAGAACGTGCAGAAAAAGAACACGATTTGTTGTATTAAGTGGACAAGAGATGACTTCAGGATTGACAAGTGATGGTCATGTCGGGAAAAATAGACTCCAATGTTCCAGGAAAGGAACAAACTCAACAGAGGAATAAAAACTATATGAAAGAAGCACTTAGACATATTTGTGCATCAATTATAACAAGAGCTAAAATGCCCCAAAAAAGTAACCCAGGAGACAGACCATATTGACAATTAAATGTCTGAATCTGATTTTTAAACTAAGATAAGAAAGATCTGCAAGTCTGTCTGTTTCCTGACTTTTCTGTTCTGAGTTCTAAATTTTGACATATTCTTTTTGGCTGTAAGAGGTTGTATATTAAAGTTATATGTTAAACAATTATGCATAGGCTGTTTATTTTCCAACTCTTTTGTCAGGTATGTCTTCTTATTCATCTTCAAATGTCTTTGAAATTTTAGCTCATTATAAATTCTTGTTTCACAGTTCTTATGTCCAGCATAATGGAATATGGAACTCAGCAAATGCCCTCACCAAAAAATTACTCTTAAAGTAGGATGAAACTGTCAGAAACATCATTTTCAACACTGTAAATTGACCAAAGGCATACATCCAACTAAGCAGAATCTATTCACGAAAACTACTGAACTTCAGATTTTAAAAGTGTGAGTCCCTGCATCATTGCATAGAGTTGATCCCATCTGTTTCCCAGCAGGCCTGTCTGTGGTTTTCAACCAGGATATGGCAGATTGAAACCAGTCCTTTGATGCCGCTACTGTGGGAAATTCACTTAACTTGGAACACTGCCAATTACAGCTGGCATCTCCATGGCAAGCAACCAGGGTCTCCTCTGCAAACCAACAGCTTACATGAGGGAGAGGTTCTGTTTCATGCAAGCAGTGGCCCAGAACATTCAATCAGTTCAGTTGCTCACTTGTGTCTGACTTTTTGAACCCTTGGACTGCAGCACACCAGACTTCCCTGTCCATCAACAACACATGGAGCTTGCTGTAACTCATGTCCATCAAGCCAGTGATGCCATACCCAATCATCTCACCCTTTACCATCCCCTTCTCCCACCTTCAATCTTTCTCAGCATCAGGGTCTTTTCAAATGAGTCAGCTCTTCGCATCAGGTGACCAAAGTATTGGAGATTCAGCTTCAACATCAGTCCTTCCAATGAATATTCCAGACAGATTTTCTGTATGATTGACTGGTTTGATCTCCTTTCAGTCGAAGAGACTCTCAAGAGTCTTCTCCAAAACCACAGTTCAAAAGCATCAGTTCTTGGGTGCTCACCTTTCTTTATGATCCAACTCTCACATCCACACATGACTACTGGAAAAACCATAGCATTGACTAGATGGACCTTTGTCAACAAAGTAATGTCTTTGATTTTTAACATGCTGTCTAAATTTGTCATAACTTTTCTTTTAAAGACACTTGCTCTTTTCAAGGAGCAAGTGTCTTTAAATTTCATGGCTGCAGTCACCATCTGGAGTGATTTTGGAGCCCTTAAAAATAAAGTCTGTCCCTGTTTCCATTGTTTCCCCAACTATTTTCTGTGAAGTGATGGGATTGTATGCCATGCTCTTAGTTTTTTGAATGTTGAGTTATAAGCCAGAACACTAGCTGGGAATTTAATGAGAAGTTTTATTTACTTATTTATGGCCTCCCCCAACATCCTGTGGGATCTTAGTTCCCCAACCAGGGATTAAACCCAGGTGACAGCAGTAAAAGCAGAGAGTCCTAACTACTGGGTCACCAGGGAATTCACCAGGAAGTTTTAGAAGGTGAGGCAGTCACTGAGGGCCTGATAAGCTATGCATATATCCTGGTAGACCAGAGGCTTGCATAAGCACAGTAGAGAGCACAGAGAATCTAAGCCATACAATCACTCTTTGGCCAGCAAAGCCTGGATGTTGATGTTTACAGACAAGAAGCAGAGTCTAGTGGAAAGTAAGAGCTGGGAGTGGTTTGAAAATAGCTGTGTTTATACACATGTGAGCTTGGTGTAGAAGCCTTTTGAGGTGGCTTAGCCCCACTTTTAATAAATTAAGCTCTGTAAACACAGGGGCACACCCTGGAAAACTAATCATAAAAATAAAATCAAGAAAAATAAAGTAAGCAGAGATATGAGGATGCACATTTGCAGAAACATAGTCTTTATAATTCAGTTCAGACCAGTTATCAAACAAACCAAAAAACAATAATCACCAGAGAGGAGAATTATGTATATATAGGTTGTGATCCAATACTTCACATCAGGTGGTCCAAAATATTGAAGCAAAGAGCTGACTCATTAGTAAAGACCCTGAGGCTGGGAAAGATTGAAGGCAGGAGGAGAAGAGGATGACAGAGAATGAAATAGTTGGATGACATCAACAACTCAATGGACATGAATTTTAACAACTCTGGGAGATGGTGAAGGACAGGGAAGCCTGGTGTGCTGCAGTCCATGAGATCACAAAGAGTCAGACACGAATGAGTGACTGAACAACAAAATATGGTTTGTGACAGTGTGTTGTCTTATACAACCACTATTCAACCAAAATTTATGACATGAACAGAAACAAAAGTATGTCAAATAATCAGGAGAAAAGTGTCAATAGGAAGTGTCTTGAAGCAACATCAGATACCTATTTAGCAAAACTTTCAAAAAAGCTACTATAAATGTGTAAAGAAGGAATGGAAATCTTGTTACAAAAGTAAAGCATGTGTAATGACAGCAAATAAATAAAGTAGAAGTTCAGTCAGAAGACTGATTAATTTCAGAAGAAATTACATGTACTTTTAAAAAAGAAACAAATGGAAATTCTGGAGTCAAAAGGTAATAAAATAACTTTTATTTAAAACAAAACCCTAAATAGTGAAAAATTTACTAGTGGGATTCAGTGACAGATTAGAGGTGGCAGAAAAAAAAATCAGAGAATTTAAAGATAAATCAATAGAGACTATTCAATAAAGAACAGAAAGAAAAAAAGGCAGTGGGGTGATATATTGAAAATACTGAAAGAAAAAAAAAAAGTCAAATTAAGGCAAATCTAGAGACAGAAACTACATTAATGGTTTCTTGGAGTTAAGGATAAAGGTTTCCTGGAGTTAAGGTGGAAAATATGATCAAAATTTACATTTTCTCAATTACTAATGAGTTTGATTCACTTTCATATGCTTATTGGCCATTTATGTGACAAACTTTTAAAAAATGCTTGTTAGGCCTTTGCCAAGTTTTCTCCTGACTAGTTATTACTTTGTAGAAGGTAGGCTATATATATATTCAATATTCTAATTGTAAAATTTTGTTAGTTTCAAAATCTTTCAAATTGGGGGCTATCATTCAGAAATCATAAACTGAATTTTAAACATCATTTTTTTTGCAAAGTTGAGATAATTATATATCAAATACATTTGTAAGAAATAGTAGGGATCCCATTTACCTCCAAAAGTAACTTACAAAACTGTAGCACACTCCACGGCCAAGACACTGAACTTGTCACCATAGTAACACCTCATGCCAACATTTTAGAGCCACACCTACTTTCCTCTGTGTGGGAAAATTAACAAGATGGCACCAGTCAGGCTCTCTTGCCGCATTCCCTCACACCCTTTCGTCCTATGTACTGTAAACAATGATTTTGAATGGTTGTGCAATAGATGAGATCACTTGTAACGCTGCTCATGAGCATAAGGAGGTACTTGTTAGGTCGCAGCCTACTTTTTGTGGGACACCTGTATGAGCATCAACATGAAAGCCTTGGATGCTTCTGTATTTGGGCTACATTGGGGCAACATCATGGTCACGCAATGTGAGGGTAGGTTATCGTGATGTTTTGGCTATGTTATGGTTATGTTATGGCTTCTGTTATGTTATGGCTTCAGCCAGGAGAGAGGCTGCTTTATGGCTGCTGTGCCAGCCAAAAGGGAATAAATGCATCTGCAGTTCCTATGGCTCCTCACATTTTCTTCCAGCCTCTTAGCTTATACCTTGCCTACTCTGGGTTCAGTAGACAGTAAGGACAGTGTGAACAGCAATATGATTGGCATCACAAACAGGATCAGTGAGACACTCTGCCCAGATGTTTTAACCTCTGGAAACCATTGATTTGTTTGACATCTCTAATACTTGTAACATTTGAGTATGTTATATAAATGAAATCATATAGTACATAACATTTTTGGATTGACTTTTTTAACTGAACATAATTTTCAGAATCTTCATCTAGATTGCCACATGTGCCAGTAGTTCATTCTACTTCATTGCTGAGTCATAGTCCATGGTATGAGTGCATCTCAGTTTATTTCAACATTTATGTAATGGAAGGACATCTGGATTGTTACATTTTTGACTATATGAATAAAGCTGCTATAAATGTTGATATGCAAGCTTTTTGGTGAACATGGGGTTTCATTTCTCTAGGATGCCCAACAGTGCATTATGGTGCTATATAATTATTGCATAAAGAAACCATCAAATTGTTTTCAAGAGTATCTATACCATTTTTCATTCCCACCAGCAGTATATTAAAGATCCTAGTTTCCCCACATTCTCTGCTATCATTTGGTGCTGGTAATATTTTTTTTATTTCAACCATCTGAGAGGTATATAGTGATATTTCATGGTGGTTTTAATTTACATTTCTTTAATGGTGTTGAACATCTTTCACATGCTATTTTCCCATCTATATGTCTTCATGACATCATCAATAAAATTTCTCTTCACAAAATTTTGTCCATTTTCTTCTTTGTGTTTCATTACCACTAATTTGCAAGAGTTCTTAATATAAATAATAATCCTTTGTTGTACATGTGATATTTTTTCTCATTCTGTAATTTGTCTATCAATACTCTTAACAGTGCCTCTGACAGATAAAATTTTACTATTTTGATGAAATCAAAGTTATCAATTTTTTTCTTTTAAGAGTAATGCTTTCAGTTTCTGGTCTAACCCTAGATCTAGAAGATTTTTTGCCTTTTTCTAAATGTTTATAATTTTACATTTAAATTCATGGTCTGTATTGACTTAATTCTTATGGAAAATATTAAACTTGGGTTTAAGTTTATTTTTATTTTCTTTTTTTTTTAGACATAAAGCTTTAATGAGAATATTACAGTGACAGCATGTGTAGCATGACTCTTTTCATCTAAGTTTTCAAGAAGACTGCTTATGAATACAAAATTAATCCTAATATCATGGAAATACTGGCAAGAAAATAACCTACCAAATTCATGACAGTATTTTAACTTGTGGTATATATATGCTGATATCATGAACAGATAGCAAGAAAGCTTATATTCAAATCTCTATAAAATATAAGTTGAAGCAAATATTACTGAATGTTCATATTTTTAGCATAATTGATTGGTATTAAGATGATGGTAGATAACATAAATGGAACATTTACTGTGTGCCTGGAAATAGTCTAAGGTTCTCAGCTCTGGCTGTACATTACAATCACCAACTAAGTCATATGAAAAGATTTTTATTTAACTGGTTCTAGGCTGTAGCCAGGGCATCACTATATTTTAGAAGATACCCAGGTAACTATAATGGTCAATCAGGAGTAAGAACCATTGGTCTAAGAACTTTTAATTTATTATATAATTTCTCACAACAGCCCTATTTAGTTAGATTCCATTCCTCACACCCCACTCTTTGTTAGTGAAGAAATGTTCCAGTCTTTTGTTATGTTATTCTCTATACTTTCTTCTTTTGCATTTCTCTTAAATTAAATCACATTTTGCCTGCCAGGAGAAAGACCCACATTGCCTAGGAAGCTTTTTTTTTTTTTTTTTTTAAATTACAGTTGATATATAAGATTATGTTAGTTTCAGTTGTACAATACAGTGATCCAAGAATCAAATGCATTAATAATGATCACAAGTCCAGTAAACATATGCTGCTATATAAAATTATTGCCTATATTTCTTATCCCAGTGACATATTTATAACTGGAAGTTTGTATGCCTTAATTCTCTTCACCTATTTTGCTCAAACACCCACTTCTCTACCTTCTGGTACCACCAGTTTGCATTCTATCTCTCTCAGAAGTCACTCAGTTGTGTCCGACTCTTTGCAACCCCATAGAATGTTGCCCATCAGGCTCCTCCCTCCATGGAAAGTCTCTATAAATCTGTTACTCTTTTATTTGTTTTGTTTTTAGATTCCACACATAAAGGAGGCTATACAGTATTTGTCTTTCTCTGTCCAACTTATTTTACTTAGCATAATACATTTGAGGTGCAACCATCTTGTCACAAATGGCAAGATTCCTTTTCTTCTTATGGCTGGGTAATAGGCCATTGTATATGACATCTTCTTTATCCTTCATCTATTGATGGATGTGCGTGCCTGCTTGAAGTCACTTCAGTTGTGTCTGATTCTTTGCAACCCTATGAACTGTAGCTCACCAGGCTCATCTGTCCATTAGATCCTCTAGGAAAGAATACCAAAGTAGGTTGCCACGGCCTCCTCCAGGGTCTTCCCAACCCAAGGACTGAACATGTGTCTCTTGTGTCTTCAGCATTAGCCAGTAGGTTCTTTACCACAAGTACAACCTGGGAAGCCCAATTGACAGACGTTTAGGTTGATCCCATGTCTGGGCTATTGTCAGAAATGCTGCAATAAACACAAAAGTTCATATTTTTTTTAAGTAAGTGGTTCTGTTTTCTTAGGGTGAATATCCAGAAGTGAAATTGCTGAATCATATGTTAGTTTTATTTTTAATTTTTTGAGGAAACTCCTCCATACTGTTTTTCTTAGTGGCTGTACCAATTTACATTCCCACCAACAAATATATTCCCTTTTCTCCAGCTTTTGTTTCATGTAGTCCCATTTTTACCTTTGTCGTCCTTGCCTGAGGAAAATGAAAGTGAAGTCGCTTAGTCATGTCCAACTCTTTGTGACCCCATGGCCTGTAGCCCACCAGGCTCCTCCATCCATGGGATTCTCCACACAAGAATACTGGAGTGGGTTGCCATTTCCTTCTCCAGGGGATCTTCCTGGCCCAGAGATCGAACTCAGGTCTCCTGCATTGCAGGCAGACGCTTTAACCTCTGAGCCACCAGGGAAGCCCACTGCCTGAGGAAACACAGTCAAAAAATATTGCTAAGACCAATGTCAAAGAGTGTACTGCTTATGTTTTCTTCTAGAAGTTTTACAGTTTAAGATCTTATTAAGTCTTTAATGAATTTTGGTGTATTTTTATATATGATCTAATTTCCTTCTATTGTATGTCAGTTAGTTCAGTTGCTCAGTGGAGTGTGACTCTTTGAGACCCCATGGCCTGCAGCATGCCATGCGTCCTTGTACATCACCGGCTCCCAGAGTTTGCTCAAATTCATGTCCATTGAGTTGGTGATGCCATCCAACCATCTCATTCTCTGTTGCCCCCTTCTCCTCCTGTCTTCAATCTTTCCCAGCATCAGAATTTTTTCCAAGGAGTCAGTTCTTCACAGCAGGGGGCCAAATATTGGGGCTTCAGCTTTCTCATCAATCCTTCCAATGAATATTCAGGACTGATTTCCTTTGGGATTGACTGGCTTGATCTTCTTGCACTCCAAGGGACTCTCAAGAGTCTTATCCAACACCACAGTTCAAAAGCATCAATTCTTCCATGCTCAGCATTCTTTATGGTCCAACTCTCACATCTATACACGACTTCTGAAAAAACATAGCTTTGACTAGATGGACCTTTATTGGCAAAGTAACATCTCTGCTTTTTAATATGCTGTCTAGGTTTGTCATAGATTTTCTTTCAAGGAGCAAGTGTTTTAATTTCATGGCTGCAGTCACCATCCGCAGTGATTTTGGAGCCCCAAAAAATCTCTCCAAAAAATCTGTCACCGTTTCCAGTTTTTCCCCATCTATTTGCCATGAAGTGATGGGACCAGATGCCATAATTTTAGTTTTTTGAATGCTGAGTTTTAAGCCAACTTTTTCACTCTTCTCTTTCACTTTCACCAAGAGGTTCTTTAGTTCTTCTTCGCTTTCTTCCATAAGAGTGCTGTCGTCTACGTATCTGAGATTATTAATATTTCTCCTGGGAATCTTGATTCTAGCTTGTGCTTCATCCAGCCTGGCATTTTTCATGATATACTCTGCATATAAGCTAAATAAGCAGCGTCTCAATACACAGCCTTGACGTACTCCTTTTCCAATTTAAGACCAGTTGTCATTTCATGTCTGATTCTAACTGTTGCTTCTTAACCTGCATATAGATTTCTCAGGAGGCAGGTAAAGTGGTCTGGTATTCTCATCTCTTTCAGAATTTTCCACAGTTTATTGTGATCCACACAGTCACAGGCTTTGGTGTAGTCAATAAAGCAGAAACAGATGTTTTTTCTGGAACTCTATTGCTTTTTTGATGATCCAGCAGATGTTGGCAATTTGATCCCTGATTCCTCTGCCTTTTCTAAATCCAGTTTGAATATCTGGAAGTTCATGCTTCACATACTGTTAAAGCCTAGCTTGGAGAATTTTGAACATTACTTTGTTAACATGTGAGATGAGTGCAACTGTGTGGTAGTTTGAACATTCTTTGGCATTGCCTTTCTTTGGGATTGGGATGAAAACTGACCTTTCCCAGTCCTGTGGCCACTGCTGAGTTGGCTAAAGATTTGTCAACTTCTTGATCTTTTCAAAGAAGCAGCTCTTATTCTCATTTATCTTTTCTATTGCTATTTTGGAGAATATCACAACAACCCACTCTGGTATTCTTGCCTGGAGAATCCCATGGACAGAGGAGCCTGGCGGGCTACAGACAATGAGGTTGCAAAGAGTCAGACATGACTGAAGTGACTGAGCACATTGTTTTTTCATCTCTATTTTACTTATTTCTGCTGTTATCTTTATTGTTTTCTTTATTATACTAACTTTGGACTTGGTCTTTCTTTTTCTAGTTCCTTTAGATGTAAGGTGAGATTATTTATTTGAGATTTTTCTGGAGTAGGCCTATATTACTACAAACATTTCTCTTAGAACTGTCTTTGCTGCACCCCATAAATTTTGGAACATTATGGTTCTACTTTCATTTGTCTCAAAGAATTGTTCTATTTCCTCTTTGATTTCTTCAATGACTAATTGCTTACTTAGTGGCATGTTCCATATTCTTCAAATATTTGTGTTTTTTTAAGTTTTTGTTCTTATAACTTATTTCAAATTTAATTGGCAGTGAGCAGAAAGAAAGCTTGATATGATTTCAGTCTTAAATCTACTGAAACTTGCTTGTGATCTAACATGTGATCTATCCTGGAATAGGTTACATGTGTACCAGGAAAGAATGTGTATTCTGCTGTGTGTGTGTGTGTGTGTGAATCCATCTGATCTGATGTGTAATTTATTGCAAATATTTCCTTATTGATTTTCTCTCTAGATGATTTATCTATTGATGCAAGTATGTGTTAAAGTCTCCTAATATTATTGTATGAGTGTAAATTTATCCTTTATGTAATATTTCCTTTGTATATTTAGGTTCTCTGATGTTAGATGCATATATATTTACAAGCATGATATCTTCTTTTTGGATTGATCCCTTTGTCATTATGTTAGATTCTACTTTGTCTCTTTTTTTTCTGGGGGAGGGGGTTTAAATTCTTCTTTGTCTCCTGTGGCTATTTTTTGTTTCAAAGTGTAGTTTGTCTGGTATGAGTATTGCTACCCCACCTTTCGTTTATTTCCATTTGCATGGAATATCTTTGTCCATCCCCTCACTTTCAATCTATGTGTACTGTTAAATCTGAAGTGAGTCTCCTTTAGACAGCACATATATGGGTCTTCTTTTTTTTTTTTTTTTTTAATCAGTTCAACTATCTTTTGACTAGAGTATTTAGTTCATTTACATTTAAAGTAGCAGTTAATAAGTATGTACTTATTGCCATTTTTTTTACTTGTTTTCTGATTGTTCTCTATTTATTTTCCCTTATGATTTGACAAATTTCTTTAGTTTTTTGCTTGTTTCCTTTCCCTTTATTTTTGTATATTTGTTGTTGGTATTTGGTTACCATGAGGTTCTCATATATCAACCTATATATCAACGTATTATATAGCAGTCTATTTTAAGTTCACAGTCACTCAGTGTGAAGGTTGGACCAAAAAGAAAGCTGAGCACTGAAGAGTTGATGTTTTCGAACTTCGTTGCTGGAGAAGATTCTTGAAAGGCCTTTGGACAGAGAGATCAGACTGGTCAACCTAAAGGAAATCAACCCTGAATGCTCATTGGAAAGACTGATGCTGAAACTGAAACTCCAATACTCTGGACATCTGATGCAAAGAGCGGACTTATTGAGAAAGACCCTGATCCTGGGAAAATTTGAGGGCAAGAGGAAAAGAGACTGACAGAGGATAAGACTTTGTATGGCATCACTAACTCAATAGACTTGAATTTTAGCAAAGTCCAGAAGATGGTGAAGGACAGGGATGCTTAGTGTGCTACAGTCCATGGGGTCACAAAGAGTTGGACATGCCTTAGCAACTGAACAACAACAGTTTTAGTGCATTTGGTAAGCACTACACTTTTATTTCCACTCCTCATATTTTATGTTTTTGTCATCTTTTACATCTTTTTATTTTATGTATTCCTTAACTAATTATTTGGGAAAGACTAGAGATCTCTTTAAGAAAATTAAAGATACCAAAGGAACATTTCATGCAAAGATGGGTTCAATAAAGAACAGAAATAGTATGGCGCTGACAGAAGCAGAAGATATTAAGAAGAGGTGGTGAGAATACACAGAACTGTACAAAAAAGATCTTCATGACCCAGATAATCACAATGGTGTGATCGCTCACCTAGAGCCAGACATTCTGGAATGTGAAGTAAAGTGGGCCTTAGGAAGCATCACTATGAACAAAGCTAGTGGAGGTGATGGAATTCCAGTTGAGCTCTTTCAAATCCTAAATGATGATGCAATGAAAGTGCTGCACTCAATATGCCAACAAATCTGGAAAACTCAGCAGTGGCCACAGGACTGGAAAAGGTCAGTTTAGTTTTCATTCCAATCCCAAAGAAAGACAATGCCAAAGAACGCTCAAACTACTGCACAATTGCACTCATCTCACACACTAGTAAAGTAATGCTCAAAATTCTCCAAGACAGGCTTCAACAAAACATGATGTTCAAAGATTTAAAAAAGGCAGAGGAACCAGAGGCCAAATTGCTGACATCTGCTGGATCATCGAAAAAGCAAGAGAATTCCAGAAAAAAAAAAACATCTATTTCTGCTTTGTTGACTATGCCAAAGCCTTTGACTGTGTGCATCACAATAAACTGTGGAAAATTCTGAAAGAGATGGGAATACCAGACCACCTGACCTGCCTCTTGAGAAACCTATATGCAGGTCACGAAGCAACAGTTAGAACTAGACATGGAACAGCAGATTGGTTCCAAATAAGAAAAGGAGTATGTCAAGGCTGTATATTGTCACCCTGATTATTTAACTTATATTCATAGTGCATCATAAGAAATGCTGGGCGGGAGGAAACACAAGCTGGAATTAAGATTGCCAGGAGAAATATCAATAACCTCAGATATGCAGATGACACCACCCTGATGGGGAAAAGTGAAGAAGAACTAAAGAGCTTCTTGATGAAAGTGAAAGAGGAGAGTGGAAAAGTTGGTTTAAAGCTCAACATTCAGAAAACTAAGACCATGTCCTCTGGTCCCATCACTTCATGACAAATAGATGGGGAAACAGTGGAAACAGTGTCAGACTTTATTTTCTGGGGCTCCAAAATCACTGCAGATGGTAACTGAAGCCATGAAATTAAAAGACACTTACACCTTGGAAGGAAAGTTATGACAACCTCAACAGCTTATTAAAAAGCATAGACATTGCTTTGCCAACAAAAGTACACCTAGTCAAGGCTATGGTTTTTCCAGTAGTCATGTATGGATGTGAGAGTTGGACCATAAAGAGAGCTCAGCGCTGAAGAACTGATACTTTTGAACTATCATGTTGGAGAAGACTCTTGAGAGTCCCTTGGACTTCAAGGAGATCCAACCAATCCATTAAAAAGGAAATCATATGTGAAACTAATCGCCAGTCCAGGTTTGATGCATGATACAGAATGCTCAGGGCTGGTGCACTGGGATGACCCAGAAGGATGGTATGGGGAGGGAGGTGGAAAGGGGGTTCAGGATGGAGAACACGTGTACACCCGTGGTGGATTCATGTTGATGTATGGCAAAACCAATACAATGTTGTAAAGTAATTAACCTCCAATTAAAATAAATAAATTTATATTAAAAAATAAATAAAAAGAAGATCAATCCTGAGTGTTCATTGGAAGGACTGATGTTGAAGTTGAAACCCCAATACTTTGGCCACCTGATCCGAAGACAATTTGGTTTATTTGAATCTGAATCTACAAAGGCTGATCTTTTGCAT
This sequence comes from Bubalus kerabau, assembly GCF_029407905.1. Classification (NCBI taxonomy): domain Eukaryota; kingdom Metazoa; phylum Chordata; class Mammalia; order Artiodactyla; family Bovidae; genus Bubalus; species Bubalus kerabau. The sequence continues at coordinate 3,399,113 of NC_073631.1, read as the reverse complement.
TTGGTTGGCATGTCTTTTTCTTACCTTTAGTAGGTTCTTTCATTGGTGATGTTTTTTCATGTTTTAGAGCTTGCATTTGTAAAGTTCTTCTTTTGTGGGTGTTTTTTCCTTTTTCTTTGGGCTCACCCATCCTTGTCTGGTGATTCTGTGCTTGCCTCCAACCCTGCTCCAGGGCACCCAGTTGAGAATCATGTTTTTTCTTGGCAGCTAAGAAGCATGTTGATATTGGGAATACCATTGACACTACTTTTATTCATTTTTAAATTCTGTTCAGTGTTTCTTTTTGCAAACATAATATACACATATATATTTTCTTATTTTGTTTCTTTCTTGCAGAAAAAAACAAATGTGTGTGAACTTTGTACACTGTTCAGCACTGTCAGCAGCAGTAGTCTGCAGGTAGGTGAAATGGAGAAGACAGGACATGGACCCTCAGCCCAGAAATGGATCAAAGGTAGAAAGAGGGGTGTGGTTTGTCTTGGTCAGCAGCCTTGTGGAATCTAAGTGGTGATTTGGAGTAAGCAGTCTGCCACACATTACTTAGAAGACATGGCTCATAAGAGGTGAAGCAGGCCGTCTCAGACTTCCTTTTCTTTACTGTTTGGGGGATTTTTGTAAGAAGAGATATAATGAAGGAGATGTTAGAGGAGAGAGAAGTCAGTAGGTAGGGATAGCAGCCTCAAGGAATAACTGCTGCCCCATGGAAGGGAGGGCTACCCAGGTCCCTGGTGGGCACTAATCTTGTGTACATGACAGAAAGCCATGGGGAGTCAGAGAAGGATACAAATGAAAAGTGCAAGATCAAATCCTTAAAAAAAAAAAAAATCACCTCTGTGGCAGGCAGAATAATGCTCCTCTATTTCCCACACCTGAAATACTTTTGTTTTTATATTAGAATTTGTCAATATGTTAGCTTATATGGCAAAGGGCATAGTTGCAGATGGAATTAAAATTGCTAATCAGCTAATTTCAAATTGGGGAGATTATCCTGGATTATCTGGTTGAGCCCACTGTAATCAGAGGATCCTCAATAGTGGAAGAGGGAGGCAGAAGAGATTCAGAAGGAGATATGACCCCAGAAGATCCAAAGGAATTCCCTGGTGGTCCAGTGATTAGGATTCGGTACTTTCACTGCTGTGGCCCCAGGTTCAATCCTGGGTCCAGGAATTAAGACTCCACAAGCCAGGCGGTGAGGTCAAAAAAAAAAAAAAAAAAGATCCAGTGTAAGGAGTCAACAAGCTACTGCTGGAAGGGACCACTAACCAAGGGTAGCTTAGAGAAATTCATAAAGGCAAGGAAACCAAATCTCACCTAGAACCCCAGAAAGAAACACAGCATAACTTGATTTTTAACCCAATGGGAAGTGTTTTGGACTTCTAACCAACAGGATAGTGAAATAATAAATTTACGTTGTTTTAAACACTAAGTTTGTGGTAATGTTTTTACAGCAGCATTGGAAAGTAATGCAAAATCCCCTTATGTATAGATACATCCTGAAGTAATCCTCTTTATATTTTGTATGAATTTTAATTTGCATTTCTGATTTATAAAAAGATATTAATCTAAAACTATATCCACATATGATTCAGAATTGGACAGCATGAAAAGTTAGATTTTGTACTGAATGCTGTTTTACAATTATCATGTGAATCAAAGCTGGACTCGCACATAATTAATACTAATTAGGGAACCTGTTCATGAGAGGAACCCTCCTAGGACAGAGTTAATTCTAGAAAGTTTTAGAAAAGCTTACAAATAAAATCATAGCATGTGGTGAAGAAAGGCAATTTTGAGTGTTGTATAGAACCCATCACAGTAATTCACCCAACCTAGCCAGTCTAGCTTCTATCTGATCCCACTTGAAGGGAGATGTAATTTAAAATGTAAATTACTATTTTTACTATGTACTATGCAAGACCTTAGTGTGCAAGCCAGTATCAAGTGTTGCCCCTCAAGTTAAGAGAGAATTCTTCCCTGTCAGCACAGAGCACTTCATGATTTCATTGCAAATTCATTCAACTTAATTGAAAGTTCCAGAAATATGGTGACAATCGACATTTTGGCAAATTTCGGCAGTTGTGGTATTCAGCACCTGGACAGAAGCAATAGAGCCTGTAGATGGCAGGACAGAGATGTGTGATGGTGGATATGTCCTGGGCAGAGGTGCCTTGCAGTGGTAGAGGTACACAGGTAGTAGCACCAGGATTAGGCATGGACACCAACAGGATATGGTCTCAGATTTCCATACACTGGAATACAGTGTCCTTGACTGACAATAGAGGGACATTGGTTCAGGAAAAAGAGTTACAAAGTCTCTTTTGCTTGACCAAGCAGCTGGGGAACACACTGGAACTAATAAGAAATCACTGGGTGACATTTTGATGCTTCTGGGTGATACTGAGGAGGAGGGGAGCAAAGCCAAGGGAGTTTTAGGTATTGTGTCAGGTGGACACAGCAGTCAAATCATACAGTTCAATCGTATTAGAATTCATGCTTCCTTGACTCAAGCTCAGTGATGAAGCATAGGTCCCACATAGCATTTCTGGATTTTCAGTGAACATTAATAACAATGCAACATGGTAATGTTGCATTGATCTGTGACAAGCTATTAACGACTTTGGTCTCAATCCATCATTTTCCACTGTCAAATCATGAAAGGACTAAGTTAAATATCTGAAGACTTTTCTGAGAGCAAGAAGGGGCAGAACAGGTCAGTAATGTATACAGGAGGATGCCAGTCAATTCCAGGAAGGATGATTTCCTCTCCTGAAGCTTTACCAATTGCTTTCCACAAATCTTGACAGTATACACAGTTTATCATTATTAACTATTTCTCCTGTTCTCAGTTGGCATAAAAAAAAACCTGTCAGATTAAATTCCACCATACAATTTTCCTGCGTTAATAGTCTGTAGGTATTTTACCCCCCTGGCATTCAGAACCTCAAGAATATTTTAGTCTTACATATTAGGAATTTTACTCTTGACTTCTCACAGACATGTCACACTAATTTTTCTTGATTAATACTGTAGGTTAAAACAAAATAAATTTAAAGACATAGATTTGGGGATGTGTTAGTCTTTCCTCCACATTGCCAAATACTACACTTCTGAAGAAAATTCCATAAAAGGAAAAAGGTACTTGGTCAAATAGAAAGCCAAAGATTCAGGAAAACCAGAAGGCTCAGTTAGATTTTTTTTTTTTTTTAATTGTATCTGTTTTGTCCAACTTTGCATACTTAAATAATCTGGTTCGGTTTAAAGTTTCTCATTACAAACAAATGTATTTTCTTTAATTTCAAATTTAAAGTATGCAAATAAAAATGAAAAACACAATTGTTGCCATCCAAGGTAAAACATGTTTAACATTTTGCTATTTTTCTTTGAAATATGTTTCTACATTGTTTAAATAACTAGATTAATATATTAATATATTATATATTATACATTTACACTATTATTTTTAGTTAATCTTATAAAGCAGAATTTGTCCATGCTGTTACACATTCTTTGAAAATATACTAGTGCACAATTTAGTTTTCATTTGTCAAACTTCTGATATTTGTCCCCTTCTCAATATATATCTGCTAATAGCTTTGTAAAATAAACATTTTTGTTCATCAGCTCAGTTCAGTTCAGTTCAGTCACTCACTCATGTCTTACTCTTTGTGACCCCATAAACCGCAGCATGCCAAGTCTCCCTATCCATCATCAACTCCCACAGTTCACTCAAACTCATGGCCATCGAGTCAGTGATGCCATCCAGCCATCTCATCCTCTGTCGTCCCCTTTTCCTCCTGCCCCCAATCCCTCCCAGCATCAGAGTCTTTTCCAATGAGTCAACTCTTTGCATGAAGTGGCCAGAGTATTGGAGTTTCAGCTTTAGCATCATTCCTTCCAAAGAAATCCCAGGACTGATCTCCTTTAGGATGGACTGGTTGGATCTCCTTGCAGTCCAAGGGACTCTCAAGAGTCTTCTCCAACACCACAGTTCAAAAGCATCAATTCTTCGGCTCTCAGCTTTCTTCACAGTCCAACTCTCACATCAATACATGACTACTGGAAAAACCATCGCCTTGACTAGATGGACCTTTGTTGGCAAATTAATATCTCTGCTTTTCAATATGCTATCTATGTTGGTCATAATTTTTCTTCCAAGGAGTAAGCGTCTTTTAATTTCATGGCTGCAGTCACCATCTGCATCATCAGGGTCTTTTAAAATAAGTCAGCTCTTCGCAGTATTGGAGTTTCAGCTTCAACATCAGTCCTTCCAATGAACACCCAGGACTGATCTCCTTTAGGGTGGACGGTTGGATCTTTTTGTTCATCAAGCTTTATGCTATTTCACTTACTTTCTTAGAATACTTTGTAGGATGTGGAATTAAGAAATAAAAGTTTAGAAGCATTTCTAAATCTCTTGCCAAGTCTTTTCCAAGCAAATTGAATTAAATTGCAGGTTTACCTAGCATGTTTACGAATGCTTTAAAAAAAAATCATCCCTTATGATGACTCCATCATTTAAGGGAAAAAATACTTTTCAGTTTGATGGATTATCATACTTTGTTTATAACTTGATTGATAACATGTTTTGAAAATCACAAACATTTCCATAAAGTAATTTACTAGTTAGCTTAGCCTGAGACAAGGATGAGGTGCTTACAATTGATGAGGAAGATGAAGTCTCAGGGCAGTGGGAGTGAGAGCTGAGGAATGAGAGGCAAAGGCTCTGCACTGACTGTCCTGTGAGAAGGAGACAAGGAGGACAGGGCAGAGTATTCAGCAAATGGTTTTGTTCCAAACATATATATTTTCCATTGCAAGAAGAAAATGTACCTTGTAGTCCATGCAAGACTGAAGAGAGAGAGAGAGGATTTATTAGGAAAGCAGCTCCCACGCCTATCAGCACAGTTTCATCAAGTCTGGAGGCCAACATAAGTGGGGAGCAGAGGAGGCCACTACCCAGGAGTCTAAGAATATACTCCACTGTGTCAGTTAAATTTATGTATTTGTGATTAATTTTATATTCCTTTCACACCTCATCTCCTGGAATATTGAGAAGGAGGAAACAGACTAATGAAAAATGTGCAAAAATCAGACTTGCTTAAGAATTTTCCTTCATAAGTCTAAACACTAAAAAACATTAATGCATATATATGGAATTTAGAAAGATGGTAACAATAACCCTGTGTACGAGACAGCAAAAGAGACACTGATGTATAGAACAGTCTTATGGGCTCTGTGAGAGAGGGAGAGGGTGGGAAGATTTGGGAGAATGGCATTGAAACATGTAAAATATCATGCATGAAACGAGTTGCCAGTCCAGGTTCGATGCATGATACTGGATGCTTGGGGCTGGTGCACTGGGACGACCCAGAGGGATGGAATGGGGAGGGAGGAGGGAGGAGGGTTCACGATGGGGAACACATGTATACCTGTGGTGGATTCATTTTGATATTTGGCAAAACTAATACAATTATGTAAAGTTTAAAAATTAAATTAAATTAAATTAAAAAAAAAAAAACAATAGGTAATATTACTCAGAGTTGTGAGGAGAAAATAATGCAAACCTGAAAATAGCATAAACCTGGAACTTAGTACCAAGTGGTATTATTATGCAAAGTAACAGAAAAATATTTTGAGGTATGAAAGAATAAAAAATAATTATCAGACTAAGGTTCTTCCTGAAAAATTTGATCAGTTACCTGAAAGAGAAGAGTATACAAATGTTAATTTAAAAAAGAATTTTAACTATTTGCATTTTCCACTTTTGTGGACCTGTATAGGCTCTTGTGTTAGGGGTCAGTTTCTGGAATAATGTGAATACCAAATTTCTAAATCTACAAGAAGTCACTATCCATTGCTTCAATTTTTAAATGTTATTTTTTAAAATGAGTTATGAGGCACTCTCTCCTCCAGTGTCCTAGTTTTTAAACATTTAAGCTCAGCATATATGTACCATTTCTTAAATTGTATAGATTTTTATTCCAAACACAAACATTTTGTGATAAACTCTGTATATTTGGGATGACTCTGATATTTCTACATTTTGACTGATTTCAGTGCTCTTGGCTTTTCTTTTCTGTTCATAATTTTCTCAGTCTTTTATTGGCATATTGATTCATTTTTATTGTTCTGGAGAAAATTCTTCAGATCCTTGTTCATGAAGGGCACTATGTATTTGCTACTTGTTTAGTATTTGAAAATATCCTTATGATTTTCTCCACCTACAAATGTTTCCTGGCTGCTACTGGCTAACACCTTCTCCTTCTAAACTGTGTGGCTTTCTTTGGGGAATTATGAGTACAACCTATTTTCTGTTTATATGCAATCTGATTTTTTTTCTTTTTTTTAGACCTAAAAATAAATTTATTTATTTTCCTAAGTTTTTCTCTAATTTTTTCAATGTACAGTGTGATACTTATTGCTTCCATTGTAATTTTAAATTCAAGAATCATATTCTTTAACCTTGTGACCATAACTGCCATACTCATCCATTCTTGTGTGTTTCTCACCAAATTTACACAAGCTGAGTAATATGTACCCAAGATCACACAGCCAATGGTGAAAACTGAACTAGGATTTTGAAATATCTGTTCAGCCCAAAAATTTGTGCTCTGTGAATTTGGATATTGGTGTCAATGTTAGCTTATCTCAGATTGTGCTTTATTTATGACACTTTCCCTTTTTTTAATTAAAATTTTTTTTGTCCAAGTATGTTGGTTTAAATGTTGTGCTAGTTTCTGATATACAGCAAAGCAATGCAGTTTTATTATATATATGCATTCTTGTTTATAGTCTTTTTCACTATAGTTTATTATAAGATATTGTAGTACCCTCTGCTATACAGTAGGACCTTACTGCTTATCTATTTTGTGTATAGCAGTTTGCATATGTCAACCTCAAACTCCTAATTTATCTCTCCCCTCCTTTCCCCTTTGGTATTCATAAGTTTGCCAAAGCTATGATTTTTCCATTAGTTATGTATGGATGTGAGAGTTGAACCATAAAGAAGGCTGAACACCAAAGAATTGATGCTTTTAGATTGTTGTGCTAGAGAAGAATCTCGAGAATCCTTTGGACAGCAAGGAGAGCCAACCAGTCAATCTTAAAAGAGATCAACCCTGAAAATTCATTGGAGGGACTAATGCTGAAGCTGAAACTCCAAGACTTTGGCCACCTGATGCGAAGAGGCAACTCATTGGAAAAGATCCGGATGCTGGGAAAGATGGGAGGCAAGAGGAGAAAAGGGCAGCAGAGGATGAGATGGTTAGATAGCATCACTGACTCAATAGAGATGAATTTGAGCAAACTCCAGGAAACAGTGAAGGACAAGAAGGCTGGTGTGCTACAGTCCATGGGGTCACAGAGTCAAATACAACTTAGCAACTGAACAACAACAAAATCATGACTTTGTTTTCTATGTCTGTAAGTCTATTTCTGTTTTTTTTTTAAATAAGTTCTTTTATAACATTTTTAAGATTCCACATCTACAGGATATCATATATTCATCTTTCTCATAACATTTTTCTTTTGATGAAATATTATGATGGTTCGTTTTATGTGCTAAATTGACTGGGCCACAGAGTGCCCAGATATTTGGTTAAACATTATTCTGGGATGTCCAGGAGGATGTTTCTAGATGAGGTTAATGTCTGAATCTGTAGACTGAGGAACACAGGTGGCCCTCCCCAAGGTGGGCAGGATTCAACCAATCAGATGAAGACCTGAATAGGACAAAAATGCTGAGTAAGTGAGAATTCTTTTTTCCTGTCTGTATGTCTTCAAACTGAGGTAGGAACTGGAATTGGACTGGGACTCACACCACAAGATCCCCTTGGTCTCCAGCTTGCCAACTGCAGACCTTGCAGTATGGATCTCAGGCTCCATGATTATGTAAGCTAATTCACACATATAGGAATCAGTCTGTTTCTACTAATTCTGTTTCTCTGGAGAGCTCAGAATAATAAAGGGTAATCTGGGATCAACAGATGTATTTGAGGGAGGTTATAAAACTCCTAAAATTTTCTGCAAACATTTTTCTGTGAGAGTGTTGGCATATGTATTTTTTCTGGGTGGAATCCATCATTTTCATAAGATTCTAAAAGGATTCTCTCATTCAGTGAAAGCTGAGGAACAGGGTGACAAATTTTGTTTCCTTTTAAATTTTATCAAGGACATGAAACATGTGTTTTCTACATTTTACCTTTTCCTTTTAGTAACTTGAGGTTACCAAAGACCAAGATAATCCAGAGGAATGGCAATGTCTTATTTTGATTTTGTTACACTTCATGTTTTTTCCCCTTAATCTACTCTCAAAAACATAGTTTATGCTTATCTAGTTTTCTCTTATAGAAGTAGGAATTTAAAGTGTTCTGAGAACATCATATTAATGGGATCTATCCAGATTCTCATAGTGCTCTTATTGTTTCTTCTTCATCTGGTAGGAGAAGTACAAGTCACCATCTCCTTTCAGATGCCTGAAGGGCCTGGGGGGCATTTTTCCAAAGATCTTCCTTGCATGGCAACCTGGGTGTGGTATACATAAAGGTACTACACTCCTGTAGTTCACTGTACTATTTATACCAAATGCTTTTTTCAGAATTGAAATACTGTCAACCACTCTGGGAGGCACCCAGAGGCCCCTCTGTCAGTCCTCAGCTCCTGAGCAGGGCCTGTAGGCTTCTTCCCCACTTTCCTTTTCTCTCCACCTCATCCTCACATCTACTAAATATTTTCTCTTAGAAGGAGTTTGTTTTTCAGTTCTGGATGCCTTCAGTTTGACTCCATTGGCCATAAGAGAGAAGAAATTCTTTCACCTTCCTGAAATAAGATGACACCTAGTTCTGATTTACAAAGATGCTGAAGCTTTTCTCCATATTAACAAATCTTGTCAGTCATTGTGATGAGCACTAGGGAGGAGACAGAGTAGTCAGGACCTCACCACACATTCCATCTTTAAACTTGTTTTCTTCCCATTGTTATCAAACCATGGAAGACAGAGAATAGAAATTGAATTTATTCAGTAAGATTCCACCTACAAGGGAGAGAAAGAAAGTACTCCATGGTAAAGTACTACTAGGTAACCTTATTTTTGGTTCATATTTCTTCCCTAGAACTTGACCTCTAAGCAAAAAGATGTCGTAAAGCTAGTTTTCCTCACCTTTGTTCAAGAATAGTAGCTATCTGATTAGAATCTGTTCAAGCAATGGAATCTTGATTGTCTTTTATGTTATCTTTTGTACAGGTTGAAGGCTTTATCTTTATCTTTGTCATGATTCCAGCAACAAAACAGCTCTAGCTAACACACAGTGACAGGTAAATCATTTAAAAACAACTGAACAAAAAGTTCTTTTTCCATAGTGATTACCTTTCTTAATAGTAATTCCTAAACCTGTCCATTTTAATGATTCATGAAATCACTCCCTAATAGTATATAAAACATGTACTTTCAAGATTTTCAGGTTTTACTGTGGTCATAAAAAAAAAAAAAAAGTGTTCTCTTCTTTCCTCTCATGCTGTGAAGAAATAACAGTTCAAGTTTATGCTCTCCATAAAACAAAAAGAGAAAACCCTATACAGTAGAAATTGATTGTTTTGTCAGTTCAACAATAGCAACAGCCCTGAATTAGAATAGGTAGTATATTCTAGTATAGTACAACAAAACTATTTGAGAGGATTCATTCAGGATGTGGAAAAAAATAGAAAAGATTTTCTCATCCTCACACTTGTTTTACACATGATTTTATAATATATCTTTATATTATTGTCATGCAAAATGTGAACATAAATGTATATTGGACAAACAGATATTGAGTAATATTATTCACAATTATTGTTTAAAATCACAGAAGGGTCAGAGGAGGCAAAAATCTAAATATTTGATTAAATAAGGTCTTAAAAAAGCTAAAAATTATTGACCCAACTAATGCTTATTCTGAGTTTATTACATGTCAGTTACTCTTCTATACTTTGTAGATTTAAGACCAATAAGATTCTCAGCTATGTGGGTCATAGCAAACTGTGGAAAGCTCTTGAAGAGATGGGGATACCATACCATCTTAAGTGTCTCCTGAGAAACCTGTATGCAGGTCAAGAAGCAACAGTTAGAACCCTGTATGGAACAACTGACTGGTTCAGGATTGACTTGGTGACTGAACAACAAGATTCTTGATGGAGCTCCCAAGTGGCACTGGTGATAAAGAATCTACCTGCTAATGCAGGAGACATAAGAAACATGGGTTTGATCCTTGTGTCAGGAAGATTACCTGGAGTAAGAAATGGCACTCTGCTCCAGTATTCTTGCTTGGAAAATTCCATAGGCAGGGGAGCCTGGCAAGCTATAGTCCATGGGGCTGCAAAGAGCCAGCCAGATATGACTGAGCAACTGAGTACACCCACACAAGGTTCTTGACCTGGATGCAGGGAAATAAAGAGAGGAGACAGACATGTGGATAAATAATTATAATAGAATATAATAAGTAAAATAATAGAAGTATGCAAATTCTATACTGATACCACACAAAAATGAATAGCAAGCTTGTTGATTCTCCTGGAGAAAATACATGTAAGGGATGGTGAGGCAAAAGAAGACAAATCACTTGAAATAATCAGCTGATTTGACTTGATGACAACGTTTTAAAGATTTTGAGAAGTATAGAGTTCTTTGAATATTATTTTGATGGGAAAGGGTAGTAATGACAGATAATATTTAAAGGGAGACAGGCAAGAATTATATCGTGAGAAGTCATGAGATAAACATGAGTCATAAACATGAGAATTATTTCAGAAGAAGTCTAAGTGATGGGAGCCATCAACGGACTTTAAGCAAGGCACTGATTTGGCCATATATGTATTTTATTATAGCATGGAGATTAAATTAAACATCAAGGGAGTGAAACAGAAGGCAGAAGAACTGGTTATTAGGACATTTTGTGTGCATGCTTGCTAAGTCAATTTGATGTAGGCTGCCAGGCATTGCTATATCCTAAATATGAAAAGAAGATTATGTAGTAAGATATTAATTCTGTGATTAAAAGACAAAATAGAATTCAGCAATGAGAAGGTATTATAAGCACAAGAAACTAAGATTTCTAGAAGTCTGACTTCAGAAATTGTTAAAAGTCATAATTCACAGAAACCAGCACTATAGAAAGAAACTCTTGTTATTCAGAGAAATGGAAATGTAATTTCCATTAATTTGGAAATTACATTACACAATCTGTAACACAGCCAGGTACAGATGCATGCTGCTTTGTTTTATTTATAAATCTGAATGAATGTGTTTATTTGCTGGAAACTTATACTTTAGAAAAATAATTTATATTGAAAGCATCTATTTATGAATCACAGTAAATGCTTTTATAACTTTTTCCTGTGCAAATGTATGACAATACTTTATACAATAAAAAAAACACTAATTCAATTTTAACTGCATTATTTCAACTCAGCAAACATCTATTATGAGCTTCTGTGTCATAAAGAGTATGCTAGGGCAGTAGAAATGCAGAGATAATTAAGAAATAATCCTTGTCTCCAAAGAGTATGTTGCATAGACGGAGAAAAACAAATATAATAAAATGACCAAAGAGTCACTGCATTAAGAGCTGTAGAAAAGTGCTAAAGAATCACAAAGGGACAGTCTCAGGGTAGGTCATAGGTGACTAGTGTTCCCTCTGGTCATATAGGGAGGAGGAAGCAATATTCTGAGCTATTCAACACCCTGAGTCTCTAAATCAGGAATTAAGTAGGGGACAAATCATCAAACCTCTTGATCTTGATTCTAGTGTTGTCTTTATCATGAGGAACCTGAGTGTGCCAAGAAGAGTGAACTATGAGCAGGTTTGTTTAAGATGTTTGTGCATCTGGGAGATTTTTTCCCCCACATTCTGGCATCAAACTCCCCATTAGTCTGATGTAGTACTGAGTTTGCATCTATTTTCTTGCTTTCACAGATATCTTAGTGGAAGATTTGTGAAGGCTGTTTAAAATACTATTTTTTTACACTGAATACATAATGTTTCCCCAGTACCATTGATGTATACTTGACAAAATTGTTGACAAAATATCTAAGTGCATATCACGGTAATTTGATATACATATACATTGTGAAAAGATTTCCACCATCTAGTTAAAACATCCAACTCTTTTATATTTGCATATGTATGTGAATATTTAAGTTCTACACTGTCAGCAAATTTCAGTGATATAATATATTGTTATTAGCTATAGTTACCATGTTTTCTATTAGATCCTCAGACATTATTCACCCTACATCCAAAAGTTTGTACACTTTTATGGATTTCTTCTTGTTGCCAGTCCCTGGCAACCAACTTTCTATGCTCAGTTTCTATGAGTTTCACTTTTGCAATATTCCACATATAAAATGGCACCCCACTCCAGTACTCTTGCCTGGAAAATCCCATGGACGGAGGAGCCTGGTGGGCTGCAGTCCATGGGGTCGCTAAGAGTTGGACAGGACTGAGCGACTTCACTTTCACTTTCACGCATTGGAGAAGGAAATGGCAACCCACTCCAGTGTTCTTGCCTGGAGAATCCCAGGGATGGGGGAGCCTGGTGGGCTGCCGTCTATGGGGTCACACAGAGTCAGACACAACTGAGGTGACTTAGCAGCAGCAGCACATATAAAAATACTATGCATTATTTATATTTTTCTCTCTGAATTATTTCACTTAGCATAACATCATTAAGATCTATCCATGCAGTCTCAACTGGCAGCATTTCTTTCTCACAGCTGTATAATATTCCATTCACATTCTCTTTATCCATTCTTTAATTGAACAGCATTTTGTTTCTGTATCTTAGCTACTGTGAATGATGCTGCAATGAGAATCAGAGTGCACATATCCCTTTAATATTCTGTTGCCTTTCTCTATGGATATACCCAAAAGTGAAATTTTATGGCAGTTTATTTTCAGTTTTTTAGGAACTGCCATACTGTTTTCCATTGTGACTGTACCAATTTCAATTCAGTTCAGTGCAGTTCATTCGCTCAGTCCTGTCTGACTCTTTGTGACCCAACAGACTGCAGCATGCCAGGCCTCCCTATCCATCACCAACTCCTGGGGCTTACTTAAATTCATGTCCATTGAGTCGGTGATGTCATCCAACCATCTCATCCTCTGTCATCGCCTTTTCCACCTGCCTTCAATCTTTCCCAGTATGAGGGTCTTTTCAAATGAGTCAGTTCTTCGCATCAGGTGGCAAAAGTATTGGAGTTTCAGCTACAGCGTTAAGTCCTTCCAGTGAATATTCAGGACTAATTTCCTTTAGAATGGACTGGTTGGATATCCTTGCAGTCCAAGGGACTCGCAAGAGTCTTCTCCAACACCACAGTTCAAAAGCATCAATTCTTAAGTGCTCAGCTTTCTTTATAGTCCAACTCTCATATCCATACATGACTACTGGAAGAACCATAGCCTTGACTAGATGGACTTTTGTTGGCAAAGTAATGTCTGCTTTTTAATATGCTGTCTAGGTTGGTCATACATTTTCTTCCAAGGAGCAAGTGTCTTTTAATTGCACAGCTGCAGTCACAATCTGCAGTGATTTGGGAGCCCAAAAAGATAAAGTCTGTCATTGTTTTCACTGTTTCCCCATCTATTTGCCATGAAGTGATTGGACCAGATGACATGATCTTAGTGTTCTGAATGTTGAGCTTGAAGCCAACTTTTTCACTCTTCTCTTTCACTTTCATCAAGAGGCTCTTTAGTTCTTCTTCACTTTCTTCCATAAAGTGGTGTCATCTGCATATCTGAAGTTATTGATATTTCTCCCTGCAATCTTGATTCCACCTTGTGCTTCATCCAGTCCAACATTTCTCATAATGTACTCTGCATATACGTTAAATAAGCAGGGTGACAATATACAGCCTTGATGTTCTCCTTTTCCTATTTGGAACCAGTCTGTTGTTCCATGTACCAATTTACATTCTCACTAGTGAAGTGAAGTCGCTCAGTCGTGCCTGACTCTTTGTGACCCCATGGACACCAGGATCCTCCGTCCATGGAATTTTCTAGGCAAGAGTACTGGAGTGTGTTGCCATTTCCTTCTCCAGGAAATCTTCCTCACTCAGGGATCGAACCCAGGTTTCCCACATTGTAGACAGATGCTTTACCGTCTGAGCTACCAGGGAAGTCCACATTCTCACTAATAGTGCACAAAATTTCCCTTTCCTCCACATGATTGCCTACACATCTCACTTATATTTTTGATAATAGTCATTCTAAGAGGTGAGATATCAACCTGGTTTTGAGTTCCATTTTCCTGATAATTAGTGATGTTTATTATCTTTACATGAAACTACTGGCCATTTGTATGTCTTCTTCAGAAAAATAACTACTCAATTCTTTTACACATTTTCTGATCAGATTGTTTGGTTCTTTGCTCTTGAGTTCTGTAAGTTTTTTATGTATTTTGGATATTAACCTTACATCAGATACATGATTTGCAAATATTTTCGTACATTCTCTAGGTTGCCTTTTTATTATGTTGATATTTCCTTTGCTGAGCAGAAGTTTTTCAGTTTGATGTGATCCCAATTGTTTATTTTTACTTTTACTGCCTTTATTTTTCTTGTGAAATCCAAAAATTTATTGCCAGCAGTAACATCAAGGAAGCTTACCTTGTTTTCTTCCAGGGTTTTTATAGCATACAGTCTTATATTAACTCTTTAATCTATTTTGAGTTGAATTTATTAGTAATCTACCTTCGTTCTTTTATATGTGTTTATCCAGTTTTCTCAACAACATTTATTGAAGAGACTATTATTTCCCCATTGTATGTTCTTAGTTCCTTTGTCAAACTAATTTACTATATATGGGAGGGTTAGTTATTGAATCTTTATTTTGTTTCACTGATCTTTAGTTTGTTTTCATGCCATTACTGCTCTATTTGCAGTAATATTATGCTTATCTTTTCTTTAAAAAGTCAGCTTTTGGTTTTAATGATCTTTTCTATTATCTGATATGTCTATCAGGTTTATGTCCATTTTTATCCTTGTTGTGTCCTTTTCTCCTAGCTTTGGGATAGTTTGTTCTTCTCTTTATAGTTCTTTGAGGTGTGAAGTTAGATTGTTTATTTGAGCTCCTTCTTTTTTCTTAATACAGGTGTTTATCACTAGGAACATTACTATTAGAGCTACTTTTGCTGCATCCCTAAAGTTTTAGAATGGAGTGTTTTTATTTTCAATTGTCCCAAGACATTTTTTACTCCCTTTTAATTTTTCTTTACCTATTGGTTGTTCAAGAGCATATTTTAGTTTTTTTATTGAATGATAATTTCTTTACAGAATTTTACTGCTTTCTGTCAAACCTCAACATGAATCAGCCATATCCATTCCATTTTGAACCTACCTCTTATTTCCCTCCCCATCCCACCCCTCTAGGTGAAACAGAGCCCCTGTTTGAATTTCCTGAGCCAGACAGCAAATTTCCATTGGCTATCTATTTTACATATGATGATGTAAGTTTCCATGTTACTCTTCCCATGCTTCTCACCCTCTCATCCTCTCTCCCCATGTCCATAAGTCTATTCCCTATGTCTGTTTGTCCCTTGCTACTCTATAAATAAAATCTTCAGTACCGTTTTTCCAGATTCCGTGTATATGCATTAGAATACGGTATTTGTCTTTCTCTTTCTGACTCACTTCACTCTGTATAAAAGGTTCTAGACTCAACCACCTCAATAGAACTGACTCAAATGTGTTCCTTTTTATTGCTGAGTAATATTCCATTGTGTATATATACCACAGATTCTTTATCCATTCATCTTTGTGGGCATCTATGTTGCTTCCATGTTCTATCTATTGTAAACAGTGCTTCAATGAACAATGGGATACATGTGTCTCTTTCAATTTTGCTTTCCACAGGGTATATGCCTAAGAGTGGGATTGCTAGGTCATACAGTGGTTTTATTCCTAGTTTTTTAAGTAATCTCCATACCATCTTCCATAGTGGCTGTGTCAATTTACATTCCCACCAACAGTGCAAGAGTGTTCCCTTTCCTCCACACACTCTCCAGCATTTATTGTTTGTAGACATTTTGATGAGGGCCATTCTGACCAGTGTGAGGTGATATCTCATTGCAGTTTTGATTTGCATTTCTCTAATAATGACCAATGTTGAGCATCTTTTCATGTTTGTTAGTCATGTCTTCTTTGGAGAAATGTCTGTTTAGGTTTTTCTTTTTCCCATTTTTTGAATGGTTGTTTGTCTTTCTGGGATTAAGTTGTATGAGTTGTTTGTATATTTTGGAAATTAATCATTTTTCTGTTGATTCAGTTGCTATTATTTTCTCCCATTCTTAGGGTAGTCTTTTCACCTTGCTTAGAGTTTCCTTTGCTGTGAAAAAGCATTTAAGTTTAATCTGGTCCCACTTGTCTACTTTTGCTTTTATTTCCATTACTCTAGGAGGTGGGCCACAAAGGATCTTGCTTTGATTTATGTCATCAAGTGTTCTGCCTATGTTTTCCTCTAAGAGTTTTAAAGTTTCTGGTCTTACATTTAGGTCTTCAATCCATTTTGAGTTCATCTTTGTACATGGTGTTAGGAAGCGTTCTAATTTCATTGTTTTACATGTAGCTGTCCAGTTTTCCCAGCACCATTTATTGAAGAGGCTATCTTTGCCCCATTGTATATTCTTGCCTCCTTTGTAAAAATAAGGTACCCATAGGTGCATGGGTTTATTTCTGGGCTTTATATCTTGTTCCATTGGTCTACATTTCTGTTTTTGTGCCAGTAGCACACCGTTTTAATGACAGTAGCTTTGTAGTATAATCTGAAGTCAGGAACGTGGATTCCTCCAGCTCTATTCTTCTTTCTGAAGACTGCTTTGGCTATTCGGGGTCTTTTGTGTTTCCATATTTATTGTGAAATTTTTTGTCCTAGTTCTGTGAAAAATGTCATTGGGAATTTGATAGGGATTGCATTGAATCTGTAGATTGCATTTAGTAGTTAGTCATTTTCACAGTATTAATTCTTCCTACCAAGGAACATGGTATATCTCCCCATCTGTTTATGTCCTCTTTGATCTATTTTATTAGTGTCTTATAATTTTCTGTGTACAAGTTCTTTTGTCTTTGTAGGTAAGTTTACTCTTACACATTTAATTCTTTCTGTTGAAATGGTGAATAGGATTGATTCTTTAAATTATCTTTCTGATTTTTCATTGTTAGTATATAGAAATGCAAGTGATTTCTGTGTATTGTTTTGTATCCTGCGACTTTGCTACATTCACTGATTAGCTCTAGTAATTTTCTGATACTATCTTTAGGGTTTTCTATGTACAGTATCATGTCATCTGCAAACAGTGAGAACTTTACTTCTTTTCTGATCTGGATTCATTTTATTTATTTTTTTCTTCTCTGACTTCTTTAGCTAGGACTTCCAGAACTATGCTGAATAATAGTGGTGAAAGTGGACACCCTTGTCTTTTTCCTGACCTTAGGGGGGATTCTTTCAGTTTTCCACCATTGAGAATAACATTTGCTGTAGGCTTATCATATTTTATATATAGCCTTTACTATGTTGAGGTAGGTTCCATCTATGCCCATTTTTTGAAGAGTTTTTATCATAAATAGGTGCTGAGTTTTGTAAAAGGCTTTTTCTGCAACTATTGAGATGATCATATGGTGTTTATCTTTCCATTTGTTAATATGGTGTAACACCTTGATTTGTCTATTGAAGAATCCTTGAATCCCTGGAACAAATCCAAATTGATCATGGTGTATGAGTTTTTGATGTGTTGCTGAATGCCGTTTGCTAAAATTTTGTTCAGGATTTTTGCATCTATGTTCACTAGTGATATTGGCCTGTAGTTTTCTCTTTTTCTGTTGTCTGTGTCTGGTTTTGATATCAGGGTGATGGTGGCCTCATAGTATGAGTTTGGAAGTGTTTCTGCCTCTGCAATTATTTTTGAAAAAGTTTTCAAAGGATAGACATTAGCTGTTCTCTAAATTTTTGATAGAATTCTCCTGTGAAGCCGTCTGGTCCTGGGCTTTTGTTTAATGGCAGATTTTTTACCACAGCTTCAATTTCAGTGCTTGTAATTGGGTTGTTCATAATTTTAATTTCTTCCTGGTTCAGTCTTGGAAGATTGAACTTTTCTAAGAATCTGTCCATTTCCTCCAAGTTATCCATTTTATTGTCATATCATTGTTCATTATAGTCTTTTATAATCCTTTGTATTTCTGCATTGTTTATTTTAATGTTTCCTTTTTCAATTCTAATTTTGTTTATTTAATTCTTCTCTATATTTTTCTTGATGAGTCTGGCTAAAAGTTTGTCAAATTTGTTTATCTTCTCAAGGAACAATCTTTTACTTTTATTAATCTTTGCTATTGTTTCTTTCATTCTTTTTCATTGACTGCTGCTCAGATCTTTATGATTTCTTTCGTCTACTAATTTTGAGGGGTTTTTGTTCTTTTTCCAGTTGTTTTAGGTGTAAAGTTAGGATGTCTATTGGAAATTTTTCTTGGTTCTTGAGGTAGGATTGTATTTCTATAAACTTGCCTCTTAGAACTGTTTTTGCTTCATCCAATAGATTTTGAGTTGTCATGTTTTCATTGTCATTGGTTTCTGGAAATTTTTGATTTCCCTTTTGATTTCTTCAGTAACCTGTTGGGTATTTAGAAATGTGTTGTTTAATCTCTTGTGTCTGTGTTTCTTACAGTTTTAGCTTTGCTGTGAGAGAAGATGCTTGATATGATTTCAATTTTCTTAAATTTACTGAGGTTTGATTTGTGACCCAGGATGGGGTCTATCCTAAAGAATGTTCCATATGCACTTAAGAAGAAGGTATATTCTTCTGCATTTGGATGGAGTGTCCTGCAGATAGCAATGAGATCCATCTCATCTAATGTATCATTTAAGACTTTGTTTCCTTATTAATTTTCTGTTTTAATGATCTGTCCATTGGTGTGAGTAGGGTGTTAAAGTCTCTTCCTATTATTGTGTTCCCGTTAGTTTCTCCTTTTATGCCTGTTAGTATTTGTCTTATGTATTGAAGTGCCCCTATGTTGGGTGCATAGATATTTACTACTGTTATGTTTTCCTCTTGGATTGATCTCTTGATCATTATGTAGTGTCCTTCCTTATCTCTTGTAATATTCTTTATTTTAAGGTCTGTTTTGTCTGATATGAGGATGGCTACTCCAGCTTTCTTTTGCTTCTCATTTACATGGAATATATTGGTGTGAAATATGGACTATACACATGGAATATACAGCCTCTCATTTTCAGTCTTTATGTATTTTTAGATCTGAAGTAGGTTTCTTGTAGGCAGCATATATATGGGTCTTGTTTTTCTATCCATTCAGCCAGTCTGTGTCTTTTGGTTGGAACATTTAATCCATTTACATTTAAAGCAATTATTGACATATATATTCCTATTTCCATTTTCTTTATTATTTTGGGTTGGTTTTGTAGATCTTTTTTTCTTCTCTTGTATTTCTTGACTATATAAGTCCCTTTAACATTTTTGTAAAGCTGGTTTGGTGGTACTAAATTCTTTTAAATTTTCTTGTCTGTAAAGCTTTTTAGTTCTACATTAGTTTTGAATGAGATTCTTGCTAGGTACAGTAATCTGGTTGTACATTTTCCCCTTTCAGTACTTAAAATATATCCTGACATTTCCTTCTGGCCTACAGAGTTGCTGCTGAAAGATCAGCTGTTATGCATATATTTCCCTTGTATGTACTTGTTGCTTTTCCCTTGCTGCTTTAATATACTTTCTTTGTGTTTAGTCTTTGTTAGTTTGATTAGTGTGTGTCTTGATGTGTTTCTCTGTGAGTTTATCCTGTATGGGGCTCTTTGTGCCTCTTGGATGTGATTGACTATTTCCTTTTCCATGTTGGGGAAATTTTCAAATATAATCTCTTCAAAATTTTTCTCATATGCTTTCTTTTTCTCTTCTTCTTCTGTGACCCCTGTAATTCGAATGTTGGTGCATTTGATATTGTATCAGAGGTTTCTGAGACTATCCTAAGTTCTTTTTATTCTATCCTGCTATTTGGAAGTTATTTCCACCATGTTATTTCCAGTTCACTGATTCATTTTTCTGCAGATGGTGACTGCAGCCATGAAATTAAAAGACACTTACTCCTTGGAAGGAAAGTTATGACCAACCTAGATAGCATATTCAAAAGCAGAGACATTACTTTGCTAACAAAGGTCCATCTAGTCAAGGCTATGGTTTTTCCAGTGGTCATGTATGGATGTGAGAGTTGGATTATGAAGAAAGCTGAGTGCCGAAGAATTGATGCTTTTGAACTGTGGTGTTGGAGAAGACTCTTGAGAGTCCCTTGGACTGCAAGGAGATCCAACCAGTCCATTCTGAAGGAGATCAGCCCTGGGATTTCTTTGGAAGGAATAATGCTAAAGCTAAAACTCCAGTACTTTGGCCACCTCATGTGAAGAGTTGGCTCATTGGAAAAGACTCTGATGCTGAGAGGGATTGGGGGCAGGAGGAGAAGGGGACGACAGAGGATGAGATGGCTGAATTGCATCACTGAGTAATGGACGTGAATCTGAGCGAAGTCTGGAAGTTGGTGATGGACAGGGAGGCCTGGCGTGCTGTGATTCATGGGGTCGCAAAGAGTCAGACATGACTGAGCGACTGAACTGAACTAAACTGAACTGATTCATTCTTCTGCTTCAGATATTCTGCTATTGATTCCTTCTAGAGTATTTTTAATTTCAGTAATTGTGTTGTTTGTCTCTGTATGTTTATTCTTTAGTTCTTCTAGGTCTTTGTTAATTGATTCTTGCATTTTCTCGCTTTTGTTTTCAAGATTTTTGGTCATCTTTACTATCATTATTCTGAATTTTTTTTTTCAGATAGTCTGCCTATTTCTTCTTCATTTATTTGGACTTCTGTGTTTCTAGTTTGTTCCTTCATTTGTGTAGTATTTCTCTGCCTTTTCATTATTCTTTAAAATGTATTCTGTTTGAAGTCTCCTTTTCCCAGCCTTCAAGGTTGAATTTGTCTTTCCTTTTGGTTTCCTCCCTCCTAAGGTTGGTCCAGTGGTTTATGTAAGCTTTGTATAGGGTAACATTTGTGCTGAGTTTTTTGTTTGTTTGTTTTTCTTCTGATGTGCAAGGCTTAACGAGGTGATAATCCTGTCTGTTGATGGCTGGGTTTGTATGTTTGTTTTGTTTGTTGTTTAGATGAAGCATCCTGAACAGGGTTCTACTGATAGTTTGGTGATGCCTGGTCTTGCATTCAAGTGGTTTCCTTTGAGTGGGTTCTCACTATTTGATACTCCCTAGGGTTAGTTGTCTAGTAGTCTAGGTTCTTGGAGTCAGTGCTACCACTCCAAAGGCTCGGGGCTTGATTTCTGGTCAGGAACAAAGATTCCACAAGTGGTTTGTTATGGCATTAGGTGAGATTAAAAAAAAAAAAAAAAAGGAATCCAAGACAAGTGGTAGTTACAAAATCAGGCAAACAATACTGAAAATAATGTAATATTCACATATATGCACCCATATACACAGTGAAAAAAAAACAGTCCAACAAAAATAAAGTACAATAGATTGATGCAGTGAACAAAGGAAATAAAAAATTATATTTACCAGCTAAGAACAAAACTAACTAAAGCACAAACTGGAAAACAAATCTAAAGCAAGGTGCGAAGTGGGAATAAAGCAATGAAAACAAAACTAACAAACATTTAAAGGAAAAGAAAGAAAGAAAAGAAGGAAATAATAGATATGCAAAATTAAATAAGCCAGAAAGAAAAACACCAATACAGTATACTAACACATACATATATGGAATTTAGAAGGATGGTAACGATAGTCCTGTATGCGAGACAGCAAAAGAGACACAGATGTATAGAACAGTCTTTTGGACTCTGTGGGGGATGGGGGGATGATTTGGGAGAATGACCTTGAAACATGTATAATATCATATAAGAAACTAATCACCAGCCCAGGTTTGATGCAAAATACAGGATGCTTGGGGCTGGTGTACTGGGATGACCCAGAGGGATGGTATGGTGAGGGAGGTGGGAGGGGGGTTCAGGATTGAGAACACATGTACACCCGTGGCAGATTCATGTTAATGTATGGCAAAACCAATACAATATTATAAAGTAATTAGCCTCTAATTAAAATAAATAAGTTAAAAAATAAATAGAGGTAGAAGAAGGTTTATAAACATTAAAGATTAACTGCAAGGGGAAAAGAACAGTAGGAAAAGCAAACGAAGGAATAAATGTAGAAGAATATAATAGGCTTAAAAAATTAAATTATAAAAAAAAGAAAAGACAAAAAAAGGAAGAAGAAAGAAAAACAAACAAACAAACAAACAAAAACAAAAAGGGAAACTCCACATAACTGTAAAAGCCCAATGTAGAGGCAGAGTTTCATAACAACAATATAAAATGTGACTTAAAAACAATACTCAAAAGCTTAATTAGATTTAATAGTGCCAATAAAATCAACTACTAAAACAGATGGAGGAGAAGAGGGGATAAATGAGAAAAGAATCTAAAATAATCTACAGAACCAGTCAAAAAATAAATAAATGGTTTTCTTGAGTCACTGCTGTCAGAGTGCTTTCCCTCGCTGGGAGTCTCAGTACACCTCACGTCTCTAGGATGCCCTCCAATGCTATGCTGATCTCTGGACCTGCTGTGGAGGCAGTTCAGATTCTAATCTGGTCCTACTCCTGTGTGTTCTTGCCTTCAATATCCACAGCTATCAGAACTACTGTGTTTTCTTTTGTGGGAGCTCTCAGTGTCTTTTTATATATTCCATAGACGCTGGGTCTGCCTAGTTGATTGTGTAGATTTAATCTGCAAGTTGTACAGTCTGTGGGAAGGTTTTGGGTCTTCTTCCTTAGCCACACTGCCCCTGAGTTTCAATTGTGGTTTTATTTCCACCTCTGCATGTGGGTTGTTCACTGGGGTTTGCTTCTGAGTCTGGCCTGGAGTACTTGGGTTTGCCCTGTGAGGGCCAGGTGTGGAGGTGGTGCAGCTGCTTGGGTCACAGGGGTTCTGTCAGTACCTGGTACTCAGAGGAGTTGATGGCTAGGGCAGCAGGAAATATAATGCTCCAGAAGGGTATGTCAACCAGTTGTTGGCCAACAAACTCCAGTATTCTTGCCTGGAGAAACCCCCTTCCAGAGAAGCCTGGCAGGCCATGGTCTTCAGGGTTGCAAAGAGTTGGACACAACCGAAGGGACCCTGGGTGCGTAGGTGCAAGACTTTGAGAGTTGAGCATGAAGGTGGCATAGCTGCTTGGCTTGCAGGGACCCTGGGGCCGCCAAATGTGCAGGGACACCGATTGCCTCCACTTTAGGAGTTAGCGCCCTATCAGCGTCTTTTCTTTTGGAGCCTCTTCTAGTTGGCGATCAGAAGGCCTCTTTGGCCAGTCTTACTCTGTAGCTATGCCCATTCAGGCACTTAGAGGGTTCTCTTGTCTATGGTCCTTCTCTGTTGTTCAGTGCATCAGGCACGTAGAGGGCCCCCCTACCCTGGTTGGGGTTCTACTCTGTAGATAGGCACATCAGGCAATCAAAGGGGCACCCTGGGTGGGGTCCTACTCTGTGGATTGTCACATCAGTTACTTAAAGTAGCACCCTGGGTGGGGTTTTACTCTGTAGTTCAGTGTGTCAGGCGTTTTATGGGCAGGCCTCTCTATTGTTCAGCTGCCGATGCTGGTAGGTGGGGAGAGAGAGGCTATCGCAATGGCTTCACCTGCTACGTGTGGCTCAGTAGTATCACTTTGTTTCCATGGCTTCCTGGCTTTCCTCTACAGGCATTTCCCACCACAATCTTCTCCCTCACATCCTCCCAATCTGTCTTTCCACAGTCAACAGCAGCCCTCACCCTGGGTTTGCTCCACAATCCCTAAACTCCAGCTCCCACCTGCTGCACCTTCCAGGGGACCTGCATCCCTGTTTGGGGTATGTATGGCTGCAGCAAGGACTGTCTGATTCTCATTCCATTTAGGCTGCCACAGATCTTATGTTTCACTCTCAGCTTTAAATGTTTCTTCTCTGACTCAGACAATTGCCATGATGTAGGGATTGGACCCCTGCTTCAGTTCTCTCACCTTCTGAGGGCAGGTCCAGTCCTATTAACACTCCTGTTTTCCCCTCTAGCTCCATCATCCTATGGAGTTTTGCATAATTCTATACATTCTTTTCTGCTGGTCAGGTACTCCTGCCCACTCTCAGCTGGTGTTCTGCATGCACTTCTGTGTCTGAAGGTGTATATCTGATGAATCTGTGTAGAGAGATGTTCACATCCACTTACTCCTCTGCCAGCTTGTTCTCTCAAGACCATATTTTTTATCTCAATGTATTTGTAAATTTTTCAGGTTTTTTCTTGTAATTGATTTCTAGCTTTCTTACCATTGTGGTCAGAAAAGATGTTTGATATTATTTCAATTTTCTTAACTGTTTTAAGGCTTGTTTTGTTACCTAACATATGATTTATTCTAGGGAATATTTTACGTGCTCTAGAGAAGAATTTGTATTTGTGATGAGAAAAATGCCTTTTGTTTTCCTAAGTTGCTGTCTAGGCATAACCCTGCTCAAACCAAAAGATGGGCATTTAGATAAGAAGTTAGTATTTCCACTGTAGGTTCCCACTTTGTTTTTCCGAGAGCAACTTGTAGCATAACTACTTAGAGTGAGTTCCATGAAAAGTTAGTAACTCTGCCTCCAAGCACCTTTTAAATAATAGATGTTTGCTACCCTGCTATGTATCTCCTGCTCTCACTGGTGACATGGGTTTGAGGACTGCCATTTTTTTCAGCTCCTTGAATCCCATCTTCCTCTACTTCTGAGATCTGGAAGAAACAAATCTTGTGACTCTATTTCTTTTGTGTAAATGAATGGAAGTTGTGCTTTCAATAAAAACGACCCTGTGGGTTTCACTTTGCAAGTATAGAAGCTCAGATACTAAGGGATATGCCTGCTGAATCTGTGTAACTGGCTTATTCCCCCTCATTATGCAGGTCATAAACTGCATATTATTAATTCAGCACACGAGCTGCAGCTTCTCAACACAATATCTGGTGCTGCTGGATGGAATGTTCTGTAAATGTCTGTTAAGTTCATCCAGATAACTATGTAATTTAAGTCCACTCTTCCCATGTTGGTTTTCTGTGTGGATAACCTACCCATTTTGAAAACGGGATATTGAAGTCCTATAATACTATTGTATTGTGTCTATTTTTCTACTTGGGTATATAATAATTGCTTTGTATGTTTCAGTGTTCTTATATTGAGAACATATTTATGAATATTATATCCTGTTGATAAACTCACCCTTTCAACATTATATAACATCTTTCTTTGTCTATTTTACAGATGTTGGCTAAAAAAAAAAACTTTTGCCTGAATTAGTTATAGATATCCTTGGTTTCTTTTGGATTCCATTTTTTTCCTGTCCCTTAACTTTGTCTGTATGTGTGCTCTTTGCTCTGAAGTAAGTCTCTTGTGAGCAGCATATCATTGGTCTTGTGTTTGTTTGTTTTATTTTTTAACATTAAATAGGGAGTTTTATAATTTAAATTTATTTATTTTAATTAGAGGCTAATTACTTTACAATATTGTATTGGTTTTGCCATATATCAACATGAATCCGCCACGGGTGTACACATCTGAGTCTTTTGCTCAGAGAACTTAGTCCACTTGCATTTAAGGTAATTATTGGGAGGTATGAACTTATTATCAACAATTTTTAAATTATTTTCTGGCTGGCTTGTAATCCCCTTGTTCCTTTCTTCTTTGTTGCTTCTTTCTTTGTGATTTGACAATTTTCTATAGTGGTATGATTAGATTCCTTCTTCTGTATCTTTTGTGTATCTATTTTAGGTTTTTGCTTTGTGAGTAACATAAGCCTCATATAAAATAACCTATATTTGTAAGAGTCTATTTAAACTGATAACAATTTTCGGTTCAAACACATAGAAAAGCTCTATATTTTACTCTCCTGCAATGTTTTATGACATAAATTACATCTTTTTACATTGTGTATTAGTTAGCAAACTAGTATAGCTATAGTTATTTTTACTACCTTTGATTTTAATTTTAATACCAGACTTATAAGCGATTTACTACTACCATTACATTAGAGTACTCTAAATTTAACTATAAACTTACCTTTGCCACTGAGATTTATAATTTCACATGTTTTATTGTTACAAATTAGTCATTTTATTTTGGCATGAAGATGTATCTTTAACAGGCCTTTAAGGCTAATTTACGGTGATGAACTCTTCACGTTTTGCTTGTCTGAAAACCTCAGTATCATTCCTTCGTTTCTGAAGTATACTTTTTATGAGTAGGATGTTCTTAATTGCCTTTTTTTTTTCCCAGCACCTTAAATATATCATGCCACTCCCTTCTGGCCTACAAATTTTCTGTTGAAAAATTTTCAGGCAGTCTTATGAAGGTTCCCCAGGATATAACAATTGTCATTTTAAAAATTTCTCATAGAGGATCCTGCGGTGATGTATGTCAGAGAGTGTTTTGCCTATGTTCTCCTCTAGGAGTTTTATAGTTTCTGGTCTTACGTTTAGATCTTTAATCCATTTTGAGTTTATTTTTGTGTATGGTGTTAGAATCACAGCAAGATCCTCTATCACCCACCTCCCAGAATATTGGAAATAAAAGCAAAAATAAACAAATGGGACCTAATTAACCTTAAAAGCTTCTGCACATCAAAGGAAACTATTAGCAAGGTGAAAAGACAGCCTTCAGAATAGGAGAAGATAATAGCAAATGAAGTAACTAACAACTAATCTCGAGAATATACAAGCAACTCCTACAGCTCAACTCCAGAAAAATAAATGACCCAATCAAAAAATGGGCCAAAGAACTAAATAGACATTTCTCCAAAGAAGACATACAGATGGCTCACAAACACATGAAAAGATGCTCAACATCACTCATTATCAGAGAAATGCAAATCAAAACCACTATGAGGTACCATTTCATGCCAGTCAGAATGGCTGCGATCCAAAAGTCTACAAGCAATAAATGCTGGAGAGGGTGTGGAGAAAAGGGAACCCTCTTACACTGTTGGTGGGAATGCAAACTAGTACAGCCACTATGGAGAACAGTGTGGAGATTCCTTAAAAAAGTGGAAATAGAACTGCCTTATGATCCAGCAATCCCACTGCTGGGCATACACACTGAGGAAACCAGAAGGGAAAGAGACACGTGTACCCCAATGTTCATCGCAGCACTGTTTATAATAGCCAGGACATGGAAGCAACCTAGATGTCCATCAGCAGATGAATGGATAAGAAAGCTGAGGTACATATACACAATGGAGTATTACTCAGCCATTAAAAAGAATACATTTGAGTCAGTTCTAATGAGGTGGATGAAGCTGGTGGATGAAGAGTGAAGTAAGCTAGAAAGAGAAACACCAATACAGTATACTAATGCATATATATGGAATTTAGAAAGATGGTAACAATAACCCTGTGTACGAGACAGCAAAAGAGACACTGTGGTATAGAACAGTCTTAAGGACTCTGTGAGAGAGGGAGAGGGTGGGAAGATTTGGGAGAATGGCATTGAAACATGTAAAATATCATGTATGAAACGAGTTGCCAGTCCAGGTTCGATACACAATACTGGATGCTTGGGGCTGGTGCACTGGGATGACCCAGAGGGATGGTATGGGGAGGGAGGAGGGAGGAGGGTTCAGGATGGGGAACACATGTATACCTGTGGCGGATTCATTTTTATATTTGGCAAAACTAATACAATTATGTAAAGTTTAAAAATAAAATAAAATTAAACAACAAAAAAAAAAATCTTCTCCGAAAAAAAAAAAAAATTTCTCTTCTTGTCTTTAACTTTTGACAATGTAATTATAAAGAATAATGGTGTGAGTCATCTCATTTGAAACTCTCTCTGCTTCCTGGAGATGGACATCTGTTTCCTTCTCCAGTTTAAAGAAGTTTTCAGCCATAAGTTCTTTAAATAATTTTTTGCCCTTTTCTCTCTTGTATTCCTCTCAGAGCTCTGTAATGCAAATGTCTGCCCACTTGCGGTCCCATAAGTCCCCTAAGCTATCTACATGCATGGAATCCAGAGAGACCCAAACTTGGGCAATTGATGAAAACACAT
Source organism: Bubalus kerabau (assembly GCF_029407905.1). Taxonomy (NCBI): domain Eukaryota; kingdom Metazoa; phylum Chordata; class Mammalia; order Artiodactyla; family Bovidae; genus Bubalus; species Bubalus kerabau. The sequence continues at coordinate 3,371,000 of NC_073631.1, read as the reverse complement.
GTATCAAAGAATTTGAATAAAAGGAGCCTGAAAATACCAAAAAAGAAAAAAAAAATTCAGAATAGAGACATCTGATGACGTTAGTGTGTACAATTTCAATGAGATGTTATGATTGCCATGTACTGTAAGTTGAAATTCAACCTGTATGCAATGATGCATACAGAGTGTGATTCCAAGCAGACAGAAAAAAAAAATGTATGGGCAGAGTTCTCATAAGATGGCAGAGTAAAAATAACTTGAGCTCATCTCTTCTCATGAGCACACCAAAAACAGAAGTAACTGCTTACAACCACTGAAAAAGACTGGAACCTAAAGAAAGATAATCTACCACCAAAACCATGAATATTAAGCCCAATCAGATGGTAAGAGGTGTGAATTCATAATATAATCAAGTCCCATATCCCCAAGAGTGAGTGACCTGCAAACTGGAGGACAATGATATCACAGAAGTTCTTCTATAGGAGGGAGAGCTCTGAGCCCTACAACAGGCTCCTCAGGTTGACAGTCTGGCATCCAGAGGAACACTCTGAGGGGGCTTGAGCACAGGTGCTCCACAGGACTGAGGGAAACAGAGATTCCACTCTTGGAAGATGCACACAAGGTCTTGTGTTTACCAGGACCTAGGGCAAAAGTAGTGACCTCATAGAAACCTAGATCAGACCTAGCTTCTTGTCTAGAAGATCTCCTGGGGAGGTGTGGGGGCAGCTATGGCTCATTTTGAGAATAAGGACACTGGTGGCAGAGGTACTGGGGAATATTCATTGACATCAGCTATCATGGCAGCTGCCATTTTGGGGAGGAAGACCTGACTCAGCCCACTCCCAGTGCTGAGATGCCTCAAATCAAACAATCAATAGGGCAGGAACACAGTACAACCCATCAGGAAGCCTAAAGTATTCTTGAGCACATACCTACCCCCTAAAAAAACCCTTGGCATGGCCCATCAGAGGGACAAGACACAACTCCACTCACTAGTGGACAGGAAATAGTCCTTCCCACCAGGAAGCCTGCACAAATATTTTAAACAGCCTCATCCAGCAGAGGTAAGACAGCAGAAGCACGAATACTATGATCTGGCACCTTGTGGAACCGAATCTACAAAAACATATCACAACCTATTCTGGGACCTGCTGGCCCTTGGCCCTTCCATGATGAGAGGGGAATGTATTGACAGGACACATAGGACATCCCCTACAGAGGTCCATTTGTCTAAGGTTGAGAAAAATAAGTAAACCTCCACATACATAAAAATACAAATATCAATCTAGATCAAATGAGATGGCAGAGGAATATGTTTCAGATGAAGGAATAAGATAAAATCCAGAAAAGAGCCAAATGATGTGTAAATAGACACTGAGAAAGAGTTCAGAGTAATGATTATAAAGATAGCCTAAACCTTGGAAAAAGAATGGACACATAGAGGAAGAAATTGGCAGACCTCTTTAACAAAGAGCTAGAAAATATAAAGAATAACCAGAGTTGGATAATCCAACAGCTGAAATGAAAAACACACTAGAAGAAATAAATATCAGAATAAGCAAGGCAGAAGTGAGCTGGAAGACAGAGTGGTGATAAGTTAGCTGGAAGATAGAGTGGAGGAAATCACTGTCATAGAATAGAATAAAGAATGAAAAAAAAAATGAGAGCAGTTTAAGAGACATTTGGGACAATGTCATATGCATCAACATACCCATTACCATACATACCCATAGGGCTCCCAGAGGGAAAAGATAAAGAAAAAAGACCTGAGAAAATATTTGAAGACGTAATAGTTGAAAATTTCCCCAACATGGAAAAGAAAGCAGGCACCCAAGTCCAGGAAGTACAGAGAGTTCCATACAGGATTAACCCAAGGAAGAACACACTGAGAAACACAGTAATAAAAGTAACACAAATTAAAACAAAAAGAGAAAATATTAAAAGCAACAAGGGTGATTGCTGTTGTTCACACACACAAAAAAATAAAATAATTTACAGGGAAATTATCATAAGATTATCAGCTGATTTGTCAGCAGAAACTCCAGGCCAGAAGGAAGGGGCACAACCTATTTAATGTGATGAAAGAGAAAAACCTACAACCAAGAATACTCTACCTGGCAAGGTTCTGATTCAGATTTGATGGAGAAATAAAAAACTTTATAGATAAGCAAGCTAAAAGAATCCAGGGCCACAAAACTAGCTTTACAACAGATACTAAAGGAAATTCTCTTGGCGAAAATTAGAAACAAAATTATAAAGTGGGAAAGCTCACTGGTAAAGGTAGACATACAATAGATGTAGGAAATGAGCCACAAGTAAATATGATATCTAAGCTAGTTATTGTGGTAGAAGGAGAGTACAGAAGCTGGATATTTGAAATGCATTTAAAATTGAGTGATCAGCAACTTAAAACCATTATACATATACACACACAGACAGAGACTATTATAACAAATCGTCATGGTAAGTGCAAATCAAAAATCTATAATAGATTTACTCACAAAAAAGAAAAAAGAATGCAATTGCAACTTTAAATATAGTCATCAAGCCACAAGAGAAGAAAACAAAAGAAATAAGGAGAGAAAGATCTACAAAGATAAATCCAAAACAATGTGGCTGTGCTGTGTTAAGTCACTTCAATCATGTCCAACTCGTTGCAACACTATGAACTGTAGCCTGCCACACTCCTCTGTCCATGGGATTCTCCAGGCAAGAATACTGGAGTGGGTTGCCATGCCTTTCTCCAGGGGATCTTCCTGACCCAGGGAATCAAACCTTCATCTCTACATCTCCTGTGTTGGCAGGCAGGTTCTTTAACACTAGTGCCACTTGGGAAGCCCAGTTAATAGATATTTACATTAAATGTAAATGAATTAAATGTTCCAACCAAAATGCATACACTGCCTGAATGGATACAAAAATAAGAGCCATAAAATGGCTGTCTATAAGAGATCCACTTCAGATCTAGGGACATATACAGACTGAAAGTGAAGGGATGGAAAATATATTTAATGCAAAAAGAAATGAAAAGAAAACAACTGGAGTAGCAATGCTCATATCAGAGAAAGCATACTTTAAAATAAAAACTGCTACAAGGGACAAGAAAGGACATTACATAATGATCAAGGGGTCAATCCAATAAGATATAACAACAGTAAATATTTATGCAGCCAACATAGGAGCACTTAAATACACAAGGCAAATGTTAGTAAACATAAAAGAAATTGGCAGTAACACAATAATAGTGGGGGACATAACACCCCACTTACAACAATGGACAGAGCATCCAGACAAAATTCAATAAGGAAACACAGGCCTTAATGACACATTAGACCAGATGGACTTAATTAACATATTGTAGAGCATTCCATCCAAAGGCAGTAGAATGCACATTTATTTCAAATGCATATGGAACATCCTCCAAGATAGGTTACATGCTGGACCACAAAACAAGCCTGGGTAAATTTAAGAAAACTGAAATAATATCAGGCAACTTTCCCAGTCACAATACTTAAAATTAGAAGTTAACCACAAGAAAAAAGGAAAACTGAAAAACCACAAACACATGGAGGCTAAATAATATGCTACTAATCAGCCAATAGACCAGTGAAGAAATTGAAGAGAAAATTAAAAAATGCCTAGAGGCAAATGAAAACATGCTGAAACATCATGAACATCATGAAAACATGATGATCTAAAACCTACAGGACACAGCAGAAGCAGTTCTAAAGTTGAAATTGATAGCAATAAAACCTTACCTCAAGAAAAAAAGAAAAATCTCAAATAAACAACCAAGTCTTACACCTAAAACACCTAGGTGCTCCATAAGTCAGCTGTGTCCAACTCTTTGCAATCCCATGAATCATCTGTCCATGGGATTTTCCAGACAAGAATACTGGAGTAGGTTGCCATTTCCTACTCCATAGAGCAACTAGAGAAAAAAGAATAAACAAACCTGAAATTAGTAAAAGGAACGAAATCACAAGATCAGAGTAGAAATAAATGAAATGGAGATGGAGAAAACAATAGGAAAGAATAGTGAAATTAAGATGCTGGTTCTTTCAAAAGACAAACAAAATTGATAGATCTTTACAAAGACTCATCAAGAAAAAATGGGAGAAAGCCAAAGTCAATAAAATTAGAAATGAAAAAGAAGTTATAAGTGATACCACAGAAATATAAAAGACTATACGAAAGTACTATGCCAACAAAATAGATAATCTAAAAGAAATAGACAACTTCTTAAAAAGGTACAATTTCCTAAGACTAAACCATGAAGAAGCATAAAATATGAACAGATCAATCACAAGTACTGTGATTGTAATGGTGATTTTAAAAACTCCCAACAAACAAAAGCCCAGGACCAAATGGCTTCACTGGTGGATTCTATTAAACATTTAGAGAAGGTTTAACATTTATCCTTCTGAAGCTATTTCAAAAAATTGCAAAGTCACACTCGCAAACTCATTCTATGAGGCCACCATTACCCTGACACCAAAACCAGACACAGATACCAAAGGAAAAAAAAAATTACAGGTCAATATCACTGATGAATGTAGAAGCAAAAATACTCAACAAAATTCTAGCATACTAAATCCAACAATATGTTAAAGGATCAAACCCCATGATCAGTGGGATTTATCCCATGGATGCAAGAATTTTTCAGTATCCACAGATTAGTGTGAAATGCAACAATAACAAACTGAAGAATAAAAACCATGTGATCATCTCAGTAGATATAGAAAAAGTTTCTGATAAAGTTCAACATCCATTATGATAAAAATTCTCCAGAAGGTGTACATAGACGGAATATACCTCAACTTAATAAGAACTGTGTATGACAAACCCACTGCTAACATCACACTCAATGGTAAAAAGCTAAAGGCATTTCCTTTAAGATCAAGAATAAGATAAGGAGGTCCACTCTTAACAATTTATTCAGCTTAATTTTGGAAGTCCTAGCTAAAGCAACCACAAAAGAAAAAGATATAAAAGAAACCCAAATTGTAAAAGAAAAAGTAGATCTTTCACTGTTTACATAATACTATACATTAGTTCAGTTCAGTTCAACCAGTCAATCATGGCTGACTCTGCGACCCCATGAACTGCAGCATGCCGCTTCCCTGTCCATCACCAACTCCCCAGGTTTACTCAAACTCATGTCCATTGAGTCAGTGATGCCATCCAGCCATCTCATCCTCTGTCCTCTCCTTTTCCTGCCTTCAATCGTTCCCAGCATCAGAGTCTTTTCAAATGAGTCAGTTCTTCACATCAGGTGGCCAAAGTATTGGAGTTTCAGCTTCAACACCAGTCTTTCCAATGAACATTCAGGACTGATTTCCTTTAGGATGGACTGGTTGAATCTCCTTGTAGTCCAAGGGACTCTCAAGAGTCTTCTCCAACACCACAGTTCAAAAGCATCAATTCTTCAGTGGTCAGCTTTCTTTATAGTCCAACTCTCACAACCATACATGACTACCAGAAAAATCATAGCCTTGACTAGACGGACCTTTCTTGGCAAAGTAATGTCTCTGCTTTTTAATAAGCTGTCTAGGTTGGTCATAATTTTTCTTCCAAGGAGTAAGCATCTTTTAATTTTATGGCTGCAGTCACTATGTGCAGTGATTTTGGACCCCCCCAAAAAATAGCCTGTCACTGTTTCCACTGTTTCACCATCTATTTGCCATGAAGTGATGGGGCCAGATGTTATGCTCTTAGTTTTTTGAATGCTGAGTTTTAAGCCGACTTTTTCACTCTCCTTTTTCACTTTCATCTGGAGGCTCTTTAGTTCTTCTTCAATTTCTGCCATAAGTGTGGTGTCATCTACATATCTGAGGTTATTGATATTACTCCCAACAATCTTGATTCCAGCTTGTGCTTCATTGACCCCAGCGTTTCCCATGATATACACTGCATATAAGTTAAAATAGCAGGGTGACAATATACAGCCTTGATGTACTCCATTCCCTATGGAAGCAGTGTGTTGTTCCATGTCCAGTTCTAACTGTTTCTTCCTGACCTGCATATAGACTTCTCATGGCAGGTCAGATGGTCTGATATTCCCATCTCTTTCAGAATTTTTCTCAGTTTGTTGTCATCCACACAATTAACAGCTATGGCATAGTCAATAAAGCAGAAAAGATGATTTTCTGGAACTCTCTCACTTTTTTGATGATCCAACGGATGCTGGCAATTTGATCTCTGCTTCCACCCCCCCCCCCTTTTCTATATCCAGCTCAAACATTTGGAAGTTCATGGTTCATGTACTGTTGATGCCTGGCTTGGAGAATTTTGAGCATTACTTTGCTAGTGTGTGAGATGACTGCAATTGTGTGGTTGATTGAACATTCTTTGTCATTGCCTTTCTTTGGGATTAGCATGAAAACACATTTTCCAATCCTGTGGTCATTGCTTACTTTTCCAAATTTGCTGGCATATTGAGTGTAGCACTTTCACAGCATCATCTTTTAGAATCTGAAATGCCTCAACTGGAATTCCATCACCTCCACTAGCTTTGTTCATAATGATGCTTTCTAAGGCTCACTTGACTTTGCATGCCAGGATTTCTGGCTCTAGGTGAGTGATCACACAGTCGTGGTTATCTGGGTTGTGAAAATCTTTTTTTTGTATAATTCTTCTGTGTATCCTTGCCACCTCTTAATATCGTCTGCTTCTGTTAGGTCCATACCATTTCTGTCCTTTATTGTGCCCATCTTTGCATGAAATGTTCCCTTGGTATCTCTAATGTTCTTGAAGAGATCTCTAGTCTTTCCCATTCTATTGTTTGCCTCGATTTCTTTCCAATGATCACTGATTAAAGCTTTCTTACCTCTTCTGACTATACTTTGAAACTCTATATTCAAATGGGTATATCTTTCTTTTTCTCCTTTGCATTTCATTTCTCTTCTTTTCACAGCTATCTTTAAGGCCTCCTCAGACAACCGTTTTGGCTTTGTGCATTTCTTTTTCTTGGGGATGGTCTTGATCACTGTCTCCTGTACAATATCATGAAGCTCCGTCCATAATTCTTCAGGCATTCTGTCTGTCAGATCCAATCCCTTGAATCTATTTGTCATGGTCATACCTGAATGGTCTAGGGGTTTTCCCTAATTTCTTCAATTTAATCTAAATTTGGCAATAAGGAGTTCATTGTCTGATCCACAGTCAGCTCCTGGTCTTATTTTTGCTGACTGCATATAGCGTCTCCATCTTTGGATGCAAAGAATATAGTCAGTCTGATTTCAGTATTGACCATCTGGTGATGGCCATGTGTAGTCTTCTCTTATGTTGTTGGAAGAGGGTGTTTGCTATGACCAGCGAGTTCTCTTGGCAAAACTCTATTAGCCGTTGTCCTGCTTCATTCTGTACTCCAAGGCTAAATTTGCCTGTTATTCCAGGTATTTCTTGACTTCCTACTTTTGCATTCCAGTTCCCTGTAACGATAAGGACATCTTTTTTTTGGGTGCTAGTTCTAGAAGGTCTTGTAGGTCTTCATAGAACTATTCAATTTCAGCTTCTTCAGCATTTCTGGTTGGGACATAGACTTGGATCACTGTGATATTAAATGGCTTGCCTTGGAAATGAACAGAGATCATTCTGTCATTTTTGAGATTGCATCCAAGTACTGCATTTTGATTTATTTTGTTGACTATGATGTCTACTCCATTTCTTCTAAGGGATTCTTTCCCACAGTAGTAGATATAATGGTTATCTGAGTTAAATTCACCCATTCCAGTCCATTTGAGTTCGCTGATTCCTAAAATGTCATTGTTCACTCTTGCCATCTCCTCTTTGATCACTTCCAATTTGCCTTGATTCATGGACCTAATATTCCAGGTTCCTATGCAATATTGCTCTTTACAGCATCGGACTTTACTTCCATCACCTGTCACATCCACACTGCTTGTGGTTTTTGCTTTGGCTGCATCTCTTCATTACCTTGGGAGTTACTTCTCCACTGATCTCCAGTAGCATATTTGGCACCTACTGACCTGGGGAGTTCATCTTTCAGTGTCTTATCTTTTCCTTTTACTACTATTCATGGGGTTCTCAAGGCAAGAACACTGAATTGGTTTGCCACTCCCTTCTCCAGTGGATCATGTTTTGTCAGAACTCTCCACTCTGAGCCGCTATCTTGGGTGGCCCTATATGGCATGGCTCATAGTTTCTTTGAGTTAGGCAAGGCTGTGGTGCATGTGATCAGATTGATTAGTTTTCTGTGATTTTGGTTTTCATTATGTCTTCCCTCTGATGGAGAAGGATAAGAGGATTATGGAACCTTCCTGATGGGAGAGACTGAGAGAGAAACTGAGTCTTGTTCTGATGGGCAGGGTCATAATCAGTAAATCTTTAATCCAATTTTCTCTTAATGGGTGGGGCTGTGTTCCCTCCCTATTATTTGACCTGAAGCCAATCTATGGTGGAGGTAATGAAGATAATGTCAAACTCCTTCATAAGGTCACATTCACACAATGCTGCACACAATGCCCCCATCCCTGAAGCAGGCCATGGTCGATCCACACCTCCACCAGGGACTCCTGTACACTCATGGGCAAGTTCGGGTCAGTCTCTTGTGGAGTCACTGCTAATTTCTCCTGGGTCCTGGTGCACACAAGTTTTTGTTTGCCCCCTCTAAGAGTCTGTTTCCCAGACTCCGGGAAGTTCTGGTGGCTCTATGGTGGGGTTAATGGGGACCTCCTCCAAGAGGGCTTATGCCATATCCAGGTCTACCACACACAGAACCCCTGCCCCTACATCAGTCCACTGCTGACCCATACCTCTGTATATTATGTACTACATAATACATAATACTACACATAGAAAATTCTAAAGTGCTACTAGAAAAATCCCAGAGCTCATCAATAAATTTGATAAAGTTTCAGACACAAGTGAATACATAGAAATCTGTTGCATTTCTATTCACTAACAGCAAAATAAGGAAACACAAATTAAGGAAATAATCCCACTTACCATCAAAACACAAAGAATAAGATATCTAAAAATAAACCTATCTAAGGAGTCAAAAAACCTATACTCCAAAATCTATAGAACAGTGATGAAAGAAATCAAAGATGACACATACAGATGCACAGCTATACCATGTTCTTGGAATGGAAAAATCAGTATTGTCAAAATGACTATACAGATGGCTAACAAACACATGAAAGGATGCTCAACATCGCTCATTATTAGAGAGATACAAATCAAAACTACAATGATCACACTGGTCAGAATGGCCCTCATTAAAAAGTTTACAAACAATAAATGCTGGAGAGGTTGTGGGGAAAAGGAAACACTCTTGCACTGTTGGTGGAAATGTAAATTGACACAGCCACTGTGGAAGACAGAATGGAGATTCTTTAAAAAACAAAGAATAAAACCACCATATGACCCAGCATTCCCACTCCTAGGCATATACTCTGAGGAAACCAAAATTGAAAGAGACACAGGTATCCCATTGTTCGTTGAAGCACTGTTAACAATAGATAGAACATGGAAGCAACCTACATATCCGTCGAAAGATTAATGGATAAAGAATATCTGGTACATATACACAATGGAATATTACTCAGCCATAAAAAGGAACACATTTGAGTCAGTTCTAATGAGGTAGATGAGCCTAAAACATTTTATACAGAGTAAAGTGAGTCAGAAAAGAGAAAGATAAATACCATATTCTAACACATATACACGAAATCTAGAAAAATGGTACTGAAGAATTTATTTACAGGGCAACTATGGAGAAACAGACACAGAAAATAAACTTATGGACACGGGGAGAGGGGAGGAGAGGGTGAAATGTATGGAAAGATTAACATGGAAACTTACATGACTGTATGTAAAATAGATAGCCAATGGGAATTTGCTGTATGGCTCAGAAAACTCTAACAAGGGCTCTGTATCAACCTAGAGGGGTGGGACGGAGAGGGAGGTTCAAATGGGAGAGGATATATGTATACCCATGGCTGATTCACATTGAGGTTTGACAGAAAGCAGCAAAATTCTGTAAAGCAATTATCCTTCATTAAACAAAAACAACAACAACAAAAAGACTATACTACCAAAGCAACCTACAGATTCAGTGCAATGTCTATCAAATTACCAATGGGATTTTTCAAAAAAGTAGAACAAGCAAATTTAAAGTATGTGTGAAAACAGAAAAGACCCCATATATCCATAGCAATCTTGAGAAAGAATACCAGAGCTGAAAGAATCCCAGACTTCAGACTATACTACAAAGCAGTCATCAAAACGTTATATTGCAGGCACAAAAACAGAGATATAGGTCAGTGGAACAAGACAGAAAGTCCAGAAATAAACCCATGCACCTATGTTCAATTAATCTATGACAAAAGAGGCAAACATACATAATGGAGAAAAGACAGTTTCTTCAATAAGTGGTGCTGGGAAAACTGTGCAGCTACATGTAAAAGAATGAAATTAGAACATTTTCTAACATCATACACAAAATAAATTCATAATGGACTTATATATAAGATTAGATACTACAAAACTCAGAGAAAACATTGTTTGAGGCAGAACATTCTTTGACATAAATCACAGCAGTATATTATTTAATCAGCAGCACCCTTTTTCATTACTCCTAGAGTTATGAAAATAAAACCAAAAAATAAAAAAATGTGAACTAATAAAACTTAAAAGCTTTTGAACAGCAAAGGAAATCATAAACAAAATGAAAAGACAACCCAAAAAATGGAAGAAAATATTTGCCAAAGATGCGACCAACAAATAATCTTCCCAATATACAAACAGTTCCTACAGCTCAATATAAATAAATAAAAAAAAAATCAAAAATGGGCAGAAGATCTGAATAGACATTTCTTTAAAGAAGACATACAGATGGCCAAAAAAAAAAAAAAAAAAAAAGCACATGAAAGGATATTCAAAGTTGCTAATTATTAGAGAATTGCAAATCAAAACTACAATGTGGTACCACCTCATACCAGTCACAATGACAATCAAACACTCTACAGGCAATAAAGCTGGGCAGGATATGGAGAAAATGGAACCCTCCTACAATGTTGGTGGGAATGTAAATTGGTACAGCCTGTATGGGGCCAATATGGAAATATGGAAGAGCCAGTATGGAAGTTCCTTAAATAACTAAAAAATAGAGCTACAAAGTGATCCAGCAATTCCACTACTGGACACATATCCAGAGAAAACAATAATTCAAAAAGATATATGCATCCTATTTTTCACAGCAGCGCCTACTTACCTATTTAGCCAAGACATGAAGCAACATAATGTCCATCAACAGATGAATGGATAAATATGTGGTATAGTATACAATGCTCCTCAGCCATAAAAAAGAAGTGAAATGATGCCATTTGAAGCAGCATGAATGGACCTAGTGGTTATCATACTAAGTGAAGTAAGCCAGACCGAGACAAATATTGTGTAATGTTGCTTATATATGGAATCTAAAAATACGATACATATGAATTTGTAATACAGAGCAGAGATAGACCCATAGACATAGAAGACAAATTTATAGTTACTGTGAGGGAGAGGGGAATAAATTAGAAGTTTAGGGTTGACACAAACACAGTATATATATAAAATATATAGCCATCAAGGACCTACTCTGTAGTACAGGGGAATATGCTCAATGTTTTACAACAGCCTATAAGGGAAAAGAATCTGAAAAAATATATACTTATATATGTGTGTATAAATGAATCACTTAGCTATACTCCCAAACTATTATAACTCAACTATACTTCAAAATAAATAAATAAATATTTTATGTAAATAAATATACATATATCTATATTTATTTGTATAAAATAGCTGGAAAATATATCATGAAGTATTAGCTATTACTGTCTGCTATTTAAAAAATTTAGCCTCTTTATAGTCTCTCAATAAACTCCATAAAACATAAGTAGTATTTTTAAAACCATAATTTATGCAAAGAAAAAAGGTGAATAACATTTCTATGAGCTAACAATCACCAGTTAGAAATCATTACCAATGACTGAGACAATAGATAAGACCAAATCAAATGAAATGTTCAGTGTCTACATTAAAATTTTAAACACTTAGTAAGCACATTAAAATTTACTTGAATAAGAGAAAAATTAATAAATAATACTGTGTTAAGGGATCAATTAAAATAATCATAAAATTGGAGTATTTGTGATTAAAATTACATCATATCTTGCAAGGAAAAATAATTGGGAAACATGAAAGAAGACTGGCAAACACTGAGAATTATTGCAATAATGCAAGGGATACATGAGGTCTTCATTCATGATTCTATTATAAGGCCATACCCAATTAAACTCTCTGAGATACTCAAAGTGAATATATAATCTTAAATAAACATTAGTCAAGCTAGAAAATTCGTAAAATAAGCTATTCAACACAAAAATTTGCAGACCAAAAAAAGCCTTAGGTGTTTGGAGAGAAGTAGATAGTAAATATATAAGCACAAAAAATGAAATGGACTATAGACTCTGTTATAGACTATACTGCACTAAAATAGATCAATAAACCCAAGAAACAGTTCTTCACAAAACAGAAAAACCTCCAGAAAAAGGTATAAAAATAAAAAGGAAACCTTTTTTGCAATTTGCATATTTTTTCACAATTACATCCCACATTTGTATTTTGTTTATGTGGGTATTAACTGCACAAGGGTTGGGGGGGGGGAACCAACAATGAAATGAAATAGAAGTAATCACTGATTCTTCAGCAGTGCACTTTCATTATCAGTCTTTATCTTCTCCCCTTTCATCTGTCTCAATAAACACACAAAACATATTAATCAGTCTGCTCACAGATTTCATAAAAAGTGGCTCATTATCTCTTCTATTAACAGTTGCCAGGATTTTGAATCAAGAGTTGGTTGTTCAGAATAATTAATATTTAAATATGCTGCTTTTTCCCAGTTGAAACCAAGTTTGGAATAATATGTTTGAAAAAAATATACAGAAAAGCACATGGAGATGACCATTTTATGTCCAAGAACATTTCTGGATCTCACTTAAATAATGCTATTCTTCATCCCTTTAAATATGATATTTCCCATTAAATCAATCTTTCCCTTCCTATAAATCCCCTCAATTTCCTTTAAAAATTACATGTTCTAATCTTTCTTAGGCTTCATTTCATTTTGTTACCTATGTGACAAATTTTGCAATTTGCCTAAGACCTATTTCTTCTTGATTTCTATCAGGCTATTGCTCCACCTACCTGAATGTTGTTGAAAGCACTATGCAACCATTATTAATGTAATTAAGCCCATAATTTGACAGTCATTAAGCCTCCCTTCCCTAGTTGAGGATGCAGACAGACTATTGAATCAATATGCAGGAACAGCCTGCAACCTTGACCGGCTTGATTTCAGTAGTCCGCAGGTAAAAATAAGTTGACATTTTGTTAAGGAATATTACAATGGTTTTTATCAATTTACAGAAAGCCTTCAAATTGCTTTTATGTGTAATGGCATTAAGAAAATGCAAGATTTGTTTTGTTTTCCTTGTTTCTTTATGCATCACTTCTCTTTATCTACTGGAAGATTCTGATGCATCCCAACTCTTCTTGAGACCACCTTACTGTTCTACATCTGTGTGCTTAGTCGCTCAGTTGTGTCTGACTCTTCATGATCCTATCGACTGTAGCCTTACAGGCTCCTCTGTCCATGGGGATTCTCCATGCAATAATACTAGAGGGGGTTACCATGCCCTACTCCAGGGGATCTTCCTATCCCAGGGATTGAACCCACATCTCCTGCATTGCAAGCATATTCTTTTCTGTCTGAACCACCAGGAAAACCCCTTCTACATTTGTAACAACATCTAAAGATTAACCTAAGAATCTGAAGTCTTCCTCACCATTAGACTTACATCTGTTAACATCTTATTGAGTGTCTGAATCTTGAAGACATGTGTTCAGGATTACAAAGTTACAGAAATTAGGCAATTTTATGTATTATTGGAACTTTGGAAGAAATATGCTTAGTGGGATTGAGACTAAGCTTCCACTGCCTTGCATATAATATCCCTGAACTATCCCTGTTTTAGGTACCACTGGAGCCAGGATTGGTGTGAGAAGATGCAAAAAAATATCAGGAGACTGGTTTGATCACCTTCTGGGACATTCTTTCTTTTCTCCCCTTTCTGCCCCTGCAGACACAGAAACTATGACCACAGAAGCTACTTCATGCTTGCTTGTGTTCTAAGTCGCTTCAGTCCTGTCTGACTCTTTGCAACCCCATAGACCATAGCCAGTCATACTCCTCTGTCCATGGGATTCTCCAGGCAAGAATATTGGCCTGGGTTGCCATTCCCTTCTCCAGGGGATCTTCTAGACCCAGGAATGGAAACTGCATCTCTTACGTCTCCTGCATTGGCAGACAGGTTCTTTACCACTAGCGCCACCTGGAAAGCTACTTTACCTGAACCCTTTTCCCTTAGCTATATGACCAACCTAACTGGGGTTTAGTTTGCTTCTGCAGCAAAATTTCTCAACTTCAGTACTGTTACATTTTGAGCCAGATGGCCTTTGCTGTGAGTCTTTGCTGTGTGGCTGCCCTGTGCATTGAAGGATGTTTAAAGGCATCTTGTAACCTCCATCCACTAGATGCCAATGCACCTACAACCTCTCTCCCAGCTGAGCTGTGACATGAAAAGATATATATATATATATATATATATATAAAAGTCTCCATACATCTCCATTTTTCTCTTGAAAACAAAACTACTCCTAGTTGCAAAATTCTGCTCTACAACATGGTGGAATCATCTCACATTTTTTGCTTCACATCTTGATCATTCTACCATAAATTAAACCACATGTAGTATGTCCATCAAAGCTACAGATCTGATAAAGACTGATTAAGATCAGATAAAGATAAAGATCTGATAAATTCAAAAGCATCTTCTCTTGGATGCCTGGGCCAAGGAGCAATAAGAGCCTAATATGACATAAATCTAAATTTGGGGGAAAGCCAAGGAGAATCTGAATAAAGAATTCCAACTGTTGGCGAGTGAGGAGTCCACCTTTTGTTAATGAAAACAAAAACTGTTTATTGAGTATCTACTAAGAATAAGGCATAGTCATGAGCAAGAGAAAAATCCATTCTTACAATTTATTTATTAAAGACTTATTTTTAGAGCTGTTGTGGGTAAGAGCTTTCTGGCAATGACTAAAAAACATCCAATACATAATAGCCATTTGAAGCTAATGAGAATTCCAAAGTTATAAAGCCAAGTAGGAAGAGAAATACATATTACCTTTATACATATTATTGTTGTTCAGTCTGTCAGTCACGTCCAACTCTTTGCGACCTCATGGACTGCAGCATGATGTGCTTACCTGTCCTTCACTATCTCCTGGAGATCGCTCAAACTCATGTCTACTGAGTTGGTGAAGCCATCCAACCAACTCATCCTCTGTCACCCCCTTCTCCTCCTGCCTTCAATCCTTACCACAAGCAGGGTCTTGTCTAATGAGTCAGCTCTTCCCATCAGGTGGCCAAAGTATTGGTGCTTCAGCTACAGCATCAGTCCTTCCAATGAATATTCAGAATTGTAGGAGAGGAACACATACTATGACTATACATTAATACTTACTTTATTTTATTATGTGTCTAGATACTATGCTGTGAGATAATTTTTGTGCATTATACATGTTTCTAATTAACTTTTTTGTAATTTAATTAATTTTAATACACACATACTTAATCCTCACAGTTTGTGACTTATAAAAGGCTTAAAGAAACTTGGAAGTGATCTCCTAGAGTGGTGTCTCTCTCTCTCTTTGAATGGAAGCAAATCAACTGGGGATCTTGTTAATAATTCTGATTCTGGATATTTGGGAAGGACTTCAGATTCTGTGTTTCAAAGATTCTCCCAGGTGATGCAACACCAGGCTTAATGGTTCAAGCACAACTCTACAAGCAGTGAAACCTTATAATCCTTTGACCTAAGTGTGTTAGTGTTAGTCGCTCAGCTGTGTCTGACTCTTGCCAATTCATGGACTGTAGCCCACCAAGCTCCTTTGTCCATAGAATTCTTCAGGCAATAATACAGGAGTAGGTTGCTGCCAGGGTCCAGCCCCGGCTGATCAAGAGTATTCGAAGGAGAGACAGCGTAGGCGGCCTATTTATTTAAATATTTATCAAAGATATAAATAGTAATAGAATGAGGATAGCTCAGTAGGAAAATTCAGTGGAGAAAAGAGGCTGAGTAGCTTGGTTTATGCGGGAGACCAATAAAACTTCAAGACAAGAAGTTTGCACCACCTAAGTAGGCCGCAGGCATCCTTCCATTCTCCCAAAGGAGAGGAGACACTGAGGCCTCCCTGGTCGGACCTTAGAAGCCCAGGCATAATTAGCAAGCATGGCGGGTTCTGCACTCCAGATGGAGACTCAGCCAGAATTTGAGAGAGAGAGTGACATGGGGAGACCAAGTTTCAGTGAACAAGGCCCACACTTTATTTTCCAAAGTAGTTTTTATACCTTAAGTTGTGCATAGAGGATAATGGGGGAAGGGGTGGAGTCATGCAAGGACAGCAGTTCCTGATCCTAATCGAAGCCAGGCTTTCAAACTTATCATATGCAAAAGTTCAGGTGATTTACATCATCTTCTGGCCAGGTGGCCTGTTAACATTTTAAGAAACATTTTTCTCTAAAGGTGATCATTCTAAAGTCAGGCACCAGCCTCCAAAAAGCATTGGATAGAGTTGCATTCCTATAGGGTAAAGGTGAGGTGGGCTCAATCAAGAAAAGAATTAACTCAAGGGTCCAAGGTTACAAACATTGAGACTACTACTTACATTTCTATACACCCATTATATCAATCAATACACTGCCAAGGACACAGTAGGTAAGGGGTATGGAAACATTGGCCCAATAAGTGGAAAACCCTTCACCAATACAATTTCTAATCAATCTTTTAACTACTCAAAGGAATCTGTGTTTAGACAGTTTAGAACATCTCCTGCCTTTCACAGTTGGGAGGCTCTGAACAATCACATGTGGCCGGAAAAACCTATTCAGGCAGGCTAGAGGATTTTCAAAGGAGTTTGTACATTGAAACACTGTCACACCCAGGAATTATTAACTGGAGCTTTAAGCTAACTCTTTTTCCAGAGAGAGGTAGTGGGGGACAGCCCCCGTAAAATCAGAGGTGTAGGTGAAAGCACAAAGCAGAAAGTAGGCAGACTCTGGTTTTGGGGGTAGATGCTCGAGAATTTCCAGGGGGACTCCTGAGGCTCAATCCCGCCTTTGTGTATGCCGAGCCTCCTTCCTCATGACCTTTGGCATGGGCGGAGCTCCTGCTCCTGGCAGTGATAGAATTCTAGTTGAGCTATTCAAGATCCTGAAAGATGACGCTGTGGAAAGTGCTGCACTCAATATGCAATATGCACTCAATATGCAATATGCTGGCTCCCGGCAGGTTGCCACTTCCTTCTCCAGGGGTTCTTCCTGACTCAGGGATCTAACCCAGGTCTCTTGTATTGCAGGTGGAGTCTTTACCGTCTGAGCCAACAGGGAAGGCCCTGGATCACTTCAAAGTTTTGAGTCACTTCAAAGTTTTGCAGGAGTATCATGAGCAGTACCAGTTTTAAGGAATGGAAACATTCAATTTTTAAGCCAAGATTTCAAATATTAAAATGATGTTTTCCACAAAAGATATTGAAAACTCCTCTTATAGTAAAGAAAACATGAAAAGAAGGCAGCTTCCAAAGCTGAAGAATCCTGATGGAAGACAGCCCTGGGAAAGAAAGCCTGAGGGCTGCTATCCTGAAAAGTCCCTTCAAGAGGCATCAGATAAAGCCTGGCATTCTCTGTGTTCTAGATTAGAATAAAGGATATAACACAAAAAGCTACCATTTTAGTGAGCCAGAATACAGATCACAGGAGGAATTTACAGAAGGCAATTCAAATTTGTTCATCACAGGGATTAACGACACCTGCTGGCATTTGTTGAGTGCAAACGAACTGGGAGATTATATGGACTGTTACTCTTCATTATCTATATTTTACTATATTCAACCAAATACAGTAAAAAAAAAAAAAAAACAGTTAATATTCTAGGATCTGAGTAAAAATATTCTCAACTACCATTTGCACAGAGTTCTAAGATAAACAACTACAATAGTTTTATATTACTATAAAATACATAACAAACATATAAAATATATAATTATAACAATATAATATGGGCTTCCCTGGTGCCTTAGACAGTAAAGAGTTTGCATGAAATATGTGAGACTTGGGTTCAATTCCTGGATTAGGAAGGTTCCCTGGAGAAGTGCTTATTTAACTTATATGCAGAGTACGTCATGAGAAATGCTGGGCTGAAGGAAGCACAAGCTAGAATCAAGATTGCTGTGAAAAATATCAATAACCTCAGATATGCAGATGACACCATCTTTATGGCAGAAAGTGAAGAACTAAAGAGCCTCTTGATGAAAGTGAAAGAGGACAGTGAAAAAGTTGGCTTAAAACTCAACATTCAGAAAACCAAGATCATGGCATCTGGTCCCATCATTTCATGGGAAATAGATGGGGAAACAGTGGAAACAGTGGCTGACTATTTTTCTGGGCTCCAAAATCACTGCAGATGGTGATTGCAGCCATGAAATTAAAAGTTATGACCAACCTATACAGAATATTAAAAAGCAGAGACATTACTTTGCCAACAAAGGTCCGTCTAGTCAAGGTTATGGTTTTTTCCAATAGTCATGTATGGATGTGAGAGTTGCACTATAAAGAAAGCTGAGCGCTAAAGAATTGATGCTTTTGAATTGTGGTGTTGGAGAAGGCTCTTGACAGTCCTTTGGACTGCAAGGAGATTCAACCAGTCCATCTTAAAGGGGATCAGTCCTGGGTGTTCATTGGAAGGACTGATGTTGAAGCTGAAACTCCAATACTTTGGCCACTTGATGTGAAGAGCTGACTCATTTGAAAAGACCCTGATGCTGGGAAAGATTCAGGGCAGGAGGAGAAGGGGACGATAGGATGAGATGGTTAGATGGCATCACCGACTCAATGGACATGGGTTTGGGTAGACTCCAGGAGTTGGTGATGGACAGTGAGGCCTGGCATGCTGTGGTTCATGGGGTTGCAAAGGGTCGCACATGACTGAGCAACTGAACTGAACTGGAGAAGTGACTGGCTTCCCATTCCAGTTCTTGCCTGGTGAATTCCTTGGACAGAGGAGCCTGGCAGGCTATAGTCCATGGGATCACAAAGAGTCAGACATAACTGAGCAACTAACGCATACACAACTATATAATATGTAATACAATATTACATAAAATGCTTTACATTCTTTTATGAGATGGTTAGTCATGTGTGGCCATAAAATATGTTAAAGGAAAGACAAAGTTTATGTTACTCACAGGTCCTAAAGAGAGGAGCACAGCAAGCCTTGCAGGAACACTCAGGAGAGACACCTGAGTGGCTAGTAGGCAGAAGATAGGGTGAGGGGAAAGTTTAGGCCATGGCCTTGAGCTTTTTGCCAGAAAGACAAGGCAGGATGAACAACAGTCTAGGAGTGATTAGCTGAACAATTTTGATGGGCTCAAAGCTGTCTGGGTGGACCCTAGTTGCCTGGTACCTGGCCCTGAGAAGATTAAGACAGGGGAATATGATCTGAGGGGTGAACAGGTCAGATGATGGGGATCTGGCTCTGGAAATTTTGCAAATCAAAGGCAATCTCCCAGCTGGACCTTTTGCCATCTCTAAGTTGGCTATCCCAGGAGGCAGTTTCTCCCCAGCCAGAAAGGGTTTTCAAGATACCAAGCATCATAATATAGAGAAAATTTTAAATATGTATAATGCAAATAACTATCTGGATAGTCCAGCTCCTTCTTTATCTGTTAGAATTCATAATGGGGTGTTCAGTGCCTCCTAAAACTACCTTTTGGAGTTCAGTGTTAAGGCAGCTCATTCTTTGCTAAGAATTTTCAACACATTCTAAAGTACTTTCAACACATTCTAAAGATAAAGAAATGAAATCTTATTCCTAGGTGTCCATATCCTATTTTTCTCATCATTTATTATTAGCATATAACAAAATAACCATTAACAGAAAAAGGAGTCAGATTAATTTTGGTGTCACTTTGATAAAAATTAGACCATCATAAACAAGATTTTTCTCTGATGTCTTCTCTGCCTTAATATTTCTGTAGTTAGAGCCAGAGGTCTATGCCCACCCTATGTTTGTACAGGGGACAGGAGCAATTGGAGGCAGTGTAGGAGAGTGTAGGGAAGCTTAAGGTAGAGAATGTAGGGTGTGGAAAATCATGTGGCTTCTGTGATCTGATGTGCGTGACTCTTTTCACTAACTAGTTATATGGAAAGGTATTGTAAGGGAGTGGGATCCTGTAGTTCTTCCCCCATACCCTCTGCCTGCCTTTTATCTGTAGAAAAACTTTAGCCAAAGAATAACTTTAATCAGAGAGTGAGCAAAAAGTACAGAAGCAAAAATATACAGATAGGACAAAAATATTCAGATAGAACAAAGTAATAATATGAGTTGACTCATTAAAAAAGTCAAGGACCTTTAGTTCCTCTCAAGAGCTATAGATAATATTCTGATCCACATCCTTTGAGTTGTTTTGAAAATATTAAAATTCCCACCAAGTGGAAGAAATTAGCCATATGTTAGTAGACCCCAGCCTATTTAGAACCAGAAGCTTGATGGTACTGACTACCAGTTACCTCACAACTAACCAATCAGAAGAATGTCCATGAGCTGATCATGCTCTGCAACTCCCTCCTCAGCACACAGCTCCTTCTTATTGTCTCTATATCACCTCTCAGCAAAACCTGAGGAGTGGGGAGTTGGTTCTTTAGGACATGAATCGACCCTTTCCCCTGGCTTTCTCAATAAAACTGTCTTTCCTTTCACCCAATACTTATCCTTCAGTATTGAATTCTTGAGCAATGAGCATCCAGACCCAAGTTCAGTAACAAGATGAGGCTGATTTTCTTAAAGAAGGATTGATGGGGTGGGAAAGAACTTGTCTGCCCTAGGTCCATGGCACTGTTTGCACTTCAGACTCTCTGAGTCTTCATTCCCTCTTCTGTACAATAAGAGTATTTGACAAATTATTCTTAAAGTACCTCTAAATTCTATATTTGATGACTTAAATGCTTTTAATATTGAGAAAATGTACATGGTAATGTGTCCTTTCTGCACATCACCTAAAATGCGACATTATTAAATAATAAAATGTCAGTATTCAACTGCACAGTGTAATTTTTTTAAATGCATTTTGAGACAAGAAGATTGTTCTAAGATTTCTTAGATGTTAATGTTTTAAAAAATTATTCTTTTTTCATATTGTGCCATTAGGAATAAATTGTTTCTGGGTTTTATCTGTGAGCATCTATCTGTGACCTTGTTACAAAATATCATATTACCACCACATGGATACAAGTGTCCTGAAAACAGAAACTTAAAAATTAATCAGACAGTTAATACTGAAAGAAAAAGCCAATAAAATAAATTTACATGTTCAAATATCTATCACCTTATTTTTTAAAAGTTCTTAAAATATATATAAAGTGATTTCAGAAGCAAAAATTATTGTTTTATTGAGATATTTTTTAACCTTCCAGCATATTTTTGTTCCTGGTAGAGTTGACAATAAAACATTACTAAAATGAATTGTTAGGAGATCAAATTCTAACTATGCCTGTTCTACCATTCCTACCTCAATTAATTATAACATTTTAGAGCATGTTGATCTTTCTAAGTTCATTGTATCATGCTGTCAACACTATCACACACCATTCTGTACTTCTTTTTTTTTTCATTTTCATATCATAAAATATCTGTATGAGTGAGGAAACTGAACTGAGTTTTTATCAAGTCATTATTGCAGCGATATACAGTAAATAAGAACACAACAACATCACATTTGCCTTCTATCTTTCAGATCAGATCAGCTGCTCAGTCGTGTCTGACTCTTTGCAACCCCATGAATCACAGCACACCAGGCCTCCCTATCCATCACCAAATCCCGGAGTTCACTGAGACTCACGTCCATCGAGTCAGTAATGCCATCCAGCCATCTCATCCTCTGTCATCCCCCTCTCCTCCTGCCCCCAATCCCTCCCAGCATCAGAGTCTTTTCCAGTGAGTCAACTCTTCACATGAGGTGGCCAAAGTACTGGAGTTTCAGCTTTAGCATCATTCCTTCCAAAGAAATCCCAGGACTGATCTCCTTCAGAATGGACTGGTTGGATCTCCTTGCAGTCCAAGGGACTCTCAAGAGTCTTCTCCAACACCACAGTTCAAAAGTATCAATTCTTTGGCGCTCAGCCTTCTTCACAGTTCAATTCTCACATCCATACATGACCACAGGAAAAGCCATAGCCTTGACTAGATGAACCTTTGTTGGCAAAGTAATGTCTCTGTTTTTGAATACGCTATCTAGGTTGGTCATAACTTTCCTTCCAAGGAGTAAGCGTCTTTTAATTTCATGGCTGCAGTCACCATCTGTAGTGATTTTGGAGCCCAGAAAACTAAAGTCTGACACTGTTTCCACTGTTTCCCCATCTATTTCCCATGAAGTGGTGGGACCGGATGCCATGATCTTCGTTTGCTGAATGTTGAGCTTTAAGCCAACTTTTTCACTCTTCACTTTCACTTCTATCTTTAGGGAGATTTTAATCTGCAGAATCCAGTCTGTCAGGTATTTTACTGGAAAATGGTAAGTCTTTCCCAAAAGGCTGGCCTGCACTTCCCACCTACTTCCAGAGAGCAGAGGCTCTCTGACATCTTAAATGCTACATCCCATCAAGTGTGGGGAAAGACCAACTTCTCATAAAATTGAACTCATTCTTATAAGGGGACTTATTTACAGCCACAGACTTGATGTGATCACCTGTGTTAAACGAAACTG